>NW_021604637.1:2303402-2369723 GCF_004785775.1 Grammomys surdaster | reverse complement strand
TCTCCCTCTCCCTCTCCCTCTCCCTCTCCCTCTCCCTCTCCCTCTCCTCCCTCCTCCCTCTCTGGCACACATGCAAATGGAAATCATTGACTGAGATCCCAGGAGGAAAGCTCTTGAGAGAACTTATCAGCACAGAAAGATAACACACAGAGCTTTAGAATTAGAGCATGTCCCCAACTGTGGGTGATTATTTTTCCTCTGGTGCAAACCTTCTACACAGTGTTCTCGACCATCCTAATAGCTGCTTGGCCGTGTAAATAGACTCTCTGTTTAGAGATTTCCCTTTATGAGGCAGAATTATCATTTAGCCAAAGTACAGGAAGCTAAGCATTTGGAACTGCAATGTTTTCTTTTTAAAAAAAAATCTCCTCACCCCCACCCCGTGTGTGTGAGTGTGTGTGTGAGTGTATGTGTGTGTGTGTCCGAGCACTCACAAGCGTGCACGCACATCTGTTTTCAGGTGCCCAAGGAAACCAGATGTGTTGGAGCTCTTGGAGCTGAATGTTTGGTTTCTGACCTGAGAACAGAGGACCGAGCTGTATATTTTTCATACCAAAGCAGACCTGGCCTCGAGGTTCTCCCAGCATCCCTCAGTCCTTACCTGACATACCCTGCTCCCAACCTTGAATTTTCAGCCCAGGGGCTGGGCTGCCCTTTCCCCAGCCGCTCTTCCCTATTTAATCCATATTTGATCTCTTATTCTCTCTGTGTGTGCTGGCCCTTTCCTCCCTCCCATCTCTCCCAACCTGGTTTTCCCATGACGATGACTTCCCTGGCCTGGGTCCTTGTGGCCAGTGAGCTCTCTGTCCTAGAGCAGCTTCTCAATAAACCTACCTCTAATAGAATTTAATCTGGCTTTAATCTGGCTTAAATTGGCTCATTTCACCGGTGGTGGAGAAATAATCTATTATAAGCTATCACTAGAGTTACAGTGGGTTGTAAGCCACACAATGTGGGTCCTGTGCAAGAGCAGCAAGCCCTCTTAACTGCTGACTCATCTCCCCATGCCTGGCAATGTTCCCGTAAATCCGTCAGAGATAAAGCATGCAGTTCTGGTTTCTGTGTTTAGTGGGTGTGATTTAGTAAAGTACAAATGTGCAGCTGATTCTAAGTGAAATAGCAAGCATCAGAGTCTGGGAATCACCAGGAGGCGGCTGGTGTAGTGAGAACTGAGCTGGATTAGATGTTCTGAGGCCTGATGACATCACCAATTTACTCCCTGGAGGTAGGCAAGTAGCCAAAACTTGCTGAGCCCTCATGAGGCTACACAGGTGACTACTGAAGTTTTCTCTTTCCTCCATGGAGAAGGCAAATGGGGAGTTGTTCTGATAATGTGTTGAATAGGATTCCCCAAAGGGGACCATGAATGGCACTTTATTGGGAAACAGGGCTGGGCATAGTGACACACATTAACAGTCCTAACATTCTAGGGGAAGAGGAAGGCAGTTCCCTGCAAATTCATGGCCAGCCTGGTCTACATAGTGAGTCCTAGGCCAGCCAGAGCTACAAAATGAGACCTGCCTTTACAAAAGGGAAGGGTAGGGGGCTGGAGAGAGAGCTCAGTGGTTAAGAGCATATACTGCTCTTATACTGAGTTCAGTTCCCAGTATCCACATAAGATAGCTCTCAATTGCCTGTAGCTTCAACTTCAGCTCTAGGGATCCAGCTAGCACTTCTGGCCTCCACAGGGACATCCTCTCCCCACACCCAAATACACATAAGTAAAAACAAAAACAAAACACAAAAATGGAACTTCACAGATACAATTAAAGACCCCAGATGTGGTGATTTGAACAGGTACGGCCCCCATAGATTCATGTGTTTGAATGCTTGACCCATAGGTAGTGGCACTATTAGAAAGTATGGCCTTGGGCTGGAGAGATGGCTCAGCGGTTAAGAGCACTGACTGCTTTTCAAGAGGTCATGAGTTCAAATCCCAGCAACCACATGGTGGCTCACAACCATCTACAATGAGATCTGATGCCCTCATATGGGTGTCTGAAGACAGCTACAGTGTACTTACATATAATAAATAAATAAATAAATAAATAAATAAAAAAGAAAGTATGGCCTTGTTGGAGGAAGTATGTCACTGTGGGAGCAGACTTTGAGGTTTCTTATGCTCAGGCTACGCCCAGCATGACATACTGTTTTCTTCTGCTCCTTCGGATCAAGATGTAGAACCATGCTTCCCGCCATGATGATAATGGAATAAACCTCTGAAGCTGTAAGCCGGTCCCATTTAAATGTTGTCCTTTATAAGAGTTACCTTGGTCATGGAGTCTCTTCACAGCAATAAAACCTTAAGACACCAGAGTTATTGGCAGTACAGCCAATGAGACGTGCCCTTATGTACTGAGAATTCTAGAAAATTTGTTTCTTTAAAAAATACAGGGGGCTGGAGAGATGGCTCAGTGGTTAAGAGCACTGACCTGAGTTTAATTCCCAGCAACCACATGGTGGCTCACAACCATCTGTAATGGGATCCAATGTCCTCTTCTGGTGTGTACAGCTACAGTGTACTCATATACATAAATTTTAAATAATACAGAAACATAAGAATGTTTTTATTTCAATCCCAGGTGTAGGGATGTGGGGTTGCTTCAGACTGACTGATTTGTCTCTGCTCTAGCCAAGGCATTTGCCAGCTGTAGATAGTTTCTGTGACTGTGTGATGTTTGAAATTCTGGGAACTTTTCAGAGGGCTGTGCTCAAAGAAAAAACAAAAGGAAAGAGATTAGATTCAGGGATCTCTTTCTCTCTCCCCTTTCTTCTTTCTCTCCTATCTAATGATGAAGGTGAAATGGGGGGATGAAGAGTGGAAAAAAGAAGAACTCACAGAGTAGCCAAGACCAGTTATACCTTTATAAGGGACAGCGATGGAGAAGAGGCACAGAAAAGGTAGTGGGAAGCCCATGTGAGGACGAAGATGGAGACTGGAGGAATCCAAGTTAGAATGTACAAGAGCCGATGAATTCCTTGGAGACTGGTCTTGAATGTAATCTCTAAAACCCTCCAGAGAGAGGCAGCCTGGTGGTACTTTCTTCATTTTATACTCTCCAAAACTGTGAGAAAAAAAAGTATGCTTTAAATATATATATATAAATTAAAGGGGAGGAAGAGAATAATGGGATGTTTCTCAGCTCTTGGGTGGGCTTTTGAGACGTGAGGATGCTGGATGCTCATGGACACACAGCTGACACTGAGCTGGTAGCCTTTGGCTTCTTGTTTCTTTAACTTAAAAGATGAAATTCATAGACCACGGAGAGTGAGTTTTGGAAAGAAATATTTTATCACAGGAAGCTTAAGAGAAAAAAAAAAGAAGGTAGATATCATATTCTGCTGTGTAGCAGGAGGAGTCCCTGGGGGTGGTACCTTGGAGTTGCTAAGGCTTTATTGGATGGAAACATGGACTAGGAGAAGGAGCTGGTCACTTCGGTTCTCATTTCAGGTGTCGGTGCCTCTCAGTTTCTTTCATTTGTTTGTTTGTTTGTTTGTTTGTTTGTTTGTTTGAGACAGGGTTTCTCTGTGTAGCCCTGGCTGTCCTGGAACTCACTCTGTAGACCAGGCTAGCCTCGAACTCTCGAACTCAGAAATCCGCCTGCCTCTGCCTCCCAAGTGCTGGGATTAAAGGCGTGCGCCACCACCGCCCAGCACACCTCTCAGTTTCTTGTCACATCCTCATGGACGGTTTTCAGGAGATGGGATCCTTCTTTAGAAGAAAAGAGATAAGATTCCCTTCCTGGCATCTCTGGCCTATGGTTAGAGCAGAACCAAGATGTTTAAACTTATGAACATCTGTCATCTCTAGCTTCTGTCAAGAAAAAAGCTGTCAAAGGCTTTTAGCCTAAGAGGCACTGTTCCCTTTTGGGGTCCTTTACCATAGGCGTTTTTTACCTCCTATTACAGGTATTAGTCTCTCCTTCTACCATTGCAAGGTAGGTTGCAAGAATCAGACTCAGGTGGTCTGGTGTATAGGCAAGCATCTTTATCTCCTGAGCCATTTCCTTGACCTCTAAATTTATGTTTTAGCACTCTCTCCCAAGCTGGAAGTCATTTTCATGGCAGCCCTAGCAAATGAATGACATCCCTACAAGTGAGTAAGACACTGACAGAAAGGCCTTTCTACCCCATGATCTCTATCCTAGCCAAGTCAAACTCAAACAGCATCTAATAGCAGTCATATTTCTTCCTATGGCTGCTATGTCAATCACTACACCTCTGGTGCAATAAACTCATCCTGGAGCACAAAAGTCCAGTCTCCCTGTCATCACAGTCATGATTAGTCTCACTGAGGCAAGATCAAGGTGACAGAAGGACTCTTGGCTGTAAGGGCAAGTCAGTTCTTGCCTTCTCCAGCTCTGCCGATGGTCAGTTTTCCTTGGTTTGTGGCCATACCATGTCTGTCTTCAAGGCTCACATCTTCCATCTATATACACTTTCTCTATGTGTTAAGTCTGCTTTTCTTATGTGGATGCGTGTGGCTCAATGTAATATCACCTGGATAATCCAGGATACAATATCTGTATTCGTCAGGGTTCTCTAGAGTCACAGAACTTATGAGTAGTCTCTATATAGTAAGGGAATTTGTTGTGATAACTTACAGTCTATAGTCCAACTCCGCAACAAAGGTCAGCTGTGAAAGGGAAGTCCAAGGATCTAGTAGTTACTCAGACCCACAAGCAAACAGGCAAAGAAGCTCGAACTTCTTTCTTCCAAAGTCCTTATGTAGGTATCCAGCAGAAGGTGTGGCCCAGATTAAAGGTTTGTCCACCTCGCCTGGATCTGGGACTTGTTTTGTCTCAGTTTGACCTTGAACTCAGAGATCTCCTTGCCTTAGCCTCCTGGTATTCATAGCCACTATGCCTCAAGATCTCCAAGCCAAGATCCAGGTCAGAAACTTGTATCTCCGAGCCTCAAGATTAGGATCATAGGCAAACCTTCCAATTCTGGATTGTAGTTCATTCCAGATATAGTCAAGTTGACAACCAGGAATAGCCATTACAATATGTAATCACATCTACAAAGACTCTTTTCTACTACGGTAACTTATCCCAGTTTCATTTTTGCTGCCGTGATAAAACGTTCTGAAAAAAATCAAACTAGGGATGAATGGAGTTATTTTGATCACAATTCCAGGTTACAGCTCATCATTATAGAAAAGTCAAGGGAGGAACTTAAAGCAGCTAGTCACATGATGATGAGGGCAAGACAGTGAGCAGAGGTTCCTCCACCTTGTATTCTTGCTGAGGACAGTTCTAGGTTTAACTAGAATTTGATCTCCTTGAGGGAGAATTCCAATTCTAGGAACCAAAGGTCAGGATGTCCTAGATAACTTTTCTTAGCCTTTGTTAAAACTGCTGTTTGTGCGGAACCTCCTCCAGCTAACCATTCATCTTAGCTGCCTGTTTATACAGATTCTTAGACCTCTCCCCCAACTGCTTATCTTAGCTTCTGTTAAAACTTCCTGATTCAAACTGCTTACTTTTCGAAGCCCCTCCTCACCCCTTCCCCCCAACACCTCCTCTACAGCTGCTGAGCAAGACGCCTGGACACGGCTGCCTTTATTGGATACGCACAGCCACAATGTGGTCCCAGCCAGACATTTTTTTAAAAAAGATTTATTTATTTATTTTATGTATGTAAGTACACTGCTGCTCTCTTCAGACACACCAGAAGAGGGCATCTGGTCCCATTATAGATGGTCATGAGCCACCATGTGGTTGCTGGGAACTGAACTCAGGACCTCTGGAAGAGCAGTCTTAACTGCTGAGCCATCCCTCCAGCCCCTAGCCAGACTTTTTATTGGCTAATTGCTGTGCCTGAGTGGTCAGCTCTGGGGGGCTGGCTTCCTGTAACAGACTCATATTCACAGTCAAGAGCAGAGACAAATGAATGCATGCATATTTAGTGCTCGGCCAGCTTTCTCTATCTGAGGCAGTCGAGCCCCAAATTAGGGACTGGTGCCGCTTGCTTTCAGGCTGGATCATCCCACATCAACTAGTAAGGCAATTCCCTCTAGAAACGGCCACAGGCCGACCCAATCCAGACAATTCCTTATTAGGACTTTTTCTCTGGTGACTTTAGATCGTGTTGAGTTGATAGGTAAAATTAGGCATCACAATAACCTGGATTCTTCATATCCTTGAGGATGATGATGGTTCAGTTGACTACAGAGGTTTTGATGATACCTTTACTGAAATATCAGACAAGCAACTTAAAACCACTCAGTAACGGGACTGGACACAGTACCTTCGTCTAATAGTTCTTTTGCTCATATAATTTAGCATTCCGATAGGGTGGTATGAAGACTGGTCTCAGTTTAGGTTTTCATAACATACTGAGTGGGAACCACGGATTACCTGAGTTCTATTTCCTACCCTTCTTTAATTCCCTTCTCAATGAAACTCTTCCTTAGAAAATCCACCCTTTCCCACAGGTTGAGACCTGATCTTTATTTCCCCAAATATCCTGCAATCCTTATGTTATTATTTGAAATTTTTTATTAATGTGTATATGGGTGAGCACGGAGAGGTCAGAGGACAAGTTTGTAGAAATGGTTCTTGCCTTCCACCTTTATGTGAGCCCCAGGGGATTGAACTTGAGTCTCCAGGTTTGCAAAGCAAAGCGCTTTCACCTGCTGAGCCATCTTGCCAGCCCTCCTATAATCTTTAACTGCTTGTCATGCTTCTTTACCATTTAGCTCTGCCCTGGGGATGGGCAGAGTGACCTTGGACCCTCACTGCTGGAGAAGGAGGACAATGGTACTATACTGCTTCCAAGCAGGGCTTTGTCCTGGCATAGCTGTGGCTCCCGAATCACCCAAGGACAAGCTCACCTTGCCACTGAGCATTCTGTTTCTTCCTAAGGCAACCTAGTCCAACATCACACATGAAAATACTTTCTTCCTATTAATAGTGCTCTTGAATCCACCCAGGACGAATCTATAACCCTAGATTTATTGAATCAAAAGTTCTTCATAGCTCTATTTTCACTATCAGGGCTCCATACGAACTGGAAATAGCTTTGTCTGAGTCACTGGGATGTGGAGTGCTGCCATCCTGGAACACTCAGTTTCCGATCTCTAAATTTATCTCCTAATAGAATTGTGTGTGCGTGCGTGTGTGTGTGTGTGTGTGTGTGTGTGTGCCCAGCTACATAATTATTAGTGCATTAAAGAACTGTAAGGCAAGTCTAAACTCACAAAAGGGGGAGGGATACAGGATAAAGAGAGAAGACAATGAGCAGGCACTAGGGCCTTCTAGGGGAAAAAAAGCACAGAAAATTATTTTTTTGTTTTGTTTTGTTTTGTTTTTTGAGACAGGGTTTCTCTCTGTAGCCCTGGCTGTCCTGGAACTCACTCTGTAGACCAGGCTGGCCTCGAACTCAGAAATCCGCCTGCCTCTGCCTCCCAAGTGCTGAGATTAAAGGCGTGCGCCACCACTGCCAGGCCAGAAAATTCTTTCATGCACATGCTGGGACTAGGTTTCTGATACTCAACTCTCTTTCTAATGGGAAGGGAGTTTAGAAATAATATAAAATAATAATCACAGAATCAGAATTTTGGATGAAATTGAGACATCTCAAAGTTTAAGCTTTATTATCCATGGGGCACATACTCTATCTCTGGGGGCGAAGACTCTGATAACACTCCTGACACATCAATGTCAAAGTTCTCTCTCCTATTTCCCAATGATGCATTCTGAACTGACACATTTGAGTCATACATACATATCTATGGGCATATGTGTAGACACATGTTAGTCACAAGGATGGATGCGAGGTTGAACACAGTAGGCAGTGATTGTTATTAAGGAGGCATAATAGATGGTCCTAGATAATGTGACTCATACTTCACATTCCAGTTTACCATAATCAGTAAAATTTTAATTAAGCAGCTTTGTGAGACCTTCAACATAGAAAGGCTTTTCCTGGGGAATTTCTGATCATAGTTAAAATGTTAAGGATCTCTCAGAGGATGAATTCTGAAGGAGAAATTTTATACATTGTAAATATTGAAGATAAGATCTATGTAACCCTGCCTGGCCTGGAACTCTGAATAGACCTGGCTATTCCTGGGATTTACAGAGATCCGCTTCCTCTTCTTCCCCAGTACTGAGGTTAAAGCTATTCATCACCACATCTGCCATGTTTTGTTTAGTAAAATTTCTATTTATTTATGTGTGTGTGTGTGTGTGTGTGTGTGACACAAGTGTAGGCGCCCTCTGAGGCCAGAAGAGGATGTCAGATGCTCTAGAGCTGGAATTACAGGTGATTGTGAGCTGTCTGACTTCAGTGCTAGGAGTCAAATTCAAGTCCTTTGAAAGAGCAGTATCCCCTCTTAGCCTCTGAGCCATCTCTCCAGCCCCGCAGAAAGTAGATTTTAAGAAACTCAGTGGTTAAAAACACTGACTGCTCTTCCAAAGGACCCAGGCTCAATTCAAGCACCCACTGACAGTTCACATCTGTCTGTAACTCCAGTTCCAGGGTTTCTGACACCCCAACATAGACATGCATGCAGGCAAAACACCAATGAACATAAAACAAACAAACAAAAAAGATTAAAAAGAACAAAACAAACACACAATGCCAATGGTGCCATATGCCTTTAGTTCCAGCATTCTGAAGGCAGACACAAGTGAGTCTGCAATTTCGTTCTACAGTCAGCCAGGGTGACACAGAGAAACTTTGTCTCAAATTCCCCCCGAACATCCAACAAAAAGAAAACCATAAAATTAAAATGTTCCCCTTGAAAAAAATTTTATTGAAGACCCAGCATATTGCTCTGTTGGGAGAGTTCTTGTCTACCGAGTTCCCACACCTGAAGGACAGGGGTTCAGGTATGCAGGTGCACATCTATAATCCCAGCAACAGGAGGATTAGAAATACAAGGGGATCTTTAAGTTGGAGGCCAGCCTGAACTATACATCAGACCCTGTCTTGGTTTAAAACAAAACAAAACAAAACAAAACAAAACAAAAACAACAAAACAAAGAAAGAAAAGAAAAAAGAAGAGAAAAGAAAAGGAAAGAAAGAAAAAAGTACCATTAGCAGCCAGAGAATTACATTTTAGTAACATTACAGTTTAGGAAGTTCTTCAAAGATTTTATTTCATTTATTTCCAATAAGAACCCTGTATTTGTGTGTGTGTGTGTGAATTATATTTTATCCCTAATTTCTATAGGAGAAACTGACCTTGGTAAGATTGAACATTTGTCTGAGCACATCTGGCTTGTTAACAGGAGAGAGAGAGAGAGAGAGAGGGAGGGAGGGAGAGAGAGAGAGAGGGGGGTGGTGGTGGGGGGGGGAGGGGGCTAGGACTCGGGTTGTCAGCACTGACAGAGTTGGTAAGCACAGCTGCTTACCCAGGCTGAGCAGGGTTGGGGGAGGATGGGAGCAGGACAGGTTTACCTCAGCTGCCCCTCTCCCTTCCTCCCCTAACATTCTGCTCCCGCCTCCACTCCTCCCCTGCAGGACTGAAAGCAATTTGCTCCAAAGAGATGGAATCAGCCGTAAACAAGGGTGGGTGCAGCCCGGGGGGGGGGGGCGCGGCGGGGGGGGGCGTGGGGGGGCGCCGCAACGCCTCACGGACTGATTCACCGAAGCCCCGGGGGACTGATTCTGAGCTGCACCAAGTCCATCTCTAAAGATGGCTCCCAGCTCTTGAAAAGAAAAACACACAAAACATCAAAAGGCAGCAGAAGAGAGCCAACAAAACTCCTGAAGTAGCTGTTCCTCTGTGAATTAAGTCGAGCTCCAGTCGGAAAATCACAGGGGAGGGAAAGTCCAGACACTAGTCTGCAGTTGTTAATATAAGCTCCCCAAATTGAATAGTTTACGGTTCACATTTTGTTAATACCTTTCCTGAGACCTCACCAATCCTTCCCTAGACATGTCTGTGCTGAAGACAAGAGAGGTTCGGTTAAGAGCCAAGCAGCCCTCCAGCCTTTCCCTCTCCCTGCAGAAAGGACTGATTTCCCATCCAGCAAAGAGGTCAGGCCCTACCAGAAGTAGCCCTCAGTGGCTTGGTTAAATTTTACAACAGACAGCAGGAAAAGAGGCTAGGAGAGAAACCTTAGTGCCCCCAACCCCTACCCCACCCCCGAAGAGGCCTATATAAGTATTGTGTTACAAAAAGGCAATGGTTAACAAGGAAAAAAAATGAAATAAGATTTAAAAAAAACATGCACAGGACTTTATAGAATTAAAGAATTAAAACTTATATTTATTTTTTAAAGATTATTTTTAATTATGTAAAATGGGTGTATATATATAAAAAGCTGGCTTGGATGGACATCTTTTCACTGTAGCACACTTTTCACAGTCCAGAAGTTATACAGAGTTGCACATATCTTTGATCCCAGCACTGGGGAAGTAGAGGCAGGTGGATCTCTAAGGATTAGATCTGCCTGCTCTACATAGTGAGTTCCAGGCTAGCCAGGACTACCTAGTGAGATCCTGTCTCAGAGAAAATGAAAGAAAGGAAAGGCAAGTATATCTGCCATGTTTTTCTGTTTAGCTGGTTTCCTCTCATAGTTAAAAATACCGTCTTGGAAATTTGGCAAGTCACAGTTTGTTCTTGCCCTTCCCCTCCAGCACCCCACCCCCAAGCCTTTGATCATGGTCAGAGCCATGGGAACACCCCCACAGCAGCACAGAGTTATCCCACCCCAACTGCTTCAGTACCCGCCCGCCTGTCAGACTCAATGAAGGATTGCTGTCAAATCATTGGGAAAAGAACAGAACAGAAATAGGAAAGCCGGAGCTTTGTAGCTCTTTGCTTCTAAGTGGTACTCTCACAAGATGTCCATGCACTATATAGACAATGCTATTATTTTCTTAAAACAGAAGAAACAACAGGTCCAAAATCAATCCGCGGAGCAGCTTTTCCAAGGTTGTGCAGAGACTCCTACCCAGTCATTCTCTCCACCCTGGTGCTCACTGAGGCACTGCAAAGTATTGTTGAAAAAAAACAACCTCAACCACAACGATCCAGCAGAAGGCATTTGGACAGTTGTTACTGACTTGTGACAGTACAGGCCGTGACAGGCCGTCAGTTATGTGAGAATTACGGTCAGTGGAGACATTAAAAACCGAGAAACTGTTGTAGCTGAGAAAGCTGGGAAATCTGTTCCATCTATTCCATTTACAAGCCTGGTATACAGCTTAGAAGGGGCTGTAGCTCTCAAGCAGCTCAAGCAGCAGGAGGAATGAATACAAAGAATGTTGTCCTTGAATTTCTTGTCTGCAAAGGCAAAAGGTTCTAGAGCCTTAGGTGATAAATGTCTTTGTGTGCATTGGGGGGTGGGGGGAGGAGAATGATATAAATGATATACACATATGTACTTAACTAGGGAGGGTGTGTTTATTTAATTATTGTTCTGTTTGGGGGGTTTTGTAATTGTTTTTCTTGGTTTTTTTTTTTTTGTTTGCTTGTTTTTTTCGAGACAGGGTTTCTCTGTATAGCTCTGGCTCTCCTGGAACTCACTCTGTAGACCAGGCTAGCCTCGAACTCTTGAACTCAGAAATCCGCCTGCCTCTGCCTCCCAAGTGCTGGGACTAAAGGTGTGCACCACCACTGCCCGGCTTAAAACATCATTTAAAAAAAGGTCCTGTAAGGGGAGCAGAAAATATTAAATTCAGGACTGTCTGCCTCTCTTACATACACACATGCACACACACTAAATAAAAATGTTAAGGAGGGCTGGGAAGAGCAGAGAGATGTCTCAGTTGTTAAGAGTATTGGATGTGCCAGCTCCAGACAAGGTTTCTTTGGCTGTCCTGGAACTCACTATGTAGACCTGGCTGATCCATCTGCCTCTGTCTCCAGAGTTCTGGAATTCGAGGTGTGTACCACAACACCTGGCTTAGTCCTGGGTTCTACAAGCAAGCAGGCTGAGCAAGCCATGAGGAGCAAGCCAGTAAGCAGCACTCTTCCATGGCCTCTGCATTGTGACGTTTCTGCCTTTAGGTCGTGTTTGAGTTCCTGTCCTGACTTCCTTTGATGATGAAGTGATGTTGAAGCATAAGCCAAATAAATCCTTTCCCCCCGAAGTTGCTCATGGTCATGGTGGTTCCTCACAGCAACAGTAGCTCTAGCTAAAAAGACAGTACTTACAAACATCTGTAACTCCAGTTCTATGAGAGCTGACATCCTCTTCTGGCTTCAAGGACACCAGGAATACATATGGTTCATAGACGTACATGAAGACAAAACACCTATATATTTAAAATAAAATTATAACAGGGCCCCAGACCTTAGGCCTCTAGACCTTACTTAGCATAACTGATGCCATGATCCAAGTACCATTCAGACTGCAAAGCTCAGTCCATAGACGACAGCCCCACCAGTCAAACTCAGTCCATAGACGACAGCCCCACCAGCCAAACTCAGTCCATAGACAGCCCCACCAGCCAAATGAGAACAAAGACCTAATCCATCAAAGCCCTGGAAAGCCATCGAAGTTTTGAGAAAGTCTTTAAATGTACTAACCTTGCTATTTTGCTTTGGTAGTTCCAATTCTGGCTAACTGTTCTTGTTTACTGGAGTATGTCAACCCAGGAGCTTTTGTGCCGACAAGCTCACCCTGAGAAGGATTTGGAGCTATACTGGGATCCTGAACACCCAGTGTAAAGGTAAAGTTACTCAAAGAAATTCTGTCTTGAAAGACAAACAAACAAAAGAATAATTAAAATAATTAAAATATAACCATACATGTAAAAGAAGGTAACTAACATGTATAACGGTCATTGTTCAAAAACTAGAGCAGCAAAAACTACTTCCTTTGTAACCTGGGTGACAAGCTGAGCAGGAGACCTTGAATCAGCAGGTTGGAAGGGGGATGAAGGTTAGAAAATAGCAATAGGCCAAGCGTGGACAGGTCAGGCAGGGGTCAGGAACTCTGCAGGGTCCATGGGTCACAAAGTCTAAGGTGAAGGAAGTCAGCTGTGGCAGGGACTTGTTGAGATCTGCCTGAGGAACAAAGTACTGCTCCTCTTCCCTCACTCCCCTTTGCCTGGCTGGAGCTTTGCCCACCCCAGGGATCAATGTGGGTATGGGACCTGAGGGAGAGAGCAGGATGCTTCTGAGCCCAACAGACAACGGGCATATCATTTTCCCAGGATTTCCTCTTTCTTACTGAGTGTTAAGTCTGGATTTATAGGTACCCAGTCTCATACAATGGTATTAGAGAGTAACTGTTGTGTTTACCACACTGTCAGGCAGTTTTCCAATTATTTTCACTCAAAACAGCGTTCCTTAACATTAGGTGCACATTATACTCTTTTGGTTGAGTTTAGAAAAAAAAAAATCACTGGTGCCAATGCCCTACACTAATTGAATTCTTCAGGTGGTCTGAGGTCTAAGCATTGATATGTTTTAAAAATTTTCCAGCTGATTCTAGTATGTAGTCACAGGGTTGGAACCACTGGTTTAAAAGATTTGGAAAATTTTTGTTTTGTTTTGTTTTGGAGACAGGGTTTCTCTGTGTAGCCCTTCCTGTCCTGGAACTCACTGTGTGGACCAGGTTGGCCTCGAACTCAGAAATCCACCTGCCTCTGCCTCCCAAGTGCTGGGATTAAAGGCGTGCGCCACCTCTGCCTGGCGGCTTAGTCTATTTTAAATAGGATTCCTTAATATAATTCTTTAATAAATAATGGAATTATTTTCAGGACATACTGTCTTCAAAGAACTTTCTCAGTTTGCTGAAGAAAGTCAACATATGCCTGAATTCAACAATAAAGCTGTAACTGATTTAATTTCTAAGTTTCTGTTGAAACTTTTTACTGTTGTTACCTGTCTTAGTTAGGGTTTTACTGCTGTGAATAGTCACCATGACCAAGGCAAGTCTTATAAAGGACAGCATTTAATTGGGGCTGGCTTACAGGTTCATAGGTTAAGTTCATTATCGTCAAGATGGGAGCATGGCAGCATCCAGGCAGGCATGATGCAGGAGGAGCTGAGAGTTCTACATCTTCATCTGAAGGCTGCTAGTGGAAGACTGGTTTCCAGGCAGCAAGGACTAGGGTATTAAAGCCCACACCCACAGTGACACACCTACTCCCCAACAGGGCCACACCTTCTGATAGTGCCACTCACTGGGCCAAGCATACAGAAAACATCACATTAACTTTGCCCAAATCACATCATAAAAATTTGGTAGAGTAATCACAACCCCAGGGTGGGTTGTCTGGAGCAGACATCAGGTACTGAGCTTATCGAGAAAGATCTCAGGACATCTTGTTGTCATAAGACTTTTGATGGGCTGTGGAAATTCAACAATGAGATCAGTATGGGCTTAGCAATGACTAGTAATAAGAGCTCCTTCCTGTTTTTGGAGACCTCTCAGTTTCATCTGAGCAAAAGGTTAAAAGTAATTTACATCCTTCGTGGTATCTTAGGCTTCTTAAGAAAACAACAACCATTTACTTTATATTTATGTGCCTGTGCACCACATGCATATAGGAACAGAGGTCAGCAGAGTTGTCCAATCACAGTTGGTTGTGAGCTGCCCTGGAGGTGCTGGAAACTGAACCCAGGTCCTCTGCAAAAGTAGCAAAGTACTCTTAATCTACCTAGCCATCTCTCCAGCCCTTAGGCCTCTTTTTTCAAAAAAAAAAATTACTTTACAGTCATTAAAGAAAGACAGGAAAGGAAAAGACTCATTAACATAGAGAATTGGGAGCCTAAGAGTGTAATGAAGGTCACAAATTCAACCACTAGAGACTAGAATTGTTCCAAGATCACACAGCAAGACAGACCCAAAGAGTTCAGATTGTCACCTGGCCATTTTACTATCTCTGAGTGACGTCCCTTTTACTTCATGAACTGAATTCCTGTAGGCCAGCTTCTCAGACTTTCCCGTACCTTCCCCTCACTAGCCCTGCTATCTCCAGTGTGTATTCTGTTGATACACATCTCCACTGATGTACAGTTACTAAATGATTGTTAGTGTCCAGGTTCTAATAGGAATCGCCAAAACAGAGTGGCCTCTGCTCAGGGGAGGGCCAACTTGGGATAGAACCCTGGAGCCAACCATGGCTGTGTGGTCTTCGCTCAGACTGGGGGGGAATATACTCTGGGGAGGAAGGAATGTCAGGTGTATTCGGGGACTTGACCATGTTTTTCTAGGAGCTAATGGAAGGAAGGAAGAAAGGACCGGCTTACACATCAGAGAAAGATCAAGAAATGGCTGCACAAAGGGCATCTAGCCAGTCTAACCAGACTGAGTCAGACTCAGGGACTGCCTGAGGTAGCAGCTGGTAAGAAGGCCGGCGATTGGGAGAGACGGAGGAGTGGACCGAGAAGGAGGAACTGAAAGAAGCGCGGCGAGAGCAGAAAGAAGAGGCTTGATACGTAGAGCGGGAGAGGGCTGAGCCAGAAACTCGTGGGCGGGACCAGGGCGGGGCCTAGGAGGGCTTTCGGAGAACTTCAGAGGGAGGAGGAGTCGTCGGAGGGTCGGAGGAGGAGCCTGAGCAAGGGCGGAGCCTAAGGGAGAGGGGAGAAACTGTAGGAGGGAAAGTTGTATGGCGCGGGGAGGAACCTGGGAGGAGGCGGAGTCTAGGGGAAGCCAGGCCGGACTATAGGAGGTGGAGTCTCAGAGTAGGGGGCGGAGCCTAGGTACAGGAGTTGTGGGGGGAGGGGGAAAGGCCTCCGGGCCTCGGCCGCCCAGGCGTGTTCTCGGCCCGCGGGTCAGGCTCCGGAGTGCTTCCCCACCCTGTTCCTCCGTGGGGTGGATCCTCGGTGTCTCCTCGAGGCACGGACTCTGGTGGTCGCAGTGGAGAAGGACAGCTGCATCGCTCCCAGGAGGGCCGCTGCCGTGCCTGGGCCGGGGAACCGCCGCCTCCCGGAGCCCGTGGAGCCGGCATGGAGCTCTTTCAGGCCAAGGACCACTACATCCTGCAGCAGGGCGAGCGTGCCCTGTGGTGCAGCCGGCGCGACGGCGGCCTGCAGCTCCGACCCGGTGAGGCGCTCGGCGCGGGCTGGGTGGGGCGCGCGGGCCAGCTGGAGCGCGGGGGGCGCGGCCCGGCCCCTCCGAAACGGGGATCGGGAGGCTGGGCGGGACGCTTGGGGTTGTCAGCGCTGGTCCTGAGGGGAGCGGCCGCCGCCTCGGCGCGCACTCCTGCCTCAGTGAGGCGGGAAAGGCCGGTCACCCCTTTTAGTGCACCTCCTCCAGTATCCGGGTCCTGGGGTGCAGGGACCGGGTCCCTCATGAAGCCCCCGCAGGCCTCCACCTGCAGCGTCTTCGCAGGGTCCAGCGTGGGAAGTTCTGGGTTCCAATTCCATCAGTTCAGTGGAACCTTCTGCGGGACACTCCTTGTTGACATCCTTGAATTGTTCCCGGTCACTTATTAAAGAGTGACTTCAGGATGGTTACCTCACAGCACTTGATCGAAAACTAGTGTATGAATTGCCATTTTCGAGAAGAAATTGTGTTGGATGTCACACAGTTAGGAGAGGTCAAAGTCTCCAGCCACCAGTTTGTTTTAGGAAACTTTGTTTGCAGTTGGGTTAAGCAGCAGCTCCTGTTCTCAGACAGCTGCGACAGTCAGTTATCGCTCTGAGGAGTTTGGGTAGCTTCTACTTAGTTCGCCAGTGCTTTTTTTCTTCATTGGTCAAGATCTTTTTACTTTAGGAACTCTTGAAAGAGCCACTGCATTGGACGTTTTCCTGTGTTCCTTGAGTGAATCTAGTAGAGTAACTTTCTTCAAGGGAGCTTTTTAGGTCATCTTGTTACCTCTTATGGGATGGTTTCCAAGGACAGGTCCTTTAGTGCCTTAGTGCCAATCTCCACGGCAGGCAGCCTGCACAAGTAGGGTCAGGATCTTCTTTTTCAGGTGAGGAGAGAGGTGTGAGGTCCCAGAGAGTGGAGTTGGAATACTCATGTAGAAGAACGGTTTCGTGACACTTTCCGACAGAGTCCGCTGTGTCCTTACAGAGACCTACTAAGTTACTCTGTTAGAGTGGTGAAGGAGAACTTTTGTCCTCCCGAAATATGGCTCTGGTTGTACTTTCTTGCTGTACTTTATTTCCTCTTTTCAGAATGGAGGCACTACCGAGTCCACAATAGTATTCTTGGTGACCTTAGAATAGGTGACCTGACAATGTAGGTGGGCTAATTTTGGCTAGTTTCTTGTCGTTTTCTTCTGTATCCTAATCTGACCACTTTCCTGCCATCCTCGTGAGGTTTAAAGCAGGGAGAATTAGGCTGTAAAATTCACAAGAGCCAAATTTTTAGGAGCTGGAATGCATAAATGGAGGGAACTTGGAGTCCTTATCAACTCATCAGACAGGACTTTTCTTTTCTGCAGATCAGTTTCCTTAACCAGGGCCTTTTCTGGAACAAGCCGTGGAGTTTGAGTTGCCTTTTGTTTGTCCAAAGTTCATATCAGAAAGCAAACTTAAAACTTTTCCCCATTATAAAAAGTTTGGTATAGCTTCTCAGTTCAGTTTATCTCATTTTATAGATACACACCCCATCACCCACATACGTAGGTAGCGCCTAGAGGAAGGCAGAAGCCATCATATTTCAGAATTAACAGACTGTTGTGAGCCTTAGATATTCAAGCTCAGTACATGAAGCATCCTGTAGTTACTAAATAGTTTAACCCATCCAATGTTTAAGATCCTAAGTAAAGCTATTTTAGTAATAATATTTAATTGATCTGAATGCTCTTTGGGTCTTTTTTTATCCATACAGAGTTATTTCAAATTCTCTTTATTCTGTTGAACATTCTCGTCTCTGTTTTGATCGTGAGTGTTGCTGTTGTTTGAAGTGACAGAGTTAAAATCTTTAATTTTTTCCCCTTGGTTATTCAGCAGCGTAATAGACTACTGACTACGTTTGTTTTGTTTTGTTTTTGTTTTTGTATTACAAGTGGTATTATAGGACCAACCAGTGCTGGGATTGGGATTGGGATTGGGATTGGGATTGGGATTGGGAATGACCAGAAACAGGAAGTTTTCTTTTTCCTGGAGACATCAGAAAAAAAAAGTGATAATGATATTTAAGATTAAATAACCATTTCTGTGGCTTGGAATCCCTGTTACTTTCTGTCCCCATCCTGCCTACTTAATTGTGTGAGACTCATGTTCAAGGCCATCTGCCCTGTGCTAGTCTAGCTCTCATCCATGGTGCAGTTATTGGTCACATTTCTTTCTTTCTTGACATTTTCTGTACTTTGTACACACTGCACTTATAACCCTCCCTATATATTATGTAATAATAGTTTGTGTCTTCTCCAGTGGACACAGGCCTGAGCAGAAGGCCTTGCTTTACTAATCTCGGTATCTCTGGGCTTAAGAGTGTTTATGATACAGAGCACACTTCATGATTGAGTTAACCTGAATTAAACATAATTCTGAGTTTCCTCACACTTAAATTATTGCTGTTAAAAAAATAAGATGATTTCTTAGGTTTGGTATTTATTTTAGGCCCTATTTTGATATTTTCCCCCTCCCCCTATCTTGCTATGTAGCCTAGGCTAGGCAAAAACCTACTGTAGCTGGTCTCAAATTCAACAATACTTTTGCCTCTGTCTCCTCCTGGGTTTTGTGATTACAGGTGTGACCTATGACACCAGCTGAATTACTTTTTTTAAGGGATTTATTTAGGCAAGAGTGGTGGTGACCACCTTGAATCCTAGCACTTCAGAGGCAGAGGCAGGTGGGTCTTTTGTGAATTTTAGGCCTGCCTAATTTACATATCAGACTTTAGGACAGCCAGAGCTACAAAATAGACTCTGCCTCAACAAAACAAAACAAGATTTATTTAATTGGGTGGGAAATTTCCAGTTCATCGAGAAATGTGAGAATTTACACTTGGATTTTTTTTCTCAGATACAGCAGCATCTTTTTCTCTTCTTCTTTTCTCCTCCCCCACTCCCCCCTTTCTGACTGTGTGTGTGTATGATAGATTCCTTATTTTTGACACTGTTAATTATTTTTGTTTGTTTGTTTTGTTACAGGGTTTTTCTGTCTAGTCCTGGCTGTCCTGGAACTCACTCTATAGACCAGGCTGGCCTCGAACTCAGAAATCTGCCTGTCTCTGCCTCCCAAGTGCTGGGACTAAAGGTGTGCGCCACCACTGCCTGGCAAATTTTTTTAAAAAATAGTATAAATATTTGTCTGTTTTTATTTTCCTAACAGTAGTGAGTAGTCTATATTTTTATAAAGCATAGCTTTTTATTTATTTTTTAGATGCTTATCACAATTGCAAGTTAAGAGTCAATAGCAAAAAGTATTTAGCTTGTTTTAACTTCTCCCAGGAAAGTAATGGAGTGCTATGTACTCTCCAGAGAGTAGAATTTAACTGATACTAAGAGAGTCAGACAGTAAAATTATAGTTTAACCAAAAGGAAACCAGGAGAAGGAAAAAGAGGAGTTGAAGAAGGGGAGGGTAATGTGATATAGAAAAGAGGTTCTGGGAGGTGGACCAAGAGAAGACCAGGGACATGGTGGGCATGGGGGTGGGAGACAACGGAAACATGTTTTGCTTGAAAATGTAAAAGACAAAACAAAACAAAAATACTGTGTGTTAATTGAAGAATAAATATATATTTTTAAGAGGATTGTAGTTTAACAAAATAAAAGAGAATATAATACAATCCATTTTTTTAGAATTACTTTCAGTCTTTCACTGCCTGTGAAGGGGCAGTGTTATGTAATTTATTTCTGTGTTACCTCATTCTATTCTGAGACTGAATGACCATGAAAGATCTCAAATCACCTGCTATACACACAGCATTTACAAGCATATAGTCTGTATGTAGCAAAATGAAACTTTAAATGATGAATAGTAGTGGACATTTGCTTTTCTTTTTCTTTCTTTCTTTTCTTTTTTTTGAGGGAATACTAGTTATCAGAATCCACAAGAAACTTTTCTTGCTCTTCTTACAGTTTTGACAATCTAATTATTGTATTTTTATTTTTGGGGGAAGGGGTATATACATGTTGCTTTGTACTTGTGGCAGTCACAGAACAACTTGTGGGCCCATTCTGTCCTTCCACTGTGTGGATCCTAGGGATCACATTCAGGTTGTCAGGCTTAGCAGAAACCTCCTTCACCCAGTCCCCTTCATACAGACCCCTTCAACCAGTCCCCTTCACACAGTCCCCTTCAACCAGTCCCCTTTACACAATCACCTTTACCATCTTGCCAGCCTGAAATTATTTTTCACTGTCAAATTAAACTCAACTTTAAAATGAGAGATTATTATGGAATTGAAATCTACATGGAATACATCTCTCTTGAGATATATTGTGTGAAACTGTATTTAGCTTGTTTACTATTTTGTGTCCTGTCATTTTACTTAAACAAACTAACTAACTAACTAACTTTTTTTTTTTTTTGGATACAGTATCTTATTTAGCTCAGTCTGGCCCTGAATTTTCCCCAGTCCTCCTGCCTCAGTTTCCTGAGTGCCAGGATTATAGGCATGAACTACCATGTCTGGCTTCCTAATAATTTTTATTATTGTTGTAACCAGCTTTACTAGCGTCTTTAGTCTTTAATTTCTTTTTAAAAGACACTAGTTTCATGTTCTGTACTATTTCTGTTACCCTATATAGGATAGTGCTAACATGGTGGCAGTTGGGCTGAACGGATTCTTATATTAGCTTATCTCCTGTATCTTCACCCAAGATTAATACCAGCTTACAATAGCAGCCTTTCACCTGTGGAACATTTTCTGAGTTCTGCATTCTAATGGAGTATATGTCTTATCAGTAAAACTCTGGGGATAGTTTTGTTATTAATCTACTATTATAGATGAGGAAGTTGAAGCATAGAGGAATAATTTGTCCAAATTCTGGGAGAGAGAGAGCCAAAGCTTCTAGTTCAGTGTATGTCTTCAAAGCCACATTCTTTAGTGCTGACACTGTTGACTCTACCTTGTTGACTACGAGGTTGTAAGATTAATATTTCATTTCATATATATTTATATTTCATTTATATTTAAGATTCCTGTAATCTATAGGGGAATAAGAAGCCCCTCACATGTCAAAGCCAGCACACTAAGGAAAAAGGTCATTACAGGCCTCACAGGCTGATAATGGGGGCTTCTCATTTGTTTTTGTCCCTGTGCCTGTCTTACCTCATTTCCTGCAAAATTAGTGTATGTAGTTATAAGAAACTCCATGATGTTATGCAATAGATTGATAAACAGCCTTTGCAGGTCAGTTCTTCAGGTGTCTCTTGGGTTTGTAGAACGTCTGCAGTAGAGGAAGGGGATAGGTCGTGGGGACAGATCTTTGAGTAGACATTGATACGTACTAGATAGGAACTGTTTCCTCCAGGGATAAGCAACCTGAAACCTCTCTTAGTCTAGCTTTGCAAGAATCCTAGATCCAGTTTCAGGGCAACCCTTTAGAGTACACAGAGCAGAGAGAGAGTTGGAAGGGGGAAGAAAAGACCTTTAAGGCAATCACCTTTAAAGATGGGAGGAATTTTTGTTTTTAATCCCTGATTCCTAGATACTTACATTCTGACTCGGTCCTGGGAGAGTACCATCTAGCCAGCACACTGAGGAAGGAGTAGCAAAGGTGAAAAGACTGACACAGGGTAGAGCTGCCAGGTGGCAGATCTCCGTGACCTCAGTGTGGTCCTTCAGGAACCTGGCTGCATTATGCTCTCCAAGAAGCCAGGCATCATGGGCCTCCCAGCTAGCACAGCTCTTGAGTGGAGGGAGAATGCACTTGACTCCAGATTCTAGTACATGTCCCTCATAAGGTATCTGCCAGAGTTGTATTGAAACAACTATCGTCCCTGATCACCTTGTATAGTTTGAGCATCAAAGGGCTTGTTGGGAGGATTAAATACAGACTAGAACATCTTAGAACATTGCCTCTAGTCCTGTGCTCATTTCCCATTGACATTTTATTCAGTGATGGGGGGAGTCCAGCTTGGAAAGTTATGAAGTTCAGTAGATCTGTTTTCTTTTTAAATGAAATTAACTGGGACAAACAGACACTGTATTTTTCTCTGGACCTGGCCCATCTACCACAAAGGTTTTGCTTTTGCTGATTTTAATCCTTGGATTTTATGATGGAGTAGGCTCATGTCTTTGCACACAGACACTATATTATTGGAAAAATCAAACCAGTTTACCTGTACTGTTGATTCAGTATGTTCTCATTTTGGTGTGACTTTGTGGGGATTTAAGTGTGTTAGGCCTTTAAAAGCTGTGTTGCTGTCTCTGTGTGTTTATTTTATTTTTATAGATTGTTCTTTTCCTGTTTAAAAGTTTTAAACGTGACTCTTTAAAGTCTAGCCTTGCTTGTACAAGTCTGGGAGGTAACAGTGATATCACAGAGCCTTTGATAAATCACGACTTGTCAGCTGACCTCAGGTGCGATCATTGTGTGTCAGCTGGCTATAAGTGAACTGAGAACACTTGAACAAAGTCTGTTTATCAAAATAAGGGGAAATGTTGTTATTTCTGGCTGGTGGTGATACATAAGTAATAATGTATAAATAACGTTTTAAAAGTGAGGCTAAACATTGAACATCCAGCATTATAGTACTCAGAACACACTGGCAGTGTCTTAATTCAGTTGCATGCTTTGTAGGATGGCTCACTTTGCAGATGTTCAGAGACCCTTAAGGGAACTGCTTCATTCGTTAAAAGAAAAAAAAAAATCCAGTCATTATTTTCCTTGGTAAAGCTATTTGAGAAACACAGGTGGATTTTAGGTCCCTCGCAGTGTTTTCTCTTAAATTATTTTCACATGCCTTAAGCCTGGAATTTGGGAGGTGAAGGCGGGAGGGTTAGAAATTCAAGGCTATCTTCAACCACATGAAACCTTGTCTGATAAACACCAGAACACTGGGAGGAATGGAGGGTGAATATGATCCAAATAAATTTTATTAAATTCTCAAAGAGTTATATTATATAATATACAAATTATGTTATATCTATAAATATTATATTATATCATATCATATCATATCATATCATATCATATTAAGACAGGTATGGTGCATACACCTTTAATCCTAGCACTTGGGAGGTAGAGGCAGGCAGATCTCTGTGACTTCCAGGCCAGCCAGCAAGAGCTACTTAGTGAGACCCTGTTTTTTATACACACACACATTATACATATGTAGGAGATATTTAAAAAAAGCAGAAAACCCCAAAACTTATTTTAGTTTCAGGTTCTTTCAAATTTACTCTTGTGTTTCCTTAACTTAATGGTAAGCTATATCAAGATACACTAGTTTGCTTACCGAATCTAATTCTTTCCAAACATCTTTTTACTTTTTAAAGGTAATATGGACCTTTAAATTTTATAATTTATTTAACACTAATATATCTCATTAGACAGTTATAGCATCTAACTGTAACATACTGTAATGTTGAACGTGTGTGTGTGAGTATAAGATTCCTGATGGTTCACATCATAAAACATGACTTCTATGCCAGATACAAACATTTTTCTCTCTTTACTGAGCCCAAGGCACCTACCTGTCTTTGCTAGGAAGGCTGTGGTGGGCACACTGAAGAGTTTATCAAAATGGTTGGGGGTGTGTTAGCCTACCTTCTTGGACTCATTTCTAGAACTGTGGCATTTCCCCTTGTAACTTTCAAGTCTCCTCATTTCTTGAAGAAGTGCTCTCCCGTTTAATTTAGCATTATGTATATATTTTGTCTTCTGAATTACGTTGTGACATCATTTAGTCATTTCTTTTTAAAAAAAAAGTGTTGCTTAGGGGCTGGAGATGTATGTAGCTCAGTTGGCAGAATTCATGCCTAGCATGCACAAAACTGGGATGCTATCCTCAGTACTGCATAAAACCCAGTATAAAATGGTGGTGCAAACCTGTAAGCCTAGAATTTGGGAGGTGGGAGGGCAGGAAGATCAAGAGTTCAAGGTCATCCTCTGATACCTAGGGGGTCTGAGGCTCATGCGTGTGACATGAGAACCTGTCTCAAACTAAACAGAAGCATGTATTGATTGGAGGTTGTCTACCCAGTTTGTGCCAAAGTAGGAAGATGAATAGTACTGCTACCAGACCAGCAGGGTGTGTGGGCCTGTGCAGGAGACACCCAGGGTTTCTAGAGACAGATACTAGCATAGAGCCTTAATACAAAGTTATATGCAAGATTTGATCTGAGTGTTTTGTTTTGAGACAGGGTCCTCCATGCCCTAGCTGTCTTTGAACTCAGTGCATACCAGAGGATAACACTGACTTTCTCCTACCCCTTCCTCTGCCTTCCCAGTGCTGGGCTGATGAAAACGGAGTGCTGGGAGCTCTATGCCTGGCTCATTCATTTGAGTCTTGAGGTTTGAGGTCTAAGTGATTCCTACCCTGCTGCACCCTGGGAAAATCTGTTTTCTTCCTAATAAAATGGGAAGAAAGGTGTTCTTTGGTTTAATTTTATGAAGTTCCTTCAGCTGTAAATTCCCAGTGGTTATATCACCTTATAAAAGTGAAAAGGCCTTTGGAAGGTACCACGCTCGGTGGGGATTTTATCTTATCAAAAATAATGCCTTTTTTGTTTTTGTTTTTCTAGTGATAGGCTCTTTTTTATGTAGCCTTGACTGGTTTGAAACTTCCTATTTAGGCTGGTTTTTGACTCACAGAAATCTGCCTTCCAAGTGCTGGGATCAAAGGCATGTGCCACGGAGTCCAGCTGAAATAATGCTTTTATGTACAATTCCTTTATTCTAATGGGATACCAGAGAAGACAGGGAACTTATGAGAACAGAATAGGATGTAACTGGCCAGACTGTAAGATGGGGCACCATTTTTTCCTCTGCTTCCCCATTTCCTGGTGGGTTTTTTGTTGTTGTTTTTTTTTTTTGTTTTTGTTTTTGTTTTTTTAAATCTGGAAGCAGTTGTTAATCTGAGCCTAGGTGAAACAGTGAAACCAAGACAATAATAATGGGTTTGAAGGTAGAGCTTTTGTAAGGGCCCACAGTATACACCATACACACAATCCTAGAACAAGATACAAAAGAGTGTATTACTTTTAAATATAGTTTTTAGAAAAAAAGATGCAACTATTTAAAAACCAGCCGAGAGAAAGGTTGCATCTATTTAATGTTAGAAGTGTAGCTAGCTTTTTGCATCTTTTTTAATAGCTCTGTCTAAAAAATGAGGAAAGGGAAATACCAGTGTAAATAACAATAAAAAATACTGTTTTGATTTACCTCAGAGTCCTCCCTCTTTCCGTCCCTCCACCTGGCCTTGAGCTCACCATGTAGCCAAGGATAACTTTGGCTTTTGAAAGCCTGTCTACACCTCCTGAGTACTGGAGTTACAGGAGTACCTCACCTGCTTTGGATTATGTAGCACTGAATATTGAACCCCGGGCCTTGCGGGTGCTAGGCAAGCTCTCTACCTACTGAGTGGGTACCCACCTCTTGTTTTTGGATATGTTTCCTTTTGGTACCTTAGACCAGCCTTTATGGGAAGTCACTATATTAGGTAATATCTGTGCAATTGGATCTTTACAACGTTCATGTATTACGTGTCCCATGCATCATTAGTGAGTCAGACCGATCGAGTAAAACTAAGTTACTCAAATGGATTCTTCCCAGGGAGCTATAATTACTTAGGTAAGATAATTCTAATGATTTATATTTTATATATATAACTTTGTCTTCAAGTACGTCTGCATACCAGAAGACGGTATTAGACAGTTGTGAGCTGCCATGTAGATGCTTGGAATTGAACTCAGGACTTTCAGAAGAGCAGTGAGTGCTCTTAACCACTGAGCTATCTCTTCAGCCCCAGCAAGACAATTCTAAACCTGCCTCTATGTAAGAATCATCTAGAGGACTTTAAAAATTATATTTATGCTGGGGCCCCACCTTGGCCAGTTTAAGTCCACCTCTACTACATGAGCCCAGGCATCAGTAGTTTATAGAACACTTAGATGATGCTAATGAGCAGCCTGGCTTGATAGCCATGGGTTGAGCTTGGTTTCACAGTGGGAAATCGCCAGCCGCCTGAACTTCTGAATTGGATGAATTCTTCAGCTTGTTGCCTAGTAGAGAAATGATAACCACTGTGGAGGTCGAGGAAGTGAGGATCAAACTTTGAACTTTAAGCTGGCACCTGAATGAAATTATTACTTACCCTGTCTTCCAGCCTCATTAAATTCTGAGGATGGAAGCATGACATGCTAACAATTGGAGCTTTCAGTTCCCCATCCTAAAACTCTTTTCTTCATCCTTTTGATCTTGGTGTTGGTGATTGTCAGAGCAATAATAGCCTTTGTCTTTAGCAGGAAGTGAAACTGGGGTCTGATTAGATATGCATACACTATCTGCCCCCTCTTTAAAGACACTGATGAAACTTGCTTTTAAGCTGTGTAAAACCTATGCTGGCTGGCTCTTGCTTTGAGGGAGTGCCCTCACGCTGGGATCTTGGAATGAATGACTCATGCTCTCTGCAGGCACACAGTGCTTAATCACTTGTTTTTTGTGTACCAGGAAGAGAAGGGCATATGAAAATAGAAGCTGTATACTACTGCCAGATGGACTTGAAATTAGTAGAACTGTTGACTTAGTGGTCAATCAGTTGAGCTTATTTCAATTACAGACTTTGGTTGTATGTTTCTTTATTCTTTCACAAATTAAAACTTGGCATTGTTTCTAAAATGCTATACTTGTGTAGTCTGTAACAGTTCTTATTATGTAACTTTGACAATATTAAACTTTAAAACTTATTTGTGAATTTAAAATGTTTCTCTTTGAATGTGTTTGCCAGTTAGCATACTAGCTTAAGGACAGGTTAAAACCTGTTGGAGCAGCTCAGTTACATGGGTGTTCTCTATGGAGGAATAGCATAAGGCATGACCACTTTCTCTGCCATTATGATCCTTTCTCCCCCAGAATAGCCATTTAAAAGTATTGACAGTGTCAAGTCCTTAGGTGTTGCATATGCCCAGACAAATACCATCGCCACACATTCTCTGTACGTTAGGTTTGCTAGTGCTAACTTACTTTCTTAGTAAAGAATAAGATTATAATGTATTTCAGGTTTACCTCAAATGTGTGTGTGTATGCGCGCGCGTGCACACACACACACACACACACACACACACACACACACACACACACACACACATTGTCCATTTCATATTGTACTAAACAATGAAGTTCAGCAGCTCCCCAAACCCATGAGTCCTCTATTCCTTGGTCAGTTATAGAACCTGTTCAGGTCTCACTGTTTCCTGTCCCTTGGGCCATTTGTTTGAGAAATTAAGTACACATGCTATGGATTTAAAGACGATTTTTGCTTAGAGTCTTTTTTTTTTTTTAATCTTAGTCTTGAATTCATCTCATCATCAATTATTATTTTTACTGATAGACCAATACTTTTTTTTTTTGAGACAGTGTCTCATTCGATAGCCCTGGCTGGCCTGGAATTCCTGGGTAGACCAGACTGCCCTGGAATTCTTAAGAGGTCCTACTGCCTCTGCCTCCCCAGTGCTGAGATTAAAGTAGTGCACTGCCTTGCCTGACCTAACGCATTTATTTATTTATTTATTTATTTATTTATTTATTTATTTATTTATGTTTTGTTTTTGAGACAGGGTTTCTCTGTGTAGCCCTGGCTGTCCTAGGACTCATTGTTTCACTGTGGAGACCAGGCTGATCTCGAACTCAGAGATCTACCTGAGTTCTACTCTGCCTCCCGGAGTGCTGGGATTAAAGATGTGCACCACCATTGCCCTTATTATTTTTAAAAGTTTTGTTATTTTTATTTTATGTGTATGAGTGTTTTACCTGCATGTATGTATGTGTACATGCCTGATGTCTTGGAAGCCAGAAGAGGTTGCCAGATCCCCTGGAACTGGACTTAAGTATGGTTGTAAGCTGCCATATGGGTGTTAGGAACCAAACCTGGACACTGTAAGAATAGCAAATGCTCTTGATGGCTGAGCCATCTCTCTAGCTCATCAATGTATTTATTTTTGAAAGTGCCGGTATAGTATAGCAAAGATTGATATTTTGATGTTTCTTTAAAAATAATAAAATCCCTGTCTCAACCCCCCCCCAAAAAAAAAGAATTAAAAAAAAAGAAAGAAAGTAAAAAAAAAAATAATAAAATCTTTGGCTGGGGTTGTGGTTCAGTGTTAGAATATTTGCTTAGCATATTAGTATATAGGGCCTGAGTTTGATCTCTAGCACTATGCAAAAACAAACAAACAAGCACCCTTAAAATGTTAGTCTTGCTCTAGGAGTTTATAAAAATTACCAGTTGTTAGGAGACACCTGTTTTTACCCTTTGTATCTTTGTTGTTTATTCATTTAATTGAATAACTGTTACTGCCTATTAGGCGTCAAGCACTGTCCCTGGTCACAGGTAAACACAGGTAAACAAAATAAAATTTGGTGTTTTTAATTTGATTATCGAAAATACATTTATCACAACTATTAATATGCTATTTCTGCCATTTTTTTATTTTTACGTTTATTGTGTTCTTTTCCTTACCTGTTGTTTTCTCTGTCTGTAATTGGGTAGCTCAGACTTTTACAGGTATCTTTCTGTTGCTGATGAAGGGTGATGCTTGTGGGCTGTGGAGGTGCTGGCTCACTGGGTAAAAGTGAGTGTTGCTAACCCTGATGACTACAGTTTTCATCCTAACAGTGACAGGAAAGAAATGGCTGCTGCGAGTTGTCCTCTGACTTCCACGTCAGATTTTACTTTTTTGTTTTTGTTCTGTTTGTTCAAGACAGGGTTTCTCTGTGTAGCCCTGGCTGTCCTGGAACTCACTCTGTAGACCAGGCTGGCCTTGAACTCAGAGATCTGCCTGCCTCTGCCTCCCAAGTGCTGAGATTAAAGGTATGAGCCACCATGCCCAGGCTCTACATCATATTTATTATTATTTTTGTTTGTTTGTTTTTGTTTTGTTTTTCGAGACAGGGTTTCTCTGTGCAGCCCTGGCTGTCCTGGAACTCACTCTGTAGACCAGGCTGGCCTCAAACTCAGAAATCCGCCTGCCTCTGCCTCCCAAGTGCTGGGATTAAAGGCGTGCGCCACCACTGCCCGGCCTAGATTTATTATTTAAAAAAAAAAATGTTTAAATATTACATATCCTAAGGTCAGCTATAGCAGGAGAATAGGATAGTCAAAGCTACGTAGTAAAAGCCTAGGCCAAGAGTGTATTTTAGTGGTAGAGTACTTGCCTAACATGTTCAAGCCTTTGTTTACTCTCCAGTACCCCTTTAAAAACAAAACAAACAAAACAGCCCATCATGGGCGCATGGTTGTGCACACCTTTAATTCCAGCACCCAGGAGGCAGAGGCAGGCGGATCCCTGAGTTTGAGATCAGCCTAGTAAGACCTTGTCTCAAAAAAGAAAAAACAAGAAACCCTCCCTGCACATTCTATTCATGTCCCTTTGTGGTTTTATAAGACTTGGGATCCAGTATTTATTTTGATGTATATGATTAACATCACCAATATCCATGACTGCCCCATACATATTCGCTCCTTTTAGGCTGTGCTTCTAGATGCTGCCACGGAAGAGACTGGCAGTCACGCTTCATTTGCTATTTGGAGCATTGTTGGCTTGCTGACACTCAGACTGGATGTCCAGTTTTAACCTGCATCAGAACTATAGCTTAATGTTTCATATTTTGAGGAAATAGAATTCTGGGATAAATCTAGGCATTGTGATGTCTCCATAAAATACCACCTGAAGAAGGCTTTAGGAATTATATAGTCTTACTCTAGGATTTAAAA
Organism: Grammomys surdaster; assembly: GCF_004785775.1. NCBI lineage: Eukaryota > Metazoa > Chordata > Mammalia > Rodentia > Muridae > Grammomys > Grammomys surdaster. Next base: position 2,340,021 of record NW_021604637.1, on the reverse strand, counting down.
GTATAAAACTTTTAAAATTAAATTAAAATTAAAACCATATATGTATATATATAATTGTTTTGTTGTAGGTTTTTCTTTTCTTTTTTCTTTTTTTTGAGACTTGCTGTGTAATCCTGGAACTCAGTATATGGACCAGACTGGTCTTAAACTTCTTGGGATCCTCCTGCCTCTGCTTCCCAAGTGCTGGGATTACAGATGTGTGCCATTCTTCTACCTACTTTTTTAAAAGCTTTTGTAGGTTCTTAAAATAAAAATGTATAGGCAAATTGTTGGGCTAGGAGATCCCAGAATCCCAATATATACACATTTCCCTACTTGAGCTGGAAGTTACTGACATTATTATTATGTGACAGACCCCTGAGCACTTTCTCACGGTTTACTTCTCATGGAACCCTTGTCAGTTGGATAGCATTTGCAACGCAACGCTGAAAGGGCTCAGGCTGTGGTGGAGCCAGGGTCCTTGGCCTGGAGCCCCACTTGTAAGCTGTGGCTATGCCACATGCAAATATCTCGACTCTGTCCAGCTTTTAGATGTTAGAGTCAGCTCCAAGGCACCTGGGTCTCTGGTTTCAAGCTCGCACTCTTTTGTGTGTCGTCTGCAGACTCATTCTATCTCAGCTGCAAATCTAGCCTGCTTGGAGGCAAACAGCTTCTGCCTTGAGTTGATTCCTGTATTCTTACAACTCTCCACTTCTGCCGTCTGGCCCAGCAGAATGTACAGTGTTTAAGAGTCTTCTGTGCATCCAATAGGTTCAGCACTTGGTATTTGTTAAAAAATGTGTTGGATCTTAGCATTCCAAGCTACCAAAAACATAAAAGACCAATCACAGGGGCCAGCCCCAGAAAGGTAGCCACCCCGCAACCCCACCCCCCCACTTAAGCTGTGCTATAGAGAAAGGCCAAATAACTTTCCTTCTCAGCCCCACCCAGTAGTGCAGGTCCTACTTTTGCCCACTGACACAGAAAGATACAACTCCCCCCACCCCCTTTTTCCCCTCTGTCACTCGAATATGCTTTTTCAGGTACTTCTCCTTAACCTTCTCTGAGCTTTCTTCCTACCATGTGTGGCTTGTCTGCCTGGTATGGAAAGAAGTGTAGTGATCATCAGATATCAAGAGGAGAGAACCAATAGGTCTTGATGAGAAACAAAGACATTTCAGATGGCTTGTAAGTTTTGGCTCGGACAGCTGGAATGATGATAGGGACTTCAAACCCCATGCAAATATGAAAGTAATACATCAGGGGTATTTGGTAAGGAAACCTATGGTGTTGGAGATATGTTAGAAAGGACCCCCTCGACTGAGAATGGGAAACTTGTGTTCTGATGTTAACCAGCTGGGTGATGGTGACAGTCGCTTTATGGCATCAGGCTTGATGCCTGTCAGGCTTAATGGTCACACCTGTAATAGGCCACATGAATTTAATTTTTGTCAGTTTGAATAGTAAACCTTTCCAATGTGATTACTTAAATATTATCTGACTACAGTAAATTCCTTTCCATTTTGAAGTGGCCTGTCTAGCTCAGAACCTATGGTGCCATGCACTGAGAACAGAAAGCTGAACCTTAAAAGGTCTCTGTGAGTTTCCTGTTTTTTCATGAGTTCCTGTGTGATCAAGGAGTTAGCCAAGTCAATAATTACATTCACTAAAGCAAGGTGCTGAGTTAGAGATTTGCTACACAAACATAGATTAGTTCTTAGGGTGAGAGGAGTGAGGAGCGACCATTAACCTTGTTGTGAGGTAGAAGGAAGAGCAGGAAGAACTGGGTGGGGAGTAGCATTCCAGACTCAGCCTGAAGGAGATTGGGGAGGGTGATTTCAGGCCAGGATGCTGAGTATGGAGAAGGGCAGGCAGGATAGCCTTTCTTCTAATTATTTTTTACGTGTGTGTGTGTGTGTGTGTGTGTGTGTGTGTGTGTAACAGGTTCCTCTCTATGTAGCCTTGGGTTTCTTGGAACTCACTATGTAGACCAGGCTGACCTGTATCTCACAGAGATCTCTTTATCTCTACCTCCTGAGTGCTGGAATTAAAGGCATGTATCATCAACCCCTTCTCCCCTCCTTAACTTAGCTTTAAAGCTTTTCTAAGGAATTTGGACTTTGTTTCCAAGGATATGTGGTGTAGAAGTAATGATTGAATTAGCAGTGTTCATAGTTATCCTTTTTAATGCCTAATGTGTTTCTTGGCATTAATGTTAAACTAGGCAAATATGTCCATTGGGTAGCTTACAACCTTCTAGCCTCAGTGGGCACCATTATGCTTATGGATAGAACACACACACACACACACATATATATATATACACATAAGTAATGAAAATAACTTTAAAGCATGTATGTACATAAGCTTTCCAGTGTGTCCTTTGAGGTGTTATATCTCTTTTTGTATTATTTTTGTGATACATTTTTTATACTTGGTTATTTTAGGAGAGAGAGAATGTATGTATGTATGGGTGTGTACATGCGCACACACACTTAATGCTGTGTGTCTGTGTGGAAGCCACAGAATATTTGCTGACTTTTCTGTCCCTGTGCTAATCTTCTAATCCTGCTGCCATGTCCTTGCCCTCGGTGAAGAAGGAGGACTTGGGTTCCCATTTCCCTAAGCTAGTGCCATTTGATGTGTTCATTTGCTTCTATGTTTCTATAATTAGCCTCTCAGCCCTTTTTTGCTGACCTGGAAGAAAAAAATCCTTCCTTTCCAAGGTTAACTTTATACCTGTACTTCAACTGTCATCATATGCTTTTCCTCCTTTACTGTTTCTTCTTACTATTTTGTTTTTGAGGTAGAGTCTTGAACTCACTACTATATAATATAGGAATGCCTACTTTATGCAGTGCTGGGGATGAACCCTGGGCCTTGTCCATGATAGACAGGCATTCTTCCAGCTGAGCTGACCTCCAGCCCTCAGTATAGTCGTTGGTTACAATCATTATTCTCTCCTGCCCTCCTCCCTAGGGTGTCCTCTTTTCCTATTAGTCTTTGTGATACATTGTTTAATATTTGTTTATTTTCAGAATGTGTGGTATATGAGTGTGTTTACATCATGTGTCTGTATATGTTTACATGTGTGTATGTGTGTGCTTCCTGTTGTGTGTGTATGAATGTGTTTATTGTGTGTATATACGTGTTTCCTGTTGTGTGTGTTTACTATCGTGTGTGTGTGTTTATCGTGTGTGTATGTAGAGGCCAGAAGAGGTTATCAGGTGTCTGCTATTGCTCTTTGGTTTCTTACCTTTGAGGTCAGGTCTCTGACCGAACCTGGAGGTCCCCCTCTCCCCACCACAGCTAAATGATTGTCAGTAAATCCCAGTCATCCTCTTGTCTTTGCTATGTCCCCTAGCCCAGCACTGGTGTTACAGGCGTATGACACCAGGTCCTGCTTTTTACATGGTTGTTGGGGAATCTGAACTTAGGTCACTGTGCTTGTGCAGTAAGCTTCTGTACCCACTGAGCCATCCCAACCTCTTCTTCAGTCTTTTAAAAACTTTTTTAGATGATTTATTTTCTGTGTATGAATATTTTGCCTATATGTATGTCTGTGCATCACATGCATGTCTTGTGCCTTGTGTCTGGTATCTGCAGGGGACTTGGTGGCTCACAAGTCCACTGCCTATCTACCTCCCATTTGTTTTTTTCGTTTTTTGTTTTTTGTTTTTTGTTTTTTTGCAGTAACTAGCTGGTTTCCCTGTTCCCAGTCCCCATTCAGGAAGCTGCATTTCTGGCACTTACATATTCTAATGTGTTCTCCAGGTCATGGTGTGAACAGTGTTTCTCACTGTGGACCTCAGACAATCGCAAGCACTATTTAACTTTTGGATGAGCATTTATTGTGTCAACTGAGATACCTCCCCGCCCCTCCGCGATAATCTTGTTTCACTTATATTGTTGTCTGTCTGCCCCAGACTCCAGGAATTGTGGGTTCATTGCCATTTATTTACTTAAGTTTCTCCTTAGCTGGCCTCAGTTTACTGCCAGTCATATTTAAATTTCCACCGAACCTACTGGTCTTATGCTACCTAGATTACTCTGTTGTTGTTGCTGTTGTTTTAAATATTTATTTTTAATTAACTTATTTGTTGTTTGTGTCTGTGTATTGTAAAAAAAAAAAGTTTTTCCTCCTGGCCACTTAGTTCCCAGAAATAAGAACTCTGATACTAATTATTTATTAATAAATGCCTAGGCCATAAGCTTCAGCTTATTCTCTGACTTGCTTTTAACGTACTATCCCTTTTATTCCAACTGGATTCAGCTACATGGCTGGTTTCCTCTCCTTGTCTTATGTCTATCCCCTAAGAGTTCCTGGGGCAAATCTATTTACTCTAACCTGAATTCAGCTACTTGCTGGTTTACGTCCATCTCCTCAGTGTTTGTGGTGAATCTCCCACACCTCTGACTATTTCCCAGAATTCTTTCTATTCCTGCTGGATGTCCCACCTCTTATTTTCTGCCGCAGCTCATTGGCCATAAGCTTTTATTTTATTATTGACAGGTGATCTTATTAATAGATTCTCTCTACAGTATATTTGCGCTTGTGTGGGGAATAGGAGTGTGTGTGTGGGTGTGTGTGGCTGCATGTATCTGTGCACATATAGAGACCAGGAGGGAGCCTTTGGTATAGTCTTTTTTGGTTGACTTATTCCATTGAGTCAGGGTCTTTTTCCCTGAACCCGGGGCTATGTTTTCTTAGCTAGGCTGTGAGCCAGCAAACCCTAGAGATTCTTGTGTCTCCACCTTCATCCCCAAATTGGGGGAGCTGAACACCCAGCCTATTATGTGAATTCTGGGATCCAAACTGTAGACCTCTTGATTGATCATCAATCACTCTCACTGCCTAGTTCTCCCTCCTGCCCCTGTCTGGACCTAGGGCAAGTACTCTACCTTTGAATGATAATCCCCCCCGCCCCCCATCCTGCCTCTTTAGTTTTGTATCTTCTGAGTTTGAGACCTTGCAGGTATTTGAGATATATTTCCCTAACAATAGGACAGATTCCAAAACACACCTTCAATAGTCCCTCTTTTCCTTTCATGAAGCTTATTACAGTTGTGACCTTTGGAGGTCAGAGGGTCAGGGTTGAGGAAGCTGGTGTTCTTCAGCAGGGAACATCTGTGTTGGCAGATGTGAGATTTGGTCTGTCTGATACAGGCTTGACACACTGGCCATAGGAGTAAAGGTTAGAGTAAAGCATTCAAAAGTAACAGAGATAAAAGCAGTTAATGCATAATTGATGTTAGGTAAGGAATGCTTTTTTAAGCTTTAAGATAGATTTGTATAGTATCTGCAAACAAGTCGAAGATTTGAAGTCCTAAGTATGCAAAGGATTCAAAGATCAACAAGAAATATACTCTAGGACTTCACATTTGCTAGTGTTAATCCTATTGGTCAAGAATAAGACCACTTTACAATTTAAAGTCATATTTAAAGCCAGTTTTGAAGCCAGTTTTAATTAAATACTCACCAGGTTTGATTCTAGTCAAGTCCGCCTCTGAGTTTCCAGAAAATGGCCACAAGTCATGTATTGTAGGGGCTTAACAAGGCAAAACCAATCATTCATATTTCCTACCAGTTCCAATCAGGGACAAGCATACATCCTGACATATTTCCTGCCATGTACCTCCCACCCACGTGAGATCAAGCAAATCCCATCAGCACATCAAACAAACCTAGGACACACAGGAACTTACTCTTAACTGCAAGCAGAACTCTCAACTTGCAGGTTTTTTTTTTTTTTTTTCTGTCTTAGTCTCACGGGGAAATTAAAGATACAAACAAGAAGGGCAAACCAGGGAGACGATATACACAAGAAAATCATTGTAAAAGATGGAACATGGTAAAAGAAGAAAAGTAGCTACTTTTATAGTTAAATATTTAACATTACCAACAAAGAAAATAGCCTATTTCTAGGTAATGGAGGCCATTAAATTAAGAGATTAAGAAAACCTGGTAAGTTTTAAGCCAGATGTAAGGCTGCATACTTTTAATTTCAGTATTTGGGAAGCAGAGGCAGGTGACTCTCTATGAGTTCAGACTGGCCTAGGCTACATTGTGAGCTTCAGGACAGCAAGGACTACATAGAGAGAGACCCTGTCTCAGTGAGTGTGTGTATGTGTGTATATTTTTAATTTACCTGCATCTATATATAAATACATGTAAATATTATATATATTATATACATATATGCAGAAAATTATATATATATATGTAAATTTTAAAATAAACTTTTAAATTTGCTTTTGGCAGAAATCAATTTGACATAACATTTATAGAAGTAATTTGGTATTGCTCGAGAGCCTTGATTTTTTTTTTTTTTGGTTTTTCGAGACAGGGTTTCTCTGCATAGTCCTGGCTGTCCTGGAACTCACTCTGTAGACCAGGCTGGCCTCGAACTCAGAAATCCGCCTGTCTCTGCCTCCCAAGTGCTGGGATTAAAGGCGTGCGCCACCACCGCCCGGCAAGCCTTGATTTTTTAAATGTTGTGACTACTAATTTTATTCCTAGGAATCTATCTTAAAGCTATTAAGGATGGAGACATAAAATATTTGTATAAAACTCATCATTTATCACAGTATTTTTATAATAGAAAAAAATCTTAATTAAATATTTATGTGAGAAAATACTTCCTTAAATGGAAAATTATGCCATCATGAAGTCATGATTTTAAAGGATATTCTATTTCTTTAAAAAAAGATTTTTATAAGATTTATTTCTATTTTATGTGTCTAAGTCTTTTGCATGCATGTAGGTCAGTAAGTGTACTCAATGTACAGTGCCGTGGAGGTCAGAAGAGGGGTCAGATGCTGGAACTGGAGGCCCAGTCATCTTGTGAGTCCTAGGAACTGGCCATCCTTTGTAAGAGCAGCAAGTGCCCTTAACAGTTGCACCATTGACCTGGACTAAGATCTTGGTCATTCTTCAGTGACAGGTTCTTGAGAGGAAGGACCAGGAGATCAGAAAACAGAGAAGATGGGAAAGTTGAGGCCCAGGATATCTCGTAACAAGCTATGTCTTATCTGAGAAAGTTTATTAAGTACTACAACATCATATATACAGCTTTCAGGGAAAGGAAATAGTAAGAAGAAACTTTCATATGATGGTTGAAGTCAGCTCGATGCTAACCAATCAATGTTTCACAAAGGGAACACAGGACAATTCAAGTGTGTCACAGACCATGCACGCATGCAGTATCCTTGGATCTGATAACCGGAATGCTTTAGGCCAGTGGTTTTCAACCTGTGGGTCATGACCTCTTTGGGAGTTGAATAACTCATAAGGGTCACCTAAGAGCATCAGAAAACATAAATATTTACATTATAATTTATAATAGCAAGATTACAGTTATGAAGTAGCAGTAAAAAATAATTTTATGGTTGGGGGTGACTACAATGTGAACTATATTGAAGGGTCACAGTATTAGAGGGTTGAGAAGCACTTCTTTAGGGGTAAGAGTTGAGTTCTCCAGATCCAAAGCTGAAATGAAGCTCGCCAGGTCCCATCCCCAGGCCTTTTCTATACATCAGGGCTGAGGAGTATGACAGGTCAGCCTGGCTCTCTAGCTCTTGAAAAAGACGTTTAAGAGGAGGTAGTTCTGTGTGGCACTGCAGTTAATATGCATACGGAGACCTGAAACAAGACAGAACAGTCTTACTTCAGTGGCCAGTTTCCCCCTACGTTTGTTTCATCCTGTTACTTTGTAATCATACCTGGCATTTAAAACTTCCTGTTTCAGTAGCTCCCTGTGTAGTTTCTGGGGGAGGTGTTGCAGCTGGTCGCTGTGGTGTACAAGCCCAGTCAGATAGGCAGGCATCTTTGGTTTTGTTTATTTTAAGAAACAGTCTTGCCATTAGACCAGGATGGCCTGAAACTCAAGACCCTCTTGCCTTAGCCTGGATAACAGCGGAGGTGACAGGCATGCACCACTATTCCTGGCTCTTTACCTTTTTTTTTTTTTAATTTTGAGACAGAATCTCAAAATTGTGTAGTCCTGGCTGGCCCTCTATGTATCATCCCTCCACTACCCCACACAATGCACTTTCTGGGACATTAAGTTGCTGCAGGACTGACTAGGTGTATCCTCTTCCACTGAGGCCAGACAAGGTGGTCTATTTAGGAAAATGGGATCCACAGGCAGGCAGGCAGGCCACAGATTCAGGGAGTGATTCCTGTTGTTGGGGGGGCTCACATGAAGACCAGGCTGCTCATCAACTACACATATACAGGGCCCTAGGTCCACCCCATGCTCGCTCTTTGGTTGGTGATTCAGTCTCTAAGAGCCTCCAAGGGTCCAGGTTAGTTGACTGTTGGTCTTACTGTGGAGTCCCTGTCCTCTTTGGGTCCCTCAGACAAGTATGTTATTTTTAAGCATTATTTCTTCACTTATAAACTGGGTCTCCTAATGTCAACCTCATAATGTTGTCGAGATTGGAAATGAGGGTTGGCAAGATGGCTCAGTAGGTAAAGGCACTTGCCTTAAAAGCCTGGCAACCTGAGTTTGATCCCTGGAACCCACATGGAAGAAGGAGACAACTGACTCCCACAAGTTATCCTCTGACCTCCACATATGCACCTTGGGACATTTGTGTCCCCACTTTGACACACACACAAAACAAACAAAACAAGAATTATTAGAAATGATGATATGTATAGGAACCTTTAAAATGTTTTTAATTCTTGCAATAAAAACAGTGAAGTTGAAGTGGGTATGAGTTCCCCATCATGAATGAAACCCTAGTTTTATAACCCTGGGTTCACCCCTAGCTCTGCAAAATAGCCACAATCAACTGAAGAAATCTATTGGTTGTTTTTTGTTTTTTGGTAAAAATATAACAGTAAAGACAGAGAACAAATAACCGTCCCAGTTATGGAGTCTGAAGCTGGAGGATCACCATGAGTTCACAACTAGCCATGGCTAACCCTGACTCAAGAAATTAATACATAATGAAAAAAAAAAACAAAATGAATTTGAAAACTAAACTATTAGTGTATCGTTACCCTATGAATGACAGATTAATATTTTGGTAAAATAAAGTTTAAGTATTAATAATTAAAATGCAATTTTAGCAGAAAAAATATTTTAATTAATTAACTTATTTATCGAGACAGGGTTTCTCTGTGCAACAATCCTGGGTGTCCTGGAACTCACTTTATAGATCAGACTGGCCTCAAAGTCACAGATATGACTGCTTCTGCCTCCTGAGTGTTGGGATTAAAGGTCTATGCCACTACACTGGGCTACATTTTCATTTGTTATTAATATATGTGTCTCAGCACACATGTGGAGGTCAGAGGGCAACTTTTGGGAGTTGGTCTATCCTTCCCCCATTGGTTCTGGGCATAAAACTCTGTTTTCATGGTGAGTACTTCCACTCTCTCAGCCATCTTGCTGGGCTGAGTCAGCAGAAATATTAATTCTAGGTGATCTTTTTCAGCTGTTGAGCTATCAGAAATGTCACATTTATCACTATGTGTGTAGCAATCTTTTGCGATCTTGGTTGCAGAAGAGTTGAATTACATCCTTTGTCCTTATACATGTTTTATATGTAATTTGCTTCTCTTGTGGGTTTCTAGAGTGTTATTAATTTAAAAAATGAGAAAACAGTGCCACAAATTACTGTAGTCTGTTCTCTGGTTCAGATGAGGGACACAGGGTGTGGTGGCACTCAGTAACTAAGCAGCTCCTGTTGGTTTTGTCCTAGAAGTCACAGACAAGGAAAGTGACTTTCTGGATTCCTTTGTCTAGTAGTGCCTGACTCTTAGGGAAAGATGCTTTTCAGAGTGTAATTCCATAATCGGACAGCTCCATAGCTGTCATCAGGCCTTGTCTTGGATCTGAGGCGGGTGGCTGTCCTCCCATTTGCCCTCTTTATCGTGTGGCAGCCTCTTTCCTTCACTCAGTGGGGTTCCTTAGTCCATCCTACCCCTTAACTGTGCAGGTTTCCAGAATCCTACTGAGGCCTGTGAGTTAATGCTTTGCCACAAAGTGATTAACGGTAGTATGTTTGGTGGGGGATGTTTTTTTTTTTTTTTTTTAAATTTTTTTTTTTTATTTACTTTATTTATGAGTACACTGTAGCTGTCTTCAGACACACCAGACGAGGGTATCGAATCTCATTACGGATGGATGTGAGCCACCATGTGGTTGCTGGGATTTGAACTCAGGACCTCTGGAAGAGCAGTCAGTGCTCTTAACCGCTGAGCCATCTCTCCAGCCCAGATGTTTATTTTATAACCGCTTTTTTTGGTGGGGGGTGTTGATCCCCCAAAATATTTTAAAATAATTAAATTAAAATTTAAAAATATTTTTAAATACACTGCAAAAGATAATCTCACATTTCCGGCGAGTGTCTTCTCACAGTTGCTTCTTATTTTGTTTTAGCCACTGATCTCCTTCTTGCCTGGAACCCCATTTGTCTGGGATTGGTAGAAGGAGTGATTGGGAAAATCCAACTTCATTCAGGTATGTTCTTATAAACTCCTTACACTTCCAAAATTTAACATGCTATTCTGTGATGTCCTTTTTCGAGGTTGCATGTAGCTTCTGTTATGACATTGGTTCCTTTGTGGTAATTTTGGGTCTTCTCAAAGCATATATATTTTTATTTAAGTTTAATGAAATGAAAATAAAGCTTTTGAGAAGAGACAACATAGTAATCCAAATGTTTTGCTGTTTTGTTAAAGAAAAATTCTCACAAAATCCCAACTTTGAGCCAGGAATTGTACTAATCAGCCTAACACAATTGTGATCCCAAATTTACCCTTCTTACCTGCCCAGAGCTTAGTTTAGAGGAAAAGACAGAATGCATGACCACTGACCACTGAGGTCCCTGGGTGTAGAAGTGGGTGTGTTAAGAGATGGTACAGCAAGTGCCTGGACAGGAAGAAAGTAGGAAGAACAGAACTGGAAAGGTGGGCAAGGGCAGTTGTGATTGGCCTGCTTTGGGTCAGCTACCTGGTCCTGAGTCAGTCACTTCTGCCAGGGAAGAGATGGGTCTTTTGTGTATAGTGTGGCACTTTCTTGGGCTTCTGCCATGGTAGGCAAATGGATGGAAAGTCCAAGTCATTCTACCTGGTCCTCACCTGGGAGAACAGATGTGTCTTCTCCCGGGTGTGAGTATGTATGCTACATACAGATGGGTACCCGAGGTAGGCGGCCAGAAGAAAGTCTTGTTCCCCTATAGCTGGAGTTAAGACAGTTATGACCCAGCCTGTGTGGCTGCTGGGAACTCCAAGAGCAGGAAGTAACCTTAACTTCCAAGCCATCACTCCAGCTCCTTCAATTGGTTTTCAGACAGCATCTCAGTCTAGCCCAGGCTGGCCAAGAGCTCAAGAGTCCAGGTTAACCTTGAACTTTGTCTGTGTCTGTTGAATGTTGGGTTTACAGGCATGTGCCTCTAGTAATCATTTTAGTATGATTATGAACTATAGGAGGCTTTGGTATTGTTGCTGTAGTGTACCTGTTGTGACTGCTCATTTGTTCTTTCTGTTCTTTAATGATTATTGTGTGAGCAGTGTGTGCGTTCATGCATGTGTGTGTGTGTGCGCACGTGCCCCACACTGCACTTGTGGAAGTCCAAGAGCAACTCTTGGGGGTTGGTCTTCTCTTTCTACTATGGGTTCAGTGGGTGGTACGCTGGTCTTTAGGCTTGTGTTTACCCACTGAGCTATCTCGCTTGCTGGGCCTGTTCTTTTCTTTGTGTGACAGGGCTTCATTTTGTAGCCTAGGTTTATTTTGAACTTATGGCGTTTCTCCTGACACAGCCTTCCAAGTCCTGGGATCATAGGTATGAGGCACTAACACAGCTGTTCTTAAGTTTAAAGTAAGATTTTTGAGCATTTAGTTGCTGGGTTGATTTTTGTGAATTACAAAAACATATTACCAGAGACAATTTTTAGTTTTCTTTTGCTAGATTCTGTAGTGAGAATTTTTGAATTTTGGATTCTTTACAAAACACAGAAATATTATCAGTATATTTTTGTTTTAATCCTAGGTATGGGATTTGGGGCTGCTTCATACTGTCCCCAGCAGCTGACTATGATTTGCCTCATGCCCTGGTTGGGGTGTAATTTTGCCAGCTGCAGATAGTTTCTGCAGTTGTATGATGTTTGAAATTCTGAGGCCTTTTCAGAGGGCATATAAATTCTAGGGCCCCAAGAGGTGGATTGTTGGTTGATTTTGGTTGTTTAGGGAGGTTGGTTGTAATTTGCTAGTAGTCATGCTCAAAGAAACAAGAAGAAATTATATTCAGAGATCTCTCTCTCTCTCTCCCCTCTATCCTTCCTTCCCCACTATCTAGTGGTAGTGGGTAAAAGTGGGTGGGAAGGAGGACAAAGGGTGGGAAAAAGATGAATGCACAAAGTAGCAAAGACCAGCTACAGTATTCTTTGGTCATATTTTAAATTGTGTTCTTATTATGAAATATTTTTATAAATACATGGGACCACTTATCACAGATAAATAGTTTAGGGTGTTATAAAGTGTGCATTTTTATTTCTTATCCAGATTAAGAAGTGAGACATGACTGGTGACTTCAGAGCTATCACTGCCATTTTTTTCCAAGTGTGTCCTTCCTTTGAAGGGAATCAATTCTTGAGTTTTGTTACTCCATTGAGAATTATTGTTTTTCTCAGATATATATTCCTAAGCAGTATGTGCGGATTTATATTTTAGAGATTTTTATGAACATTCCATTAAATTATTTGTTCTCCTTCTCTCTCTCTCTCTGTGATGTATATGTGTATCTGTGTGGGTATGTGTACATACATGTGCAGACTGTGTGGTGGTCAGAGGTCAATGTTGGGTATCTCCCTAGGCCCTTCACTTTAATTTTGAGATGGGGGGGTCTCTCTAAGTCTAGAGCTGATGGATTCAGCTGGGCCGACTAGCCAGTGAGCTCCCACATCTTCTTGTCTGTGTCTTCCCAGAGCTGGGGTTACAGGTCGTTGCCCTTGGCTTTTGCATGACTTCAGACACAGGACCTTCTGAGTCATCTCCCTAGCCTGTGTTCTGTGGTGATACATTATTGTGAGAATTGCTTTTACAGTCTTTTGATTTTTTTTTTTTAAAGAGCATAAATTGCTTTGGCAGTTACTGCTTATCAGCTAACCTCTTATTTTTAAATCTTTTCTTTTTATTTTTTTCCTCTTGAGACAGGGTCTTACAATGTATCCCTGAGTTGCCTGAGATTTGCTATGTAGACCAGATTAGTCTAGAACTCACAGAGGTATGCCTGCCTCTGTATCCTGAATGATGAGATTAAAGGCATGTTCCACTCTACTTGGCCCTTTCTCTTCTTTGTATTATTTATTTTATTTATTAGTTATTATTATTTTGAGATAGGGTCTAATTGTATAGCCCTGGCTGGTCTGGAATTCACTGTGTGGACCAAGCTAGACTGGCCTAGAATTTACAGAGATCTGCCTGCCTTTGCCTCTGAAGTGCTGGGATTAAAGGTGTTGCACTACTATGCCTGGCAGTTTTATTTATTATCTATTTTTGAAGATGAGGTCTCAAATATCCCAGGTGGACCTCAGACTTGCCACATAACAAAAGATGACCTTGAACTTCTGTTCTTCCTGCCTCCACCTCCTGAGTTCTGGGTTTATGTGTGTACCACTGTGCCTCTTTCTCCCCTTCTTTTTATTGTTAATATTTTTGAGATTAACCTGTGTTGATACATGGAACTAGTGTTCCCTGTTTTTCCTTTATGTGACCATTTCATGAGCTGTCTGTCTTCCCTCACTGGGAAGTTCTTCCTAGATCTTTATTTCTTTTTTCCCTGTTATAAATAGCATTGCTTGAGTTTTGTTGTGTGCTCTGTCTTTGGTGGGCTTTAAAAGTTCTTCAGCATAGCCAGGCAGTGGTAGTGTAGCGTTTTAATCCCAGCACTGGGAAGACAGAGGCAGGCTGCTCTTTGAGTTTGAGGCCAGCTAGGTCTACAGAGTAAGTTCCAGGACAGACAGAGCTATTCAGGGAAACCCTGTCTTAAAAAATGTGTTTTCTTCAGCACAGAGGAGAAAAGCATTCTGCCACTGTGTAACCATGCTAAGTATTTTAATAACACTCTCCTACCTGTCTACATTCACATACATAGGTCTTTAATTCATTTACATACTGACAAGATAATTTCACAGCTGGATGTTCTGAGCTAAAATTCGTTTTCTATTATGCAAATGACGTGTGTGAAACTTCTGATTATTTTTCTCTAATTTCAGTCACATCTCAGAGCAGTGAATAAATCACCGAAATCAGTCAGGAGACTAAGAGTCAAGCTGCGTCTGTTAATCTTATTACTATTATTTGTTATTGAACTCTACCACCTGCTTCACTATCTGTGGTGTAATCAGCCCTCTTAAGGCTGAGAGGCTTAAGACAGCAACAGTGTGCAGTCCCTGGGATCTGTGGGCTATGCCTAGGTTGCCACATTGGACTTCATGTGGCCTTTTTACATCTTTCCATGACTCTTTTCTTACAGGGCCTCTTTCATGGGATCTTCCTTTCTATTCTGGTATCCTATTCTTTCTCCTGAATAGTGGCAACATCTTTTCAGGAGTGGCTGGGAGCCAAGAAGACAACCCCCCAGGTCAAGGGCCTTATTTCTTAAACTATAAAGCAAGAACCAGAGTAATTTGCCTCATTATGTGCCACACGAAGGTACCTGAAGGTTCTTAGTAAATTACACGGCACTATCTTATCAAGGCTCCCTTACTTACACAAGTCTATCAGCTTAACTTAAGGGGAAAATCTGTCAGCTGGTGCAAACACAATTTGTAAGAACCCAGGAAACTGAACGTGGATATGGTTTAGGATGTGAGGTCCCTCACTGACATTTCTTTTTGCACATCTCCTTCATCTATTTTTCTTTGATTTTTTTTTTTCTTTTTTGAGATGGACGTCTCTTGTAGCCCATGCTGGCCTCAGACTTCACATATAGCCAAGGATGACCTTGAACTGATTTTCCTGCTTTCTCTGGAGTGATGAGATTACAGGTATGCACAATCATACCAAGTTCAGGTGGTGCTGGGGCCTGAACCCAGAGTTTTATGCATGTTAAGCAAGGACTCACTACCAGCCAAGCTTCAGCCCTAGACCCTATTTACATGTAGAAAAAGAATTCTTCTCTAAAGATGGTGTTCTCATCCTTCAAGCCTAATTTGAGGTTCCCTGTAATCAGGGGAGACAGACTAGCAATCAAACATATCGGCTAGGGAGGGAGTGTGGCTCACACAGTAGAGAAGCTTATTGGTCCTTGGATCTCCAAGGACCTCCCAGGACACCTAGTTCACAGGACCACTTACCTAGACGAGGGGAGCAGTTAGAGCAGCAGGGAGTAACCTTGGAGAGAACCCTAAGTTGTCTTTTATCAGCACTGGCTAAATTGAAATTAATGCCTGCTGAACGTCTGTCCTGTGCAGATGGATGCAGGTCTTGGTTGGCCTTGTGTAGGCAGTACACGCCATAGTAATGGAAGTAGTGGAAGAGGGAGTTGGGAGGAGAGTGAACTGGGAAAGAAAATATGAAAACGGAAAAGGAGAGCAGAACAAGTCTCTCAGTTACTCATCAGTTGTATCCTTATCTTGTCCTGGTCATGGCAACTTAACATATATGGTTTTAAAAGAAGGAAGCCATAGGAGAAGCGGATGGAGGTCTGGCCCTCTGTTGATCTTTCTCTGCTCTTCCATGCCCCCACAGCCTTTTCTTCTCTGTGTTCCTCCACCCCCAGCTCCTCACTGAAGGAAGGAGATCCACCCTTCTCTTCCCTTTCATCCTCTGTCCTCCAGACTGCCTCATCCCTCCTCTCTCTTGCTCAGAGTCAGACTGGCCAGAAGGAGCTGCGTTCCTTGTGTGTCATAATTGAGCTGGTGTTTTGGGGACATTTCCCGTGGGGATGTCTTGTCATTTGTGGGTGAGGAGGAGATGAGGGGACTAAGGCATCTGTATGTAAGCTCCTGTCCCTCCTGTCTCCTCCTACTGACTCTCTACACATGAATGCACTCACTCCTGTTCTTGCCTGGTGTGACAGGAACATGATTTTATTTGAACAGATGTCATTGTCAGTCTAAAAATGGCGTGGGTGAGCTGTGCTGCTGCTCATGATTGTCACTGAACTCTGGGCTCCGAGGAATATAGCAGCAGGCTTTTGTGACTTCTGGAACTGTACTTGTGCGCTAGGTTGTGGGACGCATTAAACAACGGGATTTCATCTTCCTATAATGCTGGAGATTAAAGAGCTGGCAGGACTGGCCTCTTCCAGGACTTCTGTCCTTGGCTTATAGATGGCTGTGTGATTCCTGTCTTCCCTTGGGCTTCCCTTCCTTTGTACCTTTATGTCTTTAAAGGTTTTTTTTTAATAATATTATTTGGTGGGCTAGAGGTGGTTCAGCAGTTGAGAGCATATACTCAGGCCCTGAAGAGGGCCTGAGTTAGATTTCCAGCATTCATGTCAGGTGACTCTCAACAGCCACCAGCTCCAGGGAATCCAGTGCTTCTGGCCTTTTTGGGCATTGGCATCCACATGTACACACACATACCCTGCATAATTATACATAACTAAAAATAATTAATTCTTTAAAAAATAATAAAGCCAGTTGTACTGGATTAACATCTACCCTAGTGAATTCATTTTAATGTAATTCCTCTTTAGAGATTGTCTCCAAATATGGTCACATTCTAAGATGAAGACTTCAACAGAAGAGATGGCTCAGCCCACGGCAGGAACCTAATGTTCGTAAAAGCACTTACTATAAAGCATTGCAGGGAGTCCTCTCCAGTCCCACTTGTCTCTGTTGCCTGGTGACATCAAATGTGTCTGACTAAGCAGTGAGGAGGTAGGCTAGACCTGAAAGATCACATGATGACTTTGGGTCAGGACTCTTCATTAACCTCAGGTGCCAGATGGCCGTGCCTTCAAAGCAATTGGATAGGCTGAGTTCTTAATCATAGTAATCACCAAGAATGACTGATTTTTCTCATTTTTTCTTTCTTTTTTCCTTCCTCCTTTCTGTCTTTTCTTTCAGTTGTTTGTGTTTGTTCTTGCTGTGTTTTCCAACTGACTTGGAACTGTCACGTAAGATGGTGTTGAGCTTGTAATTCTGCTTCCACCTCCTGTGTGCTGGGATTGTGTAGACACGTGCTGCTGTGCCCTCTTTGCTTGGCTTTCTTTTGTTTTTCCTTTAAAGAACCTAAGAGGTAGCCTACTACAGAACCACCTAATTTCTATGTACATAGATTTTTTTTTTGGGGGGGAAAGGTACAATTGGAATGTTTTGCTCAAATTAATATTTACTGATACTGAGGTGAAATTAATAAGTCACCAGAAACTATTGTGAGACTGCAAAAATGTTTTTAGTAGTAAAATGTGAAAAAATTTAAAGTATGTTCAATTGTACTTTTTTTCCTAGGGGTGGGAAGGGGAAGGACAAAGTCTCATTATATATTCCTAGGTGGCCTGGAACTCACTATATACTTTATGTATGAGTTCAGACTGGCTTTGAACTCATAGAGGTACACCTACCTACTCCTGCCTCTTGAGCACTGTGATTAAAGGTGTATGCCACCAAGTTCAGCTGTTCTGTCACTCATTCTGTAAGGTCCTCTAAAAAATGTTCTATTAGCCTTGGAAGCCAGAAGATATCTATGTAGAGATGTTTGCTTGTTTCTCGTTTGAATACTCCTCCTCTGATACTAACAGGCAAATGTACCTTCAAGGTTTAGTGTACTGTATCTGACAGTTAAGCTTCTAGGGTATGGGTACTGTGTGCCTCACTGGATCGAGTTGGATCCCAGGATGGAGGACGTCTTTGAGGAAGTGACATATGAGTTAATGTCAGAAAAATGAGTAAGACAGGCTAGTAAAAAAGGCAGTGCAGGGGTAAGAGGCAAGGGAATGAGGGGGGGTGCATGGTAGAGTAACAACTGTGCAAAACGCACCGATGGACATTTCTATCACTTATTTTCTATATAATATCTGGAGTGCAGTTATATCTTTATTCAAGCATCTATGAAAAGATTGCTTTAGGCTGGAGATTTAAAGTGGGTCACAAAAGCTCTTCAAGTTAAAATATACTCTGAAGTCCAAGAAGATAAGCTCAATTAAGGTAAGAACTAACTAAATATAACAAGTGCAGAGATTCATTAGCAAAGATACATATCGCATGAAATATCAGAAATAGTTTGAAAATTGTCTTGGTTAAGTTGGCAAATCTCTTTGTTTAGTAATTGAATGAATTACTCCTCACTGAACAGTCACAGACAGAATCACTTATGTAGTTCTCATTCATGAAAATAGTCCTCACCATCTGTGTTTTCCTAGTTTGAAAATGGTGACTATATCTCAATCATTAAAATGGCAAAATATGTTGTGCTTATGATTTTTAAACTGACTGTAATCTTTATATAGAGGGCTTCCTTGCTTTTATATAGGACTAATAACAAGAAATATTTCATATGCTTTAACATTGAATAAATTGCATCATTAGCATTGTTTCAGTACTTGCCTATAAAGCCATTGAAAAACCCTATCCTCAAGGGCATTAGAGACAAAAGCCTGTGCAGAGCTCTCAGGTCTATGAAGGCCTAGTTCCTAGGACAGCACTTTAGATAATATGTACCTTAGCCAGTGTTCTATTGCTGTGAAGAGACACCATAACCATAGCAACTCTTATAAAATAAAGCATTTAATTGGAACTTGCTTATAATTTCAGAGGTTTAGTCCATCATGGTGGGGGAAGCAAGGCAGCAGGTGGGCAGGCATGGTGCTGGAGAAGTAACTGAGAGTTCTACATCTGGATGCTCAGGCAGCAGGAAGAAAAGGATACTGGGTGTAGCTTCGCCTTTTGAAACCTCAGAGCCCACCTCCATTAACACACTTGTTCCAATAAGACCACACTTCTAATCCTTCTCAACTAATGCCCCTCCCTGAAGACCAGGCGTTCAAATATATGAGCCTGGGGGGAGGCGGGGGGGCGGGTGGCATTCTTATTAAAACCACCACAATAATCCAGTTTGAACACGAGTTTTATGTCTATGTACTTTGTACCAAGTGAGAATAAATTTTTTATTATCTATTGACAAGTCACATTATTAAAAACATGCAGGAAACCCGGGCGGTGGTGGTGCACGCCTTTAATCCCAGCACTTGGGAGGCAGAGGCAGGTGGATTTCTGAGTTCGAGGCCAGCCTGGTCTACAGAGTGAGTTCCAGGACAGCCAGGGCTACACAGAGAAACCCTGTCTCGAAAAAACCAAAAAACAAAACAAACAAACAAACAAACAAAAAACATGCAGGAAAACTAGTTGTGGTGGCCCATGCCTGTGATTTCAGCACTGGGGTTGGGGAGGGGATCAGAAATACAAGATCTTCTACAAAGCACATTCAAAGCTGGTTCGGACTACATAAGACTCTGCCTTAAAAACAAACAAACAAACAAACCAAATAATAGCAACAAACCAAAAACCTGGATTGTGATTGTGATGAAACTTTCACAACTATGGATTGATTAAGATCATTGAATTGCCTGTTTACAAGTGGCTGGTTTTTTTTTGTTTATTTCTTGAGACTAGGTCTCATTATGTGTTCATGGTTGGCTTGAAACTCAATGTGTAGATGAGGCTAGCCTCAAACTCACAGTGATCCACCACCCTCTGCCTCCCGAGTGCTGTATTTTAAAATTTTTTATAATTATTTTCATTTTTGTTTTTTGTTTTTTTGAGACAGAGTTTCTCTGTGTAGCCCTAGCTGTCCTGGAACTTACTCTGTAGACCAGGCTGGCCTCAAACTCAGAAATCCACTGCCTCTGCCTCCCAAGTGCTGGGATTAAAGGTGTGCGCCACCACTGTCCGGCAATTATTTTCATTTTTAAATTTAAAATTCTTTTGCTTTTGCTTTCATTTATTTATTTTTTTTACATTTAATTGACTAATTTAGGGCATATGTTTTGTGTGTGTGTGTGTGTGTGTGTGTGTGTGTGAGAAAGAGAGAGAGAGAGAGAGAGAGAGAGAGAGAGAGAGAGAGAGAACACATGCCTGTGTAAGTGGGTTACAGGACTCATGCTGTCAGACTTGGTGGCAGGTGCCTTAATCTGTTGAGTCATCTGGCCATTTCCTAAATGGGTAAATTTTATGGTATATAATTTATATCTCAAAAAAGGGCCTCAGACTCATTGAAGCTGTGTGTTATGGCAAAACCCTATAATTTCAGCAATTTGAATACAGAGACAGGAGGATCATGAGTTCAAGACTAGCCTATGCTACATAATGAGTGAATTCCAAGCCAGTGGGGGCTACACAGAGACCTTGACTCAAAACAGAGCAATCCCTTCCCCTGTTGTGTGAGCATTTGAATTGCGTGGATGTCAGGACACCTGTTGGAGCTGGCACTTCATTTCTATCATGTGGGTCCTAGGGAATTGAAATCAGGTTATGAGGTTTGGTGGCAAGTACCTTTACTCATTGAACCATCTCCCCAGCTCCTGATTTATTTAACTAAAAGATACGGGTTGGGTGTGGTGATACACAGCTTATAATTTTAGCACCCAGGCGGTATAGGTAGGTGGATCTCTGAATTAGAGGCCAGCTTGGTCTACCTAGTGAGTTTCAAGACAGTCAGCTGCCGGGCAGTGGTGGCGCACACCTTTAATCCCAACACTTGGGAGGCAGGGGCAGGCAGATTTCTGAGTTCGAGGCCAGCCTGGTCTACAGAGTGAGTTCCAGGACAGCCAGGGCTACACAGAAAAACCCTGTCTCGAAAAACAAACAAAAAACAAACAAACAAAAAAAAAAAACAACCAACCAACCAAAAAAAGACAGTCAGAGCTACGTTGTGAGATCCTATCTTGAAAGCAAACAAACAGTAACAATAGTAAAAACCCAATGGTGATATGATGTTGGTTAAAAGTACTTGGTGCTCTTGCAGAGAACCTGGACTCAGTTCCCAGTACCCACATAGCAGCAACCAACTATTCATAACTCTAGTTCCAGGGTATCTGATGCCTTCTTTCAAACTCCTCTGGCACTGCACCCACATGGCGTACAGATACACATGCAATCATGATACTCATACAGACTGAAAAAAAAGAACACTCATTAAAAGTAGAAACAAAAAATAGGGCTGAGATGACTCATACACCCATACTAAATAAATAAACACATACATGCATGCATACATGTATACATACATACATACATACATACCTATAAGCAAACATAGCCAACCAGAACTAGGACTGGAAACCTAGGTCGTTGGAGAACATGTGCTTAGTCAGTACATACATTGCCCTGGGCTCCATCTGTGACACAGTAAACAAAAATAAAAATCCACACAAGTGTATTTTGATATTTATAGGTCAGTACTGCTTAGACTGAAGTTTCTTTAGAATATTTTCCTCAAAGCAGTAGTATTATATACAGTATAATGTCTACAAAATATAAATGATGTAAAGTGTTCTTCAAATAGCTTCTTACATTCATTTTCTTTTTCACAGAGATCTCAGAATTATTTATTTCATCCACATGTAAGATTTTTACCAGTAAGTAGGTTCCTGGTTAATTTTAAAGAATTTTGGGCCAGTTTTGAAATGGTTCAGCAAGTAAAGGTAGCTGCTTCCAAGCCTGATGACCGGAGTTCCATCTCTGAACCCACTTTGGGGAACAACCAACTCTTACTGACTGTCCTCCTAATGCACTCTGAGTAAAGTGTGGAATCTGTGTTTGCCTAGTCACTTCATGCTATCAGTAGCTCTGTTCTAGAAGCCAGAAGCTAGCTGCTAGTCTAGTTGACAATCAGTAATCTGATGGTCAGCCGGTTGGTTTTCTTTCTTTTCTCCTGTCCCTCTTGTTCCCCAGGTGCCTCGCCAGAGTACTGAATGTCTCATCCTTTTCTTGACTCCTCTCAGCTTGTTGTGTGATTTTTTTGTGCCAGAGTTTCTTGGCTCTCTTAAGACTGATGTGAACTCTGGTCTCCTTGATGCAGATGGCTCCTCCTCTGCGGTAGTGCTATGCTGCATGCAACCCATGGCTCCGAGCCCCCGTGCACACAGCCTGTCTCTCCTTTGATGGCAGGCCAGGCAGCTCACCTCCTGCACACTGTACTTTCCATTCATTTTCCTTGAGCTCCAGTTGTTTCCTTCAGTGAGTTCTCTGGGCACTGAGAGTAAAAGTTTATGGATTGACAAGATGGCTCCAAGGGTAAAGGAGGCATCCCCTAAGCCTGATGATCTGAATTTCATCCCTGGGGAAAAGAGAACTGACTTTTACAAATAGTCCTCTAACACACACACACACACACACACACACACACACACACACACACACAGTAAGAAAGATATAAAAAAAAAACAGTTTAAAAAATGACAACTCTAGTAATCAAGTTCCACTTCCCAGATCTACTGAGGTGGAGGGCCTGCCCCCATCTCTTACTCAGGAAGGACCATGACCCTTGGATGCTGGTTGTCCACGTCCACCTGGCTTTACATAAAAGCTGCCTGGCCTAGTGAAAGTGAGTCAGCCACAGTCTTCCTTTTGGAAACTGAGGAGATGGGTCTTATGATGTCAGAACCATCTTTGGAGTCATTCTTGCCTTGCTTTTAAGAATTGTGTACATTTTGACCAAATGTCTGCTTGCTCTGTGGAATCCCAAAAGTTGGTATCCACTCTCCCACATACTGATGGTTTTCCTGCCAGGATAGCTGGGTCTACTCACCCATACTAATTTCTTTGCCACACAGATGCTAGGCCGCAGTGTTTTTTCCAGAGTGCCTTTGCCTTTCTCATAGTTTGCAGCATGGATGGGTGGAGAAATATTCAATTCTTTTAAAAGTTCTGCTTCTGCTTTTTTTTCCTTTTTTGCTTAACAATTGTGCCTTTGAGTCATCTTTGTCCTCTTGATTTTTACTGTAATCAGTCAAGGAGAGTCATTTAGCAATGACATTTTACTTAGAAATAGCTTCATCTAAATATCCAGCTCCATTATTCTTCAGTTCTACTTTCTACGAAATAGTAAAATGTGAACACACTTCAAAATCCTTCCCTCTGTGACAAAGCTGGCCCCCTCACCATTGTCTAGTAACTGTTTCCATCTAGAACTTCTAGAATTGCCCTGGGGTTTTCTGAGAAGACTGAGCCTTTCTCTTCAGGTGTTTAGTTTCTGAGCTGTTGCTTGAATCCCCTTTAAGGATTCATTCATGACAGTGTTGGTTTTTCCCAGCGTGTACCTCCAGACTTCAGCTCCTCCGTCCAATCCCAAAGCTGTCTCACAGTTTTAGGGATTTGTTACAGCAGCCGGTGCTTTGTTATCTAGCATCTATCTGTATGAGCCAGGGCTCTCCAGAGAAGCAAAACAGAGGTAGGGAAGTAAAGAGAGAAGAAAGATTTACTATGATGTTAACTGGAGATCCAGACCTACCATCTACAAGCCTGAGGACCAACAAAGCCTCTGAAGTGGTTCCAGTGCAGACCCGAATACAGAAGCCTGGAGGAACTCTAGTACTACACGACTTGGTCCAGACCCAAAGGTCAACCACAGAACCCAATCTCCCAGGGCCAGAAGTCAGCAGAGGGCACACTAGCCCTTCCTCTTTTCCTTTGTTCTCTCCAACCCTCAGCAGATTGTATGGTGCTCACCAACACTGGTCTATCATTTTCAGTGCTGATTTCTTGTTGAGATAGCATGTACCCAGAAATGTACTAGTTATCAGGATATTACTTCTTTCAGTTGAATTGACATATCAAATTAATCAATCATCAAAGGATCACATAGCCAGGTATAGTGGTGTATAGAGGCAGAGGCAGGTGGATCTCTGTAAGTTTGAGGCCAGTTGGTCTACATAATGAGTTCCAGAACAGCTAGGGCTATGTAGAGAAGCTCTGTCACAAACAAACAAACAAACAACAAAAACAGCATGTCACACAAAGCTAAAATAAAAAACTGGGTGCTATTGTTAGTGGTGATGGAGTACTGCCTGAGACAGCTCCCCACTGTTGTCCATAACAACTTGAGGGGCTCTTTTTAGAGAGTTCTACTCATGGGACTCCCCCACCTTTCTGTGCACTATGGATGCATGTGTGTATGGGTACCTGTGCAAGTGTGTCTATGTGCTTATAGATATCGGAGATGGATAGTAGATGTCTTCCTAGATTGCTGTCCACTTTCTTTACTGAAGTAAGGTTTCTTGCTGAACCTGGATAGTCTAGCTAACCATTTTGTCCTGGTCTGTGTCTCCCAAGCTTTGGGATTACAGGGAAGCCACTATGTCAGCCTAGTCTTTAAAAGTTAATTGTGGCCAGCGGTGGTGGTGGACACCTTTAATCCTAGCACTTGGGAGGCAGAGGCAGGTGGATTTCTGAGTTTGAGAGTTCGAGGCTAGCCTGGTCTACAGAGTGAGTTCCAGGACAGCCAGGGCTACACAGAGAAATCCTGTCTCGAAAAAAACCAAACAACAACAACAAAAAAAAAACATTTAATGGGCTGGAGAGATGGCTCAGTGGTTAAGAACACTGACTGCCCTTCCAAAGGTCCTGAGTTCAATTCCCAGCAACCACATGGTGGCTCACAGCCATCTGCAATGTGATATGACACCCCCTTCTGGTGTGTCTGAAGACACCTACAGTGTGCTCATATACATAAAATAAACAAATAAATCTTTAAAAAAAAGTTAATTGTGAGTTAAGGTGTATGGAACAGGCTTGGAACATGTACCTTGACCTGAGCCATCTCTCCCACCCTCTGCCCAGCTTTTATGTGTGGGCCTCATGGTTGCCATCTCCCTAACTTCTTTACTTTGTAGCAGAAGCCAGTATGATACAGAGTTAGAGTTTGTTAAGAGGAGATTTAAATAGCTTTAAACACAGGGTTAATAGGCAACAGAGGCTCTAAAGACAGCACATGACCCAGGCCTGTTTGGTGTGGGCTTCTCAAGAGAGAGTCAGGATTGAGTATCTGTGAGATAGTCACACATTGCTTTCATGGCTTCTGAAGTCATGTTTGGGAGGCTTACTAAGGGTTATTTTCTTTTTAGTATGATGCACTTTAGTAAAGCAAAGGGGTCACCGCTGATAAGGTAAAAACCCTAGGTCGTGGGGCTGCAGAGAAGTTAGTTAGCATGTCTTTACTATAAACAAAGGTTCAGATTTGTTTGTGAAGTTTGCATACGTCTAGGAAAAGAGAAAGGCCACACTTGAGAGTCATACAGGCTCAGGCCTTTAGGTGTGGCTCATTGCTGATTTAACATGTTCTTTTTGTATTACTATTATTACTCTATACATACAACAAAATACTAAAAAGGAAAAAATACAAAAAAGCAGTTTTGTCTCTGTCAGAAGCCTTCACACCAACTGTTTATAATTGTGTTGAAATTCTTGCTTCTCAGCTGTCCAGGAGCTTTGGCCAGACTTCTTTCCCCTTTATGTGTCCTCTTAATTTCCCTGTCTTACTGCCCTGCCTTTATCCCACCATCCTATTGGAAAAGAAAGACAGTATTAAATAGTCAAAAACTAAGGTATATGTCACTAGTATGTCTTTGAACTAAAAGAAATGGTAAAGAGTTCTTCAGGGTTAGAGAGCTAACCTAGTGTGTGCAAGGCCATGTGTTCAGTCCCTAGCAATATGGCAAAAAAGAAAGGTCTCCAGTCAAAAGCGAGATGATTGCTCCTGGAAGCATGGAGATAGCAAGGAAAGTTGCTAAATGTAAATGAACTTGGCTTCATATGGAATTTAAATTTAATGTAGAATTAACACACAACAGTAACAGCAACATTACATAATTTAGCAAGTAGAAGAAAGAGGAGGAAGAGGAGAAGATGAAGATGCCACAAAAAGAATTTTAAAAGGTTTCTACTCCAAGATTATTCTTTCATTCTCTAGGAATTGATAAAGACTCTAACTCACTTTTAGGCTTAATAGGTTAAGGTTCATTTCCTACTGTATAAGGGCAAACAATAATAAAAGATTGTAAAAGCTATCAGAGTAGGAAAGTGGGGCAATAATAGTGAAAGACTTAATTCAAAGGAAGCTAAGCAAGTAAAAGGCATACTTGGAATGGCTGACAGAAGTAAGAGATGATGGGCTTATTTCAAACACATTAACGTGGCAGTTCATACAAAACCCAAAGACTTTGTGACACTGGAAAACCAATATCCATTTACGTTCTGTGTGCAAGATAAATATTGTACATAGTATGTATTATATGTACATAAAGGCAGAGAGTAAAGAGTTGTGACAAAGAAACTGTCACCTTTAATCCCAGCACTCAGGAGGCAGAGGTAGAGGTAAGCAGATCTCTGGAATTCTAGGCCAGCCTGGTCTACACAATAGGAGAAGCAAGTAATAATCTCAGCATGGCACAAGTGTCACATGAAGAAAACAAAGTTAGCTCGGCCAGGCAGCTCTTTTTGGAAAAAATCAATGCACCTAGTCCCATGTAGTGTAGCAAGCACACTTGGCCAAGATGGATTCTGTCTTTTGTGTCTGACATAGTTAGGTGGTCTTTGTCTCATCCCATTGGAGGGAGTGTGACTTCACAGTTTGTCATGATTTTCTGATCTACACAAAGGGGAAGAGAAAGAGTTAGGAAATATTGAGTTCTTGCCAACTAACTACCTTTCATTGAAAAAAATGTTTCTTACAATAGTGCCAGGCCAGCCAGGGCTGCATAGTGAAGACCCTGTCTCAAAGAAGGGAAAAAAATCACACAAATTAACCTAATAAAAACTAGTATAGCTATGTTACTATTAAAGTAGATTTAAGTCAAGAAGCACAGAGAGAGAACATTTCAAAACCCACAGGGTGATCACATCACCAGAAGGATAATTAAAAGCTGTAGTTGGGGTGGGCTGTAGCTCAGCAGCTTAGCTCTTGTGTACAAGGTCCTGGGGTAGATCTCCAGCACTCAGAAAAAGGTACATCTGAGCAGCATCTGAGCTTACAAGGATCGTAAGAGCAGTTAGTCATCTGGTTTACATTTCTTCCCTGAGATGGTGTTTGAAATGACAGGGAAACATGCAAATGCTCTTATTCTTAACTTCACTGAGAACAAAGGAAGGGTGGACAGATTTTAAAAGTATATTTTCATTGTCTGAAATCGTTGGTAAAATGCAGACATCTTTCTGTAGGTATCTCAGGTGTAAACTGTAAAAGCCCTTCAGGAATTTGAAACTTTGGCTGGCTTTGGTGTCTCTCATCTCCAGTCCTAGCACTTGAGAGATGGAGGCAGGAGGATCAGGAGTTCAAGGTCATTTTTCATGGTGAATTCCCAGCCTATGTGGATTTTGTGAAACCTTGTCTCAACAAGGTTGTCTTAACAATAATAATTTGAATCTTATGCCATATAAGAATAACTGATCTCCATCTCCCCCCCCATCTTTAGATTACTGTGATGCAAATGTAACTTCTGTGTGTGGCTGGTCCTCATAACCACACCACTGTGTGAGTGTTAAGGCTGTGCTCTGTTTCTAGGAGGGGTAACTGGCCTCAGGAGTCTAGCCCACAGAACTAGGCCATAAATGTAAGCAAGCATGTGAGAAACAACAAATATTCCTGGTTGGCATTTCCCCCTTGTTATTACAGGGTTGGTTATGTGGAGAGAGAAATCGGGAAGCATCTAAACAAGCAGCTGAGTGGTGCCTATGAAATAAGTAATTGCTATACTGTTTCTTAAGCCCTCAAGCAAAGTTTGAAGGACTAACGCCAAGAAATAGTAATCATTTTCTTTATCTCTGTGGTTTTCACATGAGAGACTAACAAAGGAGAGGCTGGAGTCAAGACTTTCTGTAGAGTAAGGGATGGTGGTCAAAGGCAATCAAAAGAACATTAGTTTTATCTACAATATTTAAATCTTAAAAAAAACAAAGTAGTATATTGGAGCTGGAGAGACAGCTTAGTAGTTAAGTGCACTTGTTGCTCTTAGAGGACCTCGACTCATCCCTCGAACCCACATGCTGGCTCACGACCAGCCATACTTCAGTTCTAGGGTATCTTTTTTCTCTCCTGTGTCCTAAATGTGGTTGTTTTCAACTTGCCATACAATGGTTCGCCCCTTGCATCTTTTTTTGTTTTGTTTTGTTTTTCAAAACAGGGTTTCTCCGTGTAGCCCTGGCTGTCCTGGAACTCACTCTGTAGACCAGACTGGCCTCGAACTCAGAAATCCGCCTGCCTCTGCCTCCCAAGTGCTGGGATTAAAGGCATGCGTCACCACTACCCAGCTGCCCCTTGCATCTTATGTTGAGTTCCCTCACATTCTGGTTGACTGAAGCATTTCTGATGTTCTAAGAACTGGAGCTAGACTCCGAGGCCATTCATTTTTAGGAAAGTGCTCCAAACTGTTACTCTCCTCCTCCTCCTCTTCATTTTTATGATCTTATTATTTTATGCTTGTGGCTATGTGGATATGGTGGATATGTTTATGCACCATGTGTGTGCCTGGTGCCCTAGGAGGCCAGAAGAGGGTGTTGGATCCCCTAGAACTAGAGTTACAGATGGTTATGAGCCACTAGATGTGTGCTGGGAAGCAAACCCATGTCCTCTGGGATAGTAGCCAGTGCTTTTAACCACTCAGCCATCTCCCCAGCACCAACACTTGTCTCTTCTGTCCCAGTCCCATGTGCCCCTTTCTACCTCACTTCTGCTTTCCCTCTTATCATTAAACACTCACATTAACTTCTGCCTTAATTCTCCTCTTGCTTTTGTATAAATGAATCTACATCTGTATGTGATCATACCACTCCTTCCTTCTTATGGAGGTCTGATAGGTTCTGTATCTCCTTTTTTCTCTGGAGGGGTATACTGTGTCCCCAGTGGATGCTTGAAATAGCACATAACACTATATCATATGTGCACGGCCATGTGCTGTCAACTGTGGTGAGAAATCTCGAATTTTATTTCTTTAAGAAGCACAGAAATACTATAAGAATATATTTTCATTTTAATCTTAGGTGTGGGACTATGGAGTTGCTTTGGGCTGTCCGTAGCAGTTGCTGTGGTCTGCCTCTCACTCTAACAGAGATGTGGTTTTGCTAGCTGCAGCTGGTTGTGTGACATTTGGAATTCTGGAAACTTTTCATCAGAGGTTATATGAGTGCTGGGGCCCCAATAGGCAGAATCAGTGGTGGTTGTTTGTTTGGTGGGAGTTGGAGGGAGCTTTTAAGGTTTATTAGTAATCATGCTCAAAGAGGAAAAAAAAAAGGAAATAAATTAGATTCAAAGATCTCTCTCTTCCCTTCTGTCTTTTTTTTTTTAATCTCCTAGTGATGGGGGTGAGGTGGGACAGATAAAGGGTAGGAAAAGAAGAACCCACCAAATAGCAAAGACCAGCTATAATCAACAGTAACATTTTGGTCAATAATAAGATGCCACAGTGGTCCAGTAAGAGCATGACCTATTGGCATTATAACTGTCTTAGTCTGGAAGTACACCCTAAATGTTCTCACGTGAAATCACTTAGCAGCACACTTTTCAGTATGTATTTCCATCATAAACAGTGCATGACTATACTGTATTTTTTCTAATCGTAATACCTTGATATATTTGAATTTTCAAATTAGACTTAATAAGAGGTTAACAGCAATGAGATGAAGTAAAGTGAATGGCAAACAACACTGTAACAGCATTAGGGTACTTGAACTGTGCTAATACTGTGCTAGTCCGTCTGATAATCCATCTGAGTACTACAAGACTAATGGGCAGGTAACATATACAGCATGGATACAATGAACAAAGGCGGCTTCGGTGGTGAAACACAATGGAAAGTCATGTGACTTCATTATACTAGTAAGAATGGCATGGAATTTATTTGTTTTCGGAGTGCTAGGGATTGAACCTGTCACCTTTCACTTGCTAGGCAATTGCTCTGCCACTGAGCTATGCTCTAGCCTTTTCCTACTTTTTATTTTAAATTTTATGATTTTATTTGTATGTGATGTATTTGATTTGTGTGTGTATGTGTGTTAGAGGGGGGGGGATGTGTATTCGCGCACCACAGGATGTATGGAAGTTAGAGGCCAACATTCCTTTTCCACTATGGAGTCTAGGAGTCAAATTCAGATTGTCAGACTTTAGTGGCAAGTGCTTTTACCCACGGAACCACCTCACTGGTCCTTACTTAATTAAAAAAGATTTATCTTATTTTTATTTTATATGTGTGTCTTGTCTGCATGTATCTCTGTTCACTGTATGCTTGCAGCACCAGAAAGAACAGAATCAGCACAAGACATTCCATAACAAGTTCTCAGCACAATGGAGATTTATTTGCCCCAAAAGGACAAAGGGCAGGGAATAAGAGACAAACACTGGAGATAGAGGACAAAGGAGAAAAGGGAGGGAAATGAGGGAGGGGGGGAGGGGTATTTGTTTGAGAGCGACAAAGGACTGCCTCTGGATAGAGAGGAGACAACCAATGTGGCCCATAAGCAAGTGACAGTTTATGAAGGGAAAATGGGGAACCCTGTGTTAGGATGAGTGGGTTAATTTTGATTGGGCATGTTAATTAAGTATGCCAAAGGGGGCTTTTAATTGCTGGACTTCAGTACTTTGATAGCTGTACCTTGGTAGTGTCTAGTGTCCAGGGGGAAGAAATGGCCAGATAAGGGATTAGACCTTGGTGATAGCTTTAGGAATGGAACCTAACAGTTTAGCAAAGCAGAGGGAATGGAGGAGAAGGTAAAAGAGAAAACCTGCTTGCCATGCACTGGCCCGATAGAGCCCTTCAGTGCTCATGAGGGCAGAAGAGGGTTTAGATCACTTGAAACTGGGATTATAGATGGTCATTAGCTGCCATGCAAAAACTAGTAACTCGATCTCTACAAGAGCAGTAAGTATTCTTAACTGCTGAGCCATCTCTCCAGTCCCCTGGTTCCTTCCTTTGATGAAATGGCCAGGCTGGCCTTGAACTCCCAATCCTTCTGCCTTAGCCTCCTGAGCAGCTGGAGTTACAGACCACCCCCAGGCCCACATTGATGACCTATGACTGAAAACATTCTAATTGTTTATTTCTGAAATTTCCCATTTGGTGCTTTTAGACCAGAGTTGACCACAGGAGTCTAAAACTACAGAAAGTAAAGCTGCTAGTGAAGAGGGACTATTACATTTTTTTGTGCTTTGGTTTAATAAAATATATCTTAAATTATAATGCAATATGTGTTGTTTAATAACTGGGATGTTTCATAAGCAGGTTGTAAAGTGACCTCATCATTGTAGGACCATTATTAAGAGACCATCCTCTTGATATGTAAATCAAATCACTTGACAAACCTCCTGATGCAGGCCAGAGTTGTGATAAATATGACATAGAAGTGTGATGTATGAGATGCTGCCAGCATTATCTTGATGTGATATTTTATAGCAAGCTTATAAACTTTGTTTCATTTTGTTTAGATTATTTTGTTTTATTGTGTGTTTTGCCTGCCTGCCTGTATGTATGTATCAGATGTGTGCCTAGTGCCTGTGGAGGTTAGAAGGGTATCAGATCAGATTCCTCAACTAAAGTTATAGACACGTATAAGCTGCTGTGTGGGTGTTGGGAACTGAACCCAAGTCTTCTGCAAGAGAAGCAGGTGTGAGAGTAAATTTAAGATGATGGTGACTTCAATGCAGTTCCTCATGTTGTGCTGACCCCAACCATAAAATTATTTTCACTGCTACTTCATAATTGTAATTTTGCTTCTGTTATGAATCGTAATGCAAATATTTTTGGAGATAAAGGTTTGCCAAAGGGGTCACAACCTGTATGTTGTGAATCACTGTCCCAAAGCAAATACTCCATGATAAATCAGTGGCAAATGTAACACATTGTGCATATTCAATTAAGTCTTGTGTTCTGAATATAATTATATATTATACTTTTATATCACTGACAACATAGTAAGTTTATTTATACCAAAATTCTTCATCACTACAAACATGATTAGATCAAATCAAAATGCATGGCACACTGAGCTGCACCATTCTGTCACAGGCAGTGGGAGTTTCCCAGATCATTATAATTTATAGAACCATGTCACTGATGTATCTCACAGTGTAGCACAGCTATATTATAGTATGTACATTAGTAACACGCCCAAGCTTTTTACTCATTACATGCACGAATCATCTTATCATAAAATGCTTTTACTTTTTATAGGCATCATAAGTTGTTTTTCCAGTTGTGTACATTGGTATCCTACCAACACTGCTGTGTAAGAGTTCTTGTTTCCCCATGGCCTAGCCACAAGTGTTTGTGGGATAATTTATCTTGCTCTGAGTGAGACTGGACATCTTATGTTTAAGGGGCTTTTGGTGTCTTTATTGCGCATTTTACATTTTGCTACTGTTGGGCCATTCACCCCAGGGCGGCAGCACTCTATGTACACCATCCATTTATTAGATTTTCTTTTTCTTTCAGATCTTCCATGGTGGCTTATTTTAATTCGGCAGAAAGCATTGGTGGGCAAACTCCCAGGAGACCATGAGGTCTGTAAAGTCACCAAGATTGCTGTATTGTCACTTTCTGAAATGGAACCTCAGGAGCTTGAGCTGGAGGTAAGGTGACATCAAGGGGACTGTTACAGATAATGTGATAGCAGACATGTAATTTGTGTCTTCAAACCTCGCGCAAGCAGCAGACCCTTCAGGACCATTGAATCGCAGTGTATAAGACAGAAGCAGAGCCGCTTTAAGGGTTGAGGGAAAGATATCTTTAACGTGAAAATCAGGCTTCGCTCATGGCATAATTGGTTTTTATATGTGCATGTGCGTGGAAGAGGGGAGTGTATGAATATGTGCATGCATATGCTCATGAAAGTGCTTGTGTGTGTGTGCACGTATGAAGACAGGTCAACATCAGGTATCATCTTCCACCACTTAATTTTTTTGTTTTCATCTGGGGGGATGTCAGGGTTTGAGACAGGGTCTCAGTGTGTATCCCCAGCTACCCTGGAACTCCCTATGTAGACCAGGCTAGCCTTAAACTCACAGAGGTCCCCCTGCCTCTGCCTTCTGAGTGCTTGGATTAAAGGCGTTTGCTCCCATGACCAGCTTAGCACTTGTTTTCTTGAGACAGTCTTTCATTAAACCTGATGCTCACAGGTTGGCTAGACTGTTGTGTGGCCAGCACATTCTAGGGATCTGTCTTTTCTATCTTCTGGTGGCGGGGTTACAGGCACATGCCTCCATCTGTGGCTTCCTACGTGGGTGCTGAGGATCCAAATCCAGGCCCTTGGGGTTTGTGCGACAGGCACATTCGTCACTGAGCCATCTGCCCAGCATAACTGGATGTGTTTAGAATTATCAGGTTGTTTGAACTATAGTGTTTATTAAAGTCACCGAAGATTATACTTCATGTTAAGAATGGAATATATGTTATGACCTGTGCAAATTAGGGGAAAAGGTAACACTTTTTGTTACTGTTCTAAAACACTATGACCAAGGCAACTGAAAGAGTTTATTTGGACTTATGGCCCCAGAGGGATAAGAGTCCATCGTGGCAGTGAGTGGCAAACATTGTTGGCTTGAACAGAAGCCAAGAGCTCCTTAAACCACCACATGTGCCGAGCATACACTGGGAATGACGTGGATTTGAAACTTCAAAGCCTGCCCCAGCTACATAGCCCAACCCTCCCCAAAACACCACCACCAACTGGGATCAAGTATTCAAATGCTAGAACTTTTTGAGGATGGCTTTCATTTAAACCACTGCAGAACTATAGAGAAAGTATTTCCATTCCTTGGGTGAATATTTTAGAAATTATTATCATACCCTTTTCCCTTTCACTTTTAATTTATATCACAGTAAAGGAATTTTGCAACAGTGAGTAAGGATAGCTATGCTGATAATCATAAGATTTCTTCTAATCTTCTAATATTAATTTAAACCTGTCATCTCCTCCTTTCCTTTTGTTCATGTAAACTCAATTAGAAGGAGCTTTCCCCCTTAGCTCCTGTCGTCTTTCATGGGCATGCACGTAAGCACTTGTTAGGTGAAGCTGGCGCATTTCTTCTACTGCAGCACGCCCCTCTGATTTGAAACGTGCTTACTGTTCTGTGTGACCCTCTGCTGCCATCCGTCCCAGCAGAGTGCTCCTACTGTTTGTCAGGTCAGCTCCTTGGTTTGCTGCGCCCTGTACTCTTCTGTAATTGGAGCAGAAGTGGTTTTATTGCAGAGCCTAATATTAGAATTTAAGTTTCTGCCTCAGTTGTGTTTTAACTGAGGTGGGTGTGGCATGTTTGCCTGCCAGTTTACTTGTGATAGCATTTATCAGTACTTTATTCCTTATTATTGTCAAATAATATTTCACTGTGTGAGTGTGCTTTTTCTGTTAACTTCCCATCAGTTGATGAACATTTGCGTTGTTTCCGTTTTTAAACTGTTACACATAGTGCTGTGGTAAACAGCTTGTACCATACAAAGCTTTTGGTATACGTAGGTTTTCATTTCCTTTGAGTATAGAGTTCCTGGGTCATTTTGGTAATTCTGCTTAACTTTTTTGAGAATTGCTACACTGTTTTCCAATATAGTCTATCATTTGAAAAATATATATGTATATGGCTATGGGCGGCACCTAAGGGCTCAAAAAAATGAGAAGACATGCATTATGCATTTTGAAAAAAAGTGTCAAAGGCTTCTGTTCCCTGCCTGCATATCTTATGTGCTGTATCTCATTGCTGTAACAGAGAGCGGCACCGTTTCCACTTTCCCATCAGAAAGCTGTTTAAACTTTTATCTCAGAGTGGATATAGATAACAAAATTGAAAGGAAAACCATTTGTTTTCCTTCAGCAACATCAGCTCTTAATCTTGGTTGTGAAACATAACTTGTAAGAAGAAAAAAAAAAAACTGCGGGAGTTTATGGTAGTGAAATTTTTAAAAAACAATCAAAGCTGTAATAAGGGCCTATCATACACTTGAGAGAACTTACAGGCTGCTGGGAAGGAAGACAATCCTAGTGTCAACATCCAAGGAATTTTGTTTGGATGTCCAAACAAAATACTTTATGACTGGAAGGGTTCCCAAGAAATCATTTTTCTTATCACTATTTTCTGATAGGGCTGATTTTTAGCTCATTATAACAAGTATAGTAATTTATACTTGTCTTTTCTAAAAGTAATTATTATATAGTAATTATATAGTAATTTTCTAAAAGTAATTTCTAGAATATTGATTAGTGTCACCTTTGGTTAAGGTAGTCCAAGGAGTTTATGCTTTGTTCCATAGATCTGTAATTCTCATCTGCATGTTTTTAATCCATATTTTTACAGTTCTGTTTTTAGTTGGTTATATACACAGATTTGCATGTAATATCAAAAATGTATTAGGAAAAAAAAGTGTATTAGTTAGCCAGACATGATGGCACACACCTTTAATCCCAGCACTTGAGAGCCAGGGGCAGGTGGATCTCTGTGAGTTCAAGTCCAGTTTAATCTATATAGCAAGTAACAAACAAGCCAGGGCTACGCTACATAGGGAATGAGAGAGTCTGTCTGTCTGTCTGTCTGTCTGTCTGTCACCCCTATCCTCAGAATACACACACACACACACACACACACACACATGATATTAGTTGTTTTTCTATTGGTGTGATAAAATACTATAAGCGAAGCAAATTAGAAGAGAGAAGGTCTGATAGTGGCTATGGCTTCCGAGCGATAGTCCATCATGTCGGGGAAGGTATAGCAACAGCCAGGTAAAGCATTTCAGCAGGTGCAAGGAAGCTGACTGATCGCATTTCATCCTCACCCAGGAGAGTGAGGAGGGAAGTGAGAGAGCAGGAAGGGGACAAGGCAGTAAAACCTCAAGGCCCACCCTAGTGACATACTTCATCCAGTAGTCGCCACCTCCTAGAGCTTCCAGAACTTTCCCACACAATGCCACCAATTGGGACTAAACTCAAATACATGAGCTAATGGAGGGCATTTCTCTTTCAAAATATATCAGAAAGTTTATTCCATATAGTTACCCATGCCCCTAACTGAATCGAAAGCCTTACCCCACAGGACGTTAATACTTCCTAAAGAATCAGGTGAGTATTTATACTAAATACTCATAAATAAATATTTATGCTAAATGGTAAATGATGCCTGTCATGTATTCTTAGGGCATAGCTTATAAATGTTCTCTTTTTAATAGAAAATTTTTATATGTATGGTTTTTTTTGCCTACTTATATTCTGTATTCCATATGAATGTATGGTGCCCTTGGAGACTGGAGGAAGGTTTGGATCCTCAGGGACTGGAGTGTCCAACAGCTATGTAGGTGCTTGGAATTAAATCTGGGTCCTTTGGAAATGCTCTTAACGGCTGAATCATCTCTCCAGTCCATATGAAATGAAATTTTAATAAATGTTCAGCTCTCAGGAGTTCTTTGGATTTTCTGATACGCTAAGGGATAGTAGGCCCAAGAAAACTCCCCTCCGTGCTGAGATAAAAGCAAATTAAGGAAATAAAAACAAAGATAATTGTCTTAGTTACCATTCTGTTAACCTGTTGATCTCCATGAGCAAGGCAGCTTATAAAATAAAACATTTAATTGTCTCACTAGCTATCATTCGCTAGAATTGTCTGTCCCCCATTCTTGCCTTAACATGTTTGCCGCCTCCTTCCTTTGACAGTTGGATTACTCTATCTCTATCTCTGTATCTGGTATCTATCTCTCTATCTCTCTATCTCTA
>NW_021604637.1:2300152-2303392 GCF_004785775.1 Grammomys surdaster | reverse complement strand
TCTATCTCTCTATCTCTATCTCTCTGTCTCTATCTCTCTATCTCTATCTATCTATCCATCCTCTAATTAATTTAACCAATCTCTGGACTCAGATCATGTTATTTTCTGATTTCATTATTGTGTATAAAGATAGGAGAGACTGTTGAAAGGTCCAGCGTTTAAGATTCCTAGTAGAGGAGGTCAGGGCATCTTCTCAACCACAACACTCAGGTAGTTAGCATAAATGAATACTTAACACAGATGTTTGTAATGACCTTGAGGCACAGCAGATGTGTATTTTGTAATATTTTGCTCTGTGATGCCAGTTTTCAAAGCATTAATAACCTCGAGCGGAACAGAACATTGTCTCTCTTGGACTTGTTAGAGAAGAGTAAACCATGCTCTGAACCTGGGTTTGCTCCCTTTAGCCCTAAGGATGTCTTGCCTGTATTGTGAATTATTTGTAGTGCATCTTCTAATTATTGAAACCATAGCTATATTCTGCCTGCTCAGTCATTTCACTAATCCTTAGGGTGTATTTTTTAACCCAAATGTAGTAGCATTCATTTCTGTACTTATGCTTGAACATCTAAAGCAGATAATAATTAATAATGAATCATCCTTTTAAAAAATTACTTAGCTCTGTAAGAAGCATCATTTTGGAATTAACAAGCCTGAGAAGATTATATCATCTCCTGATGACTCCAAGTTTCTACTGAAGACATTTACGAATATCAAATCCAACGTGTCTGCTCCCAACAAAAAGAAAGTAAGAGTTTGATTGACATGGGCTTTAAATCCATCATTGATTAGTCATAAGTTGAGGGTAAATAAATCTATCTGGAAGCTTTCGTTTTCTTTCCTATATCAGAAGACTGTCCTGTGTTTTGAGGATTGTCTTTACTTGAAGTCTTGCATTATCTATTAACTTTTCATCTGATTCCTGACTTACAGATTGACTTCTTACAGGTTAAAGAAAGTAAAGAAAAGGAGAAACTGGAGAGGCGTTTGCTTGAGGAGTTACTGAAGATGTTCATGGACTCAGAGTCCTTCTATTATAGCTTGACCTATGACCTGACCAACTCTGTGCAGAGGCAGAGCACTAGGCAGAGGGATGGCCGTCCCCTGTGGCAGAAGGTATGCTCCCAACGCAGAGCAGTGTTGGCTCCTGACCAGTGCCTGTTTGCCTTTTATAGGGAACTAAAGTGTTTCTGAGCTGATCTTTTCCTCTACCTTTCTAGGTTGATGACCGATTTTTCTGGAATAAGTACATGATCCAAGATCTCACTGAGATTGGTGTGAGTAGATGCTTTTAAAACATTGTAGTTGCCACTGTTAAGCAAAGGTCAGTTGATTAGGGTGAATTTTGAGATTTTATTAGGAGCTTCCCCCATGAAGGAGACTCATTTAACTAAGGGAGATGAAGGTAGTTCACAGTCCCACAGCTGGTCTCCTCAGCACTTCTTTAGATGAATGTGATGTCATATATCTGTAAGAGACGTGTCACAAGTGTTGGGTCCTCTGGGCTCTGTATGTAAGTATGTCTAACACCATCCTAGGCTATATAGTAAGACCCACCTTCAGAAAAAGAGGAGTCGGGGCATAGTAAGCCCAAGGAACCAATAATGTCCATAGAGTTTCTGTAAAGATTTTTGTTTTTTACATCCATTGGGAATGCAGAAGCCTAGTTTTCTGTAGTGGTACCACTTTGGTTTATCTTCTGGGGTTTGGAGCAGATGCATCTTTAAGACCTGACCAGTACTGCAGTGGTTACAAACTACAGGGTGTGGTGGCATGACTGCACGGAGTTCTCTCTGGTTTCTCTGGTTTTAATTTTTTTTGTTTTTGTTTTTCGAGACAGGGTTTCTCTGTGTAGCCCTGGCTGTCCTGGAACTCACTCTGTAGACCAGTCTGGCCTCAAACTCAGAAATCCGCCTGCCTCTGCCTCCCAAGTGCTGGGATTAAAGGCGTGCGCCACCACCGCCCGGCTTTAATTGTTTTTTGTTTTTTTTTTTTACATTGTATTTATTGAGTGTGTGCGTGTGCGTGTGCGTGTGTGCGTGCGTGTGTGTGTGTGTGTGTGTGTGTGTGTGTACGTGCATA
The DNA here is from genome assembly GCF_004785775.1 of Grammomys surdaster. Taxonomy (NCBI): domain Eukaryota; kingdom Metazoa; phylum Chordata; class Mammalia; order Rodentia; family Muridae; genus Grammomys; species Grammomys surdaster. The sequence goes on along the minus strand of NW_021604637.1, from coordinate 2,301,310 downwards.
TGGAGAGGTCAGAGGACAAAATTTGGAGTTGGGTCTCTTCACTGTGGCATACAGGGATTGAAGTCAGGCTGGTGGGCTTCCTTGGCAGCTGCTTTTGCCCTCTGAGTCTTGCCTGTCTCTTTCTGGAGTAATGGTTACTTTCTTCTTTTTCTTTGTGCAGAAGTGCTTGAGTACAGTGACTTTTTGTCACTGAGATAAGGATGTCTGAGATGGGCAGATTAAGGGAAGAAGGGTTGATTATGGCTGATGATTTCAGTACATCATCATGTCGGGGAAAGCATTTTGCCATGGTGGGCCAGGCAATAGGGTGACAGAAATACAGACATTCACTTTTTCCCCTTTATGCTGTGTGGGCTTCAGACAGTGGGATGATACCACCCATGTGCAAGGTACATTTTTCCTTTGCAGTTAGTTCTAGAAACACAAACAAAGATGCACCCAGAGATCTGACTCTTCTTCTAGGTGATTCCGAGTCCAGTTTAGTGGACTGAAGATTAGCCAAGAGATTCTATTACACACGTTGGAGAATTATGCCTGAGGGTTTCTGTGTGCTGTGTGCCTTAGACACTGAACACTAGACAACAGTAATGGTATGGGGTCATCTGTTAGTTTTCTTAGCCTTTCAGCTATTTTCCTTTCTCCCTTTCCCCTGTACTGATGGTTCATAGCAGTTACTGACATCTTCTCTAATACACTTCAGCCAGATACCTACTGTCTCTATTGAAGGTGAGGCATGGGTTGTTCTTAGCTTTCTGATACTGATCATGCTGTGACCCTCAAAACTCAGTGACAAGAGACAAGTAAGGGTGTTTATAATGAGTATTTGTCTTTGTGATGACAGTGTAGAATTCCAGTGTTTGGTAAGCTTTTGTCAGACACTTTCACATTACTGTTTAAAGCTGATGACTTGGGATAAAGATGGCATTTGGCAACATATGTTTCTATGTTACTGTCAAGAATTTTGGATTTACTGTTAGACCGAAAGTATAAGTAGTGAGAATAGTAGTAAAATGATAAATGTATGCCAACCCTTTACCTCATTGTTGCCATCACCAACCTTCTGAAGGTCTGCTTTACAGAGAACACACAGTGAAACTAAGCTGTGAAATGAGTGGGACCCACAGTGCACAGCACAGGACAGGTGGGACCCACAGTGCA
>NW_021604637.1:2293330-2300142 GCF_004785775.1 Grammomys surdaster | reverse complement strand
CACAGTGCACAGCACAGGACAGGTGGGACCCACAGTGCACAGCACAGAGGACAGGTGGATTTGGAACTCATGTTGAAGAGGGGTGTGACAGTGCACATCTGTAATTTCACACTCCAGAAACTGAGACAGGACAACCTGGGCTACACAGGGAGACCCTATCTCAAAGCAAACAATGTATATATATATGTGTGTGTGTGTGTGTGTGTGTGTGTGTATACACGTGCATGCATGCATGTGTGCGTGAGTGCACATTTGTGTGTTTATCTGTGGATGTCAGAAGGGAACCTCAGATGCTGTTCCTCAGGCACCTAGTTTAGAGACAAGTTCTCTCACTGGCCTGGAGCTCACCAAGTAGGCTAGGCTTGTCAAGCAGTGATCCCCAGGGATCCACCTACCTCTGCCTCCCCAGTACGAGGTCACAAAGCATGTGTCCCATGCCTGGCTTGACTATCACAGAAGTATTTTAGACCCACTCAGTCTTCTCAGTCTTAATTTGCTGTTTTTGAGACAGGATCTGATGTAGCCCAGTCCAGTTTCAAACTTAATATGTAGCTAAGTATGACACTGAACTTCCTGCCATGTTTCTTCCTCCCAGTGCTTCGTTTAAACTCTGAATGTGTTTAGTTTAGAACAGAAGAATCTCTGAACAGGACTCTCCTAATTAGCTAGATGACATTTTAAAATGATACATTATGGAGATACTCTCTGCTGTTCATTTACTATTTGAATTTTAGGCTGGTGGAGAAAGTGTTTCTCTAAAGCAGAATGTGAAGTAAAGCTGGGCCGAGACAGAGCTCAGCTGCAGAATGGCTTCTTGGCATGTATGGGGCTCTGGGTTTGATTCTCAGCCTTACAAATGACAGCAACAAAACTGGCCATGGTAGTGTGTGCCCGCTGCCCAGTATGTGGGAGTGGAGGGTGCATGTGCCCGCCAGCTGGTACTGGGGACTTAGGCAAGGGCCCCACCTAACATTCCAAGTCTGTCTGAGCTGCAGGGTGAAGCTCTGCTCAAAGTAAAAGGGGGCTGGAGAGATGATCCAGCAGTCATTGGGTACTCTTGGAGAGGATCTGGGTTTTGTTCTTCGCATCATCCCTGGTAACCCCAGTTTCCAGGATCTGACACCCTCCTGCCGTTACAGGTACTGTATGCACCTGGTGCACATACAGACAAGCAGGCACATACACATAATAATAGATAAGTGGTTTTTTTGTTTATTATTTTTAAGTAGTAAGCTGTTTTGTAATGAACGTTTGGGATTGATCGCATTTTGTTATAGGCTAATGCAATTGAACTTTGAAACTCAGCTTTAAAGCTTTGCTTTCCTATACCAAAAGGAACAATTATAAAAGCTCCATTGTTAACTAGTCTATGGCAGACAGTGTGCTTTACTTTACACATACTATGTACAGACTTTTGAGGCCCTAGTAGTCCCATTTCACAGAGGAGGACATTGAGGCGTAGTGAGCATAGTGAGGGGAGTGAGCCACTCTGTCAGGTGGTGAGTTCGTGTGGAACAGTCTGCCACTCAGGCTGTGTCCCTGTCAGTCAGGTCTGGAGAAAATCATTATGAAGGAAAGAGAAGGCCTTTAGTCCTCCTCCTTCCTGACATCCTGTAAGTAGAACATGGCGTTGAGAGAGGGCTTGTGTTTGTGGCAGACTGTAGGCTGACTGTAGGCTGTGCTCAGTTATTGGGGTTTAAGTAAGTAGCAGTGCTGTGCAGGATATAAACAACAATGTTTGTTCCGATCCTAGACTCCGGATGTCGACTTCTGGATCACCCCCATTATCCAGGGGTTTGTGCAGATTGAAGAGCTTGTGGTTAATTACAACGAGTCATCTGATGATGACAAGAGCAGCCCAGAGACACCCTCTCAGGACCCCACTTGTGTAGATGACATTCATCCGAGGTTCCTAGTGGCTCTTCTGTCTCGCAGAAGTAGGCACAGAGCAGGTGAGTAGGAGCATGCAGGCGGGAGTGGAGGAGCTGTGGATGTGCTGAAATGCAAATGACAATCAAGGCCTTGAAAGCAGTTAGCTCCAAACTCCAAAGGCTGGGGTGGAATTAGAGACTGATTTCTGCAGTGGAGGAGAAGGGCAGACTTAGCAAGTCAGACAGAGCAGGCAGCGTGCAGACAGATGATAAGAGAGTCACTTGGGATGTGTCTGAGGACAGTGTTCCAACTAAAAGCCTGTGTCACAGTGATAAATCCTTTCAGAGTGCTAACTAGCCCCTTTGGGAAAACCATTGTCTTTCATTCAGAGGATTCAACTTAGCAGTGATGGGTACAGCTGTGATCTTGGGTATGTTGTTGTTGTTGTTTACCTGTGAATATGTGTAGGCTTCCCAGGCTTTCCTGTAGACAGGTAATTAGGAAGCACAATCTAATCAGATGGTTTTGTTGAGAGTTGTGCTATGTAGCCCAGGCTGGCCTCAAACTTGCAATTTTCTTGCCATAGCCTGCAGAACATTGAAATATCAAGTACCTAACCACCCTGGCTGTGTTTTCATAGCTGTTGCTGCTTTCTGTTTTTCTTCCAGGAATGCGGTATAAACGAAGGGGAGTGGATAAAAACGGAAATGTTGCGAATTATGTGGAGACCGAGCAGTTGATCCATGTTCATAATCATACCCTGTCATTTATTCAAACGCGAGGCTCTGTGCCCGTCTTTTGGAGCCAGGTTGGGTATCGCTATAATCCAAGACCTCGGCTTGACAAAAGTAAGCACTCAGTTATTTGGTTTGCAAGTGAAGATTTCGATGAGAATTTTTAAATAAAAAAATCAGGTGCCAGATAGGTATAAATTTGTTTCATTTAAAACAATAACTCAGGGCTGGGATGTGCTAGAAGCCCTGTTCAATCCCTGTACTGAAACTACACAACAAAAGCCAAGCCTCCCACTGTGATGTGTCCTCACAGGTGACAGAGGTGAGGTAGTAGCCTCAGGACTGAGTCCTCTCCTGGATGTTGCAGCTTCTCAGCTAGCAAATAAAGAGCCTCACTTCACAGACTCTGACCTGCTGTGGCTTTGAAGCTTATCTTCTAGAACATCTAACTCTGGGGAGGGAGGAATGTAGCCAGAGTGTGTAGGAGCAGGGAGTGTGTTAACAAAACAGCTGTGCGCAGGAAGTCAGTGAGAGATACGGGCTGTTTTGAAACATTTAAGATTGATTTTCTTAGAATATTTTAACTTTAGTATCAAACTATCATTTTCATTTTCTTATTTTAAGTCACATGAAACCTTTACTGAAAGGTAGGGTGTGTATTGAGTGCATGTGTGCACATGCATCCATGTATGTGCCTGCGTGTGTGTTTATAGTTTCATAGTTGGTACTTTCAGATATATTTCAGCTCAGTCTAATTGGGAAAAAAGAAATACCAATTTAAACTGTTAATACATTTTTAAAAAGTAGGCCCTACCATGGTAGTGCATGTTCTTGATCCTGCACTCAGGAGGCAGAGGCCGGGGAATCTCTGGTCTACATAGTGAGCCCCAGGACAGCCAGTGCAACACAGACAAACCTTATCTTGAAAAATAAATAAGAAAATAAGAATAAAGATGGAGTAGGTGGGGCTAGAGATGGCTCAGTGGTTAAGAGCACTGACTGCTCTTCCAGAGGCTGTGAGTTCAATTCCAGCAACCACATGGTGGCTCACAACCATCTGTAGTAGGATCCAATGCCCTCTTCTGGTGTGTCTGAAGACAGCTACAGTGTACTCATATAAATAAAATAAATCTTTAAAAACAAAGACAGATGGAGTAGACACTCATCTGTCTCAGCACTGGAAGGAGAAATAGATTTTGTATTGCTTCTTTGCAGGTGAGAAGGAAACGGTCGACTGTTTCTGTGCCCATTTTGAAGAACAACTGAAAATTTACAAAAAACAGGTGGGCTTTAGTATGTAGTAAGAATAATTTCCTTACACGTGGAATTCCATGAAAAAAAAAAACCAAACATGTACTGTTCATAATTAAACAGCCACTTTTAGCATATAGATTAAAGACAGGTAAGCTAAGAATACTCTGGAGACAGCTGCTTTAGCTGTTTGGAGAAAATGGAGTAGGTGCTGTTAGTTGTCACAGACTAGGATAGGCATCTCAGGACCTGGTGTACTCACACGTGGAGTACAGTCAAATAAGGCAGAATGGACTAAAAACCTCTAGGTGGAAAACAAGTTCAATAATTTTGGTACAAGATTAATATATGAAAATCAGTAATGTTCTTGTCTATTAGGAATGACCAATTTGACAGTGTAATGACATGTGAGTCATTTTTTCCTGGCTAGCCTAGTCTACATAGAGAGTTCCAGGCCAGCAAACCAGGCAATATAGTGAGACCCTGTCTTAAAATAAAGGAGAGGAGACGGGAGAGAAGATGCCGAGTTCCTGGTTCAGGAATGGACAGACTCAGTGCTGTATGACTTCTGTTCTTCCCAGATTAGTATCTAGATTCACATAGCTTCAGCCAGAGTCTCATAGGCAACAGGAAGAAAAAAAAATCAGGAAAAAACAAACAATCATTATTTAATAATCATAATCAAAATTTACATAGTTTTATAATAGATAAAAGCAGATATTTGCTTTTAAAAATGGAAACTCAAATGTTGCTAGCAATAGCATAAGTTGGTACAGGCACTTTGAATGTTATTATCAATTAAAATAAAACATAATAATACTTAACTATACTTTTCTTTTTGAAACCCACTATCCATCCACTCCATTCATATATATATATATATGTTTTTTTTTGAGAAAAACTCTTGATCTGAATGTAAAAGGTTAAATATTGAAGCTTTCAGAAGACAGCATAGTGTTTCTGACTTTGAGTCATGAGCAGGATTTATAAAAGCAGTTACCTTATCTTTCTTTGTCTCAAATGTATGATTGTCTATCCAATTTTATTAGTCACTTAATGCCCAACCAGGAAATAGTTGTTTTGGGGCTGGAGGGACGTCTCAGGGATTAATAAGAGTGTGTACTGCTCTGCAGAGGACCTGAGTTTGGATCCCAGCACCCACTCACACAAAAATAAAGAAAGAGAAGAAAAGTGACATGACATATGTCTTCAGTCCCAGCACTTGGAGCCAGGGGCAAGAGGATCTCTGTGAGTTTGAGGCCAGCCTGGTCTACAGAGAGATCACCAGGACAGCCAGGGCTACACAGAGAAACCCTGTATCAATAAACAAAACAAAAATAGTTACTTAAAAAAATAAAAGTAACGTCTGGGGAGATGGCTCCATAGGTAAAGTATGTGACACACAGGTGTGACATGGGCCTGCGTGTGTCCTCAGAGTTCACACACCATCAGGCACAGGGCCATGATCTGTAATCTCAGGGCTCTTCAGGAGAGCTTGGACATGGAGAAAGGAGAATCCTGGAGGTCTATAGGCCAGCTTGCGTTAAACAATACAGATACTGCCCCAAACAAGATGGAAGACAAGGGCCAACATCCAAGGTTGACCTCTGACCTCTGCGAATGTGCTATGCTGTGCAGTCACCACACAAAGATACATACATGTACAAAATAACACTAACCATAATGGAAAAGGAGTAACTTGATTCTTATTTTACATTTTTAATTATTTATTATTTCTAATAATGCACAATAGAAGCTCATGCATAAAATTAAAAAATACTTTTTAAAAAGACATTATGAAGAGAATGAAAGATAATTCAGAGAGTGGGGAGAGGGTGCTGTAGAGTTAAGAGCTCTTCTTGCTCTTGTAGAGGACCCGGGTTCCATCCCTAGAATGCATATGGTGAGTGAGTCCAGTTCCAGGGAATCTGACACCTCCTTTTGACCTCAGAAGGCAGCAGCACCACACATGGTACATATAGATAGATTTAGGCAAAACACACATAAAATAAATCTTTAATAGTTAGGATTTGGTCTGTTATCTTACAGCACATTTGAATGTCTTCTAAATCCATTTAAAAGGATGTACAGTCCAAAATTCTGGACAAAATAATGTAACACACTCTTTATGTACAAGTATATTTTATAAAGTCAAATCCACGAGAGCTGGTGCGTCATCTCATTAATCATCAGGGAAATGCAAATTAAAGCCATGACTCACACACTGGGGAGGCTGAGGGAAACAAGTATGGGAAAGGATGCAGAGCAATTAGCACTTAAATAGAAAAACAGGACCACAAGTGTGCTCAGTCACGGTGCTTATGCAAGAACCTCACTGCAGCATTCAAACCAGGCAGCTGCTGAGGGAGGCCTGAAGGACTGGATATTGTCAGGAATGATTTGGTCTTATTCTACATTGAGTTCCTTAGTAATGTATTGATTCATATTGATTCATGTATTATTGATATTCCTCATTGTAAGTAGCATTAGAAACACTAAGCTATATTTAAATGCAACACAGATGGTAAAAAGGAGCAGTACTGAGGTGTGCACGCCAGGAAATAACCTCGTCCCATCCTCGTCCCTGCTCCCCATTGGCTCACGTCAATATCTAGGGGCTGGTGCTGAGTAGACAGCTCCTGGCCTCCAGCAGTAGCCTGGCAGTGTTCATTTATCTGTGTTATCTGTGTCCTTCTCCTGGGTAATTGCGTTCTGCAGTGAAGGGCCCATGGTCAGGGCAAGTCATCCGTGTGGCTGCATTGCTTTATCTCATAATTGGTTTAAGCTGGGGCTGTTTGACAGAAAGTCTGATGTGGGAAAAGCTTCCTGCTCTAATAAAAGATATACCAGAACCCACAGTGCCCCCAAGGCTGCTTTGTCAGGATTTGATGTCAGGGACTTTTATATCTGTCTCAAGATTGTGAATGAACCAATTGGGCATTTATCCAGTATGCT
>NW_021604637.1:2180830-2288330 GCF_004785775.1 Grammomys surdaster | reverse complement strand
TGCTTCTTTTGTCAAGGGTTGATCAAGCTGGTGTAATATGTAAGCAAGAAGGAATTTTCCGAGTTAATTGCATGGACTGCCTGGATCGCACCAACGTGGTCCAAGCTGCCATAGCTCGAGTGGTCATGGAACAGCAGGTAATCTGGAGTCCTTTTGATTCCAAATATTCACTTGAAAACTTAAAATGGTTTAAACTTTATGTGTAAGTAAATAGTGAAATATCTTCTCAAAGTTCAAATATTTTGTGAAACATTTTTTAGCATGCAAATATTCTTGTTAAATAAAAACCTGAGAAATGTAACTTAGAAGTAAGTAGATGTGGTAGCATTTTCTTAAGTATTCAACTTGCAGACATTTTAAGTCTGTTGGGGATATTATGTGTTTATTTTCCATTGTCTTCTGAATTTCAAACCTGCCCTGTATTTTGGGCTGGGAGTCTGCACAGGGCCTTAGCCAGCCCCAGGAGTATGAGATGGGGGGGAGGGGAGGGCTGGGAGGGAGTGGCGGGAACTAGAGGAGACCTCAATCAAGGATGGGAAGCCATAAAGCCCTTTGCCTGTTAGCGGATGGCTCTCTGGGACTCACTGGTCCCTTCCCCTGTCCCCAGCTCTGTGGGTGGCGGCTGTTGCTCCCCTTGGTTGGTTGTTACCTCAGTGCTCCACTTGAGGTCTTTCTGTCTTCTAACACCTGGTGACGCCCAAGGTGGGCACATATACTGTAGTTCTGGCTTGCTTCCCTGTCCCCACAGAGCCTTGTGACAATTCTTGGAGGATATACTTTTAAAGTATATTTAGTCAGAAAGGCTTTTGACTTTAAGCTCTGTCTTCACCATGTGGAAGATGTTGACTCCAAGAAACCTCCTCAAACCTGAGTCTTAACAACTTTAATACAAGGTCATTGTTGTTGTTTGTGGGCCTGTGTACCAGAGGCTTTCCACGGAGATCTCTGACCTGGCCAAGTGCGTACTGGTCGCTCTGTGCTGAGTTGGGCCCAGCTGAGCCAGTGAGAGGCTGACAAGCCAGCAAGGAGTGTGAGGAAGCTCCTGAAGGTGTTTTGGGAGAGCAGATCTCTTCCCAAGTGGCAGTGCTACAGCTCTTATGACAGAAGCTCTCAGATGACAGAGTAATTCTCGCACACCTTTATTCCTTCTGGATAGGATTCTTGGGCTGGAGAGATGGCTCAGTGGTTAAGAGCACTGACTGCACTTCCAGAGGTCCTGAGTTCAAATGCCAGCAACCACATGATGGCTCACAACCATCTGTAATGAGATCTGATGCCCTCTTCTGGTGTGTCTGAAGACAGCTACAGTGTATTCATATATAATGCATAAATAAATCTTTAAAAAAAAAAGGATTCTTATATACAGTTTTGGGATGGGTCAGGGTCTGGTAGCAAGTACCTCCTATTGGCTTGGCCTGAGAGCTTATCTACATGTGGGAGGGCCTGGGGTGCTCTTCCAATGTGACAGATGGCCACAGACCTCTCTTTGGGAGCTTTGGGGGGGCTGTAGCTATGTGAAAGGAGCCAGGGACCCAGGAGCATGGCCAAACTCCTACCGTCCCTGAGTGTCTCCGGGGTTTAAAGCCTGTGCTCAACCAGGTACCCAGCTGCCTTTCATAGCCCACCGCCCCACAGTTGTTGTTGTTGTGATGAGTAAATGAGATAATTCATTTAAAACAAAACAAAACAAGCCTCCCCCCCGCCCCACCTACCAAGAACAACCCTTGAACTCTGCCGTGGCACACGGTTATGATTCTCTGGGCACTTATTACTCACCTGCTGCGCATGTTTATTTGTTCGTGTGGTTCTGGTATTTGGTTTCACTTCTTAGGCACATTTAAAATAAGCAAAATATAGTAGTACTGGCCTACACATTAAAAAAATCACTGTAAATATTGCATTTATTCAGCTATAGTAATTGTAGCAGTATTTTCTTTATTTAATAATAATTGTTTTGAAACAGGGCTTATTATGTACCCCTGCCTGGCCTGGAACTCACAGAGATCTACCTGCCTCTGTCTTCTGAGTGATGGGACTAACTGTGTGCACCACCACATCTGGCAGTGCTTTATCTTTAAAAACATGTCTGAGCTGGCTGTGTTGGTACACTTCTGTCTTCTCAGCACTCATGAGCCTGAGTCATGAGGGTCCAGAACTCTAGGCAAGCCTTGGCTACATAGCAGGACTCTGTCTCAAAAATAAAGCCCGAGGGAACCAGTGGGATGGCTCAGTGGGTAAAGCACTTGCCACCAAGTCCGAGAACCTGAATTTGATCCTGGAACACACATGGTGGAAGGAGAGAAGTGACTTCTGAAAGTTGTTTTGTGACCTCCACATGTTCTCAACCTATAGTTAAAGAAATAAAATCTGAAAACACTTCTTTTATACAAGGGTCCTAAATTATGTCAGCTTTCCCTCCTTTTTTATAGTACATAGTTCGTGTTATGGTTTCTCATATATTATTTACCCACTAAATAATAATAAAATAATGTGTTTATTTTAGCTTAAAAAACTAGGTGTGATGCCCCCAGAGCAGCCACTACCTGTGAAATGTAATCGGACCTACCAGATAATGTGGGCTAACAACGGTGACTCCATCAGCAGGCAGTATGCTGGGACAGCCGCTCTAAAGGTAAACTATCTCTTCGTACTTGACTTCTTTCTGGAATGTCTGACTATGACAGGAGTGTGCTGTCAGATCAGGTGTAGGTAGCCTGTGTAGGCCTGAGCAGGAGTGCTCTGTCTCTGGAGAAGGCTGGTGTTCTTGAGGAGGTTCTATGTTGCTTTATCTTCTAGTTGTTGAAGGGAATCTGGAAATCTGAAGTTCTGTGTGAATTTATTTTATTTTGAGACAGTGTCTTTCCTTACTGTGGAGCCCTAGCTGTCTTAGAATTCACTATGTAGGCCCAGCTGTCCTCAAACTCAGAGATCCTCCTATTTCTGCCTCCCTGTGCACCACCATACCTGGCTGTGCATCCATTTTAAAACTGTATACAAACAAAACATGTCTACTAGGACCTGACCTATCCTGGGATTCTTTTGTCTTCTCTGAATGTGTCTCTTAAGCCTGCCTGTTACTCAGTACAACCTTGGGCAGTCACTTGTCCATTCTGTTCCACTAGTTGTTCAGTGGAAACACCAGGCCTTCTGTGACAGATTGTTATAAGCTTATAAGGGCTGGGACTATTTTCTGACATTATGTGCTGAAGGAATGCTTTATTAGTTTTTTGTTATTATAAATTAAGTTTTTTGAAGAGCCACAAAGCTTCATAGAAATGTAAATACAGTCCCTGGTAACAAATTCTCAATTTATGGGTACTTTTTATGGGCAGTAGGAAGTGGTTGAGTCAGTTTAAATTAAGTTTACGTTGATTTCCTTTCAAGAGCCTATTTGACCTGGGGCTATATCTCTTCTAACAAAGTGTAGCTTGGTTGGTGGAGCACTTGCCTGGCATGTGTGAGGCCTGGAACGCATTCCCAGCAAAAACCAAAAGTGGGACCAAGGGCTCAACAGACATCAGCTCTAGGTTTTGGTTGAGTAATAAATATAAAAAAACTTGTTTTGTTTTTACAACAGGGCCTCTGTGTAGGCCATATTGGCATTGTACACCCTCAGCTAGAATTACCAGTGTGAGCCATCTTGGAGTATGTCTGTGTGTCTCTGTGAGTTTATGTGAATCACATATATTTAGGTACCTGAGGAAGCCAAGGGATGCTGGATCCCCTGGGACTGGAGGTACAGGCATGTGTGAGCCGTGGGATGTGGGTGCTGGGAACTGAACTCAGGCCCTCGGCAAGAGCAGCCAGTCCTCTTAATTACTGAGCCATATTCTCAGACCTACAAAATTTTTCTTTTGTTTTTTTTTGAGACAGGGTATCTCTGTGTAGCCCTGTCAGCCCTGGAACTCACAGTAGACCAGGCTGGCCTCAAACTCAGAGAGATCAGCCTGACTCTGTCTCCTGAATGCTGGAATTAAAGGTGTGTGCTACCACCACCTGGCTCAAAAAACATTTTTTTTAATAATTAAGGAAAATAAGCTCCATAAATCCTTATCCAAACACAATCTTATTTTCTTCCTCTGAGTTAGAGCTCTCTGGAGTCCACATGCATGCTTTTCTATCTGTACATATTGCTGAACTCCTTGAAAATGGCCAGCTTGTTGGCAATATGGTTTTCCTAAATTTCCTACATTTAATTTCCAACAAACCTGTGTCCTAAAACTTGCTGTGAAAAAACACCGTGATCAAAGGCAATTCTTATAAAAGGAAGTATTTATCGGGGGCCGGCTGATAGTTTCAGAGGTGGTTAGTCTGTTATCATCATGATGGTGGGGACCATTTGAAAGCTGGCTATGGTGGTACATGCCTGTAGTCCTAGCTCTTGGGACGTGGAGGCAGGAAGATTGAGAGTTGAAGGTCATTCTTGGCTACAGAGTAAGGCCAGTCTAGGTTACATGTGAACTGTCTCAAATCTTTTCCTATCCCTGCATTTTTTTTTGTTTTGAATATTATACCAATATGAGCTCTGAAAAATCTTTTTTATCTTTTTGGTGTTTGTTATATAATTGATTTGGACTTAGAAATTCCAGAAATTCTACAAGTTAGTAGGAATAGCTTTGTCCTAAAGGGCCATCTAACAGAAGGCTTGATGCTATGAATAAATATTACATATAATTATTTGACAAGCTTAGATCAGAGTCAAATACTAGTACATGTTTTATTTAACTACAATACTTAGGACTTTTTAAATTTATAATTTGGAAGCCTGTGGAATTCTTGTCTCGAACTGAAAGTTCCAAATGAATTTTGAGAACACTCTTACATTTGAATAAATTTCCACAATTACCTTTTCTTTGATAGGGTGACTTTACAAGAACAGGAGAAAGGAAGTTGGCAGGAGTTATGAAAGATGGAGTTAACTCGGCAAATAGGTACTACCTCAGTCGGTTCAAGGATGCTTATAGGCAAGCTGTCATAGGTAAGGAACAGGAGGCTGCTCTTTCCTTCTGTGAGTGAGTGATATTTTGTAGAATTCTGCTTCTTGCATGTGTCATGTTTTGTAATGTACTTGTGTCTCTAATATATCAAATTCAAATTTTCACAAGCTTGGCATTTGACAAATGTTTTTGGCTGGAACAACAAAGGAATGTATAATTACGTACGTGTCAGTCAGTAGTTCCTCCAGTAATGGGAAGCAGGGTGAGGCTGCAGGCGTGTGGGTTGCGGGACCCACACTCTCAGCATGCAGTCTTCATGCTCGTGGGTCCTCTGCTTGCTCAAGCCATGGAATTATAGGAGTTTCTTTCCCTGCTGCTCATTTATCATACAAATACACCATCCTTTTCCATAATCATGATTTAGCAGGAATTACTGATTATCCTAACCAACTCACTACTGTTTAGAAGAAGAAGCAGAATGGTAGAATGCCCATAAAATTCCTACATTAACATGTTTATTTAATTTTCAAGAAAAAATTATTTTATAGGATTAAAGTGAAAGTAGAATGTTCTGGATTAGAAACAGATATGACATAGATGATCTGTGGTCCCTAAGAATCAATACACACACACACACACACACACACACACATATATAATTTTTTTTTTCGAGACAAGGTTTCTCTGTGTAGCCTTGGCTGTCCTGGAACTCACTCTGTAGACCAGGCTAGCCTCGAACTCTTGAACTCAGAAATCTGCCTGCCTCTGCCTCTCAAGTGCTGTGATTAAAGGCATGCACCACCAACACCCGGCTAAGAATATTTTTTAAAATCTGTTTCTTTCACCTGATTATTTTAGCACATGTAAAATAACCTTAGCTACACTCTAGGTAGAAAATCTAAAGTAAGGAAGTAGATTCATAACTGGATTGTAATTCAGTTTTGGAGTACTTACCTAGCAAATGTGAGACCCTGGGTTTAATCTCCATAAATAAAACAGAAGGTTTGATTCATTTGTCAGAAATAAGAAGTACATAGTGTAACTAGAGTCTTAGATGTTTTAAAACAGGATCTCAGCCGGACGGTGGTGGCGCACGCCTTTAATCCCAGCACTTGGGAGGCAGAGGCAGAGGCAGAGGCAGGCAGATTTCTGAGTTCGAGGCCAGCCTGGTTTACAGAGTGAGTTCCAGGACAGCCAGGGCTACACAGAGAAACCCTGTCTTGAAAAATCAAATCAAATCAAAACAAAACAAAACAAAAAAACAGGATCTCAACCCTATATTGCTGGCTGACCTTGGAACTGGCTACATAGAGCAGGCTGATCTCAAACTCAGAGATCTACCTGTCTGTCTCTTGAGTTCCAGACCTAAGGTGTGAACCACATCTGTCTGAGACTTAGATTTTAGTAATATATTCAAAGGGGAAAAAAGACGTCTTGCTTCCGTTGGCTAATGTACCTAGTTACTTACGTCACTGAGAAAGAACCTGGATTCTGTGCCTGTCACAGTTCAGCTGTCTATTCATCCTGGTCTGCTCAGATGTTCGCTCTCCTCAAGATTGAGGGAGAGGCCAAAAGCAGTAGAAGAAGCTCATTGAGTCTGTGGGGCCAGTGGTCAGCAGATTTTCTTTTCCATAAGCTGCCTCAGATCTCAACGTCCAAAATGTCCATAAGGAATGGACTCTAATGGTTTATTACAGCTTTAGGTGCATACCCCATAGGGAGGAAGTTAGCTCATCTATTAAGATTTTTGCTTGTTTAAAAATTGGATATACTTTGTATTGCCGAGCTATTAGGAGTTCTTTGTATATTAAGTGTGCAACTCCCCCACAAGATGAACAGTTGTAAATATTCTCATATGTTTTCACTTTCTTGATAATGCAGTTTGAAATGGAATTTGTGAAAAACTCAAATTTCATTAAAAAATCACATACACAAAATAACATCAGATTCATTTTAAGATCTTTTCCATTGAGCTTTTCCCTAGTTTCCCTTGAATCTACACTAACTAAAGATGCACTCTGCCGGGCAGTGGTGGTGCACGCCTTTAATCCCAGTACTTGGACGGCAGGCAGATTTCTGAGTTTGAGGCCAGTCTGGTCTACCGAGTGAGTTCCAGGACAGCCAGGGCTACACAGAGAAACCCTGTCTCGAAAAACCAAAAAAAAAAAAAAAAAGTACTCTAAGCAGGCAGGAGCCAGCCCCTCATTAGCAGGTGGACAGTATCTCCCACTGATGATTGGGTGATGTACATGACTTCATCAGTTGAGCTGGCTTCTCATGAGACCCAGAAGGCCAGTCCCTTCATTATCAGGTCTGTGCTGACTGTTGGTCTCACCTGTAGCCTCATGAGCAGTACTGTCCTCTGCAGGGTGTGTGAGCAGAGGGTAGGCTGCTGTCAGTGAAAGCTTTATATTCCTTAGTCCCATGTGCTCTCTATGTGTTAGCTGTTCCAACTGAACTATGTCCTGGGGGATTATGTTTGCTGTTACCCAGAGTACTATCTTTTTATTAGGCACAAGCTGTGACCAATCAGAACACATCACCCAAGTATACAGTATAAAGTTCATGTCCGAGATGAGGTCCATCTTGAAATATTTGTCCTCACATGCAGGGGCTGGAGAGAAATAAATAAGGCAGAGCCTGTGAGAAAAGTACACAGTGCTGCACATGGTACAGAGTAGGAAGTGGCTGATACCATGGCTAATAGTCACCAAACTCCAGGGATGGCACATAGGAAGCCAGGGAAAGCCAAGTCTCCTCACCCATGAAATGGTTTTAGAAGCACAAAAGTTTGTAATTTTGATGACATCTGGTTTGTTTTTTCTTTTGTTAGTTATATTTTTGGTATCCAGTCTAAAAACTGGAGCGTGCTTTAAGGGGGAAAAGATTTAAGCCTCTACTTTCTAAGATGAGTTCTGTTGTTTTAGGTCTCAGAATCTCTTGTTTTCTAGAAGATACATTAGTAAAGCTAAGATGATGACAGTGTTAACACTTTCTACCCTAGATTTGATGCAAGGCATTCCAGTGACAGAAGATCTTTATTCCATATTTACCAAGGAGAAGGAGCACGAAGCTTTGCATAAGGAGACCCAGAGGAGCCACCAGGAGCTCATCAGCCAGCTCTTACAGAGTTACATGCAGCTGCTGCTGCCCGGAGATGAGAAGTTCCACGGGGGCTGGGCTCTGATTGACTGTGACCCCAGGTGAGCTGGAGCGGTCTAGGACTCAACCTGCCTCATCTTCTGGGTTGATAAGTTGTCACCATTAACACTGGCTCTTGTCATAATGTGTGGACCTGACTGCATCAAGCATGGCAGTTTCAGTGCAAGGCACACTCTCATTCAGTATGTAGTTAAGGGGTGCTGAAAAAACATGGCAGCCATGAGAAGAAACACTTAAATATGATACTTGATTTTTTAAAAATTCATACCTGGAATAGTAATTCACAGTTATAATCCCAGTACTTTAGAGGCTGAGGCAGGAAGACTCCCAAAGCCCAGCTTTGGGTGGCTTCTTAAAGATCCATACTAGGCTTCTGTTGTTTCACATTCATTTTCCTGAACTAGTCACCAGACATAAATATACATCTTCTTGTCCCTTAGGTCGTCTTCAGGAACAGGCCTTGGGTTAGGTGTCCTGACTAGTCTCCAGTTCATTATTAGCTTCACTTCTCTTCCTGATAATAATGGTGTGTCTTCTAATTCTTCCTTGGATGGTCAGTCACCAAAAATGGTTATGGGACTGTGCGTTTGCTGTTTCACTGGCCAGAGCTCCTGCTGTTCCTCCCTCTTTCCTCTAGGACATTAGTGTAAGCCAGACTGGGTGTGTTTGTCAGCTTTTTAGTGCTGAGTCTGCCTCGGGTCGATAGAGGCACATCTGGAGCTCCCTTGCTACCCAGCACAAAGGGGCTGTGTGAGGGAATGATTGTTGCTGTTCCAGTAGTGACTGTGGCACAGAGGATCAGAGCTGCTGCAGACTCTTGGAACAGATATCTGGTCTGCTCCTCTGTGACACCCAGGACTGTAGGACTGACACTCTCCGGAGACTCAGGCCCCTGAAGGTTCTCTGCTAGGTTGACCAGGTTAGACAGGCTGCATTGCAGAAGTGGTTGAAGTGTTTGGCCATTTTCCAGCTACCCCCCACCCCCCAATCTGTTACTGTTGTTAGAAACTGCTTTCTTTGAGGCTTTGGGATGCAGGGGCTGATGGGGAAGAAAGTGAACTAATACTTTAGAGCCAGTAGTTTCTTGATCACATTTTGGCTCAAGTAGGTTGAGTGCTTGGTTTTTGTTTGTTTGTTTGTTTTTTGAGATAGTATTTTATGTATCCCAGACTGGCGTCAAAGTCACTTTTTAGTAGAGACTGGCTTTCTGCCCCCCTCCTGCCTCCTGTTTTCCAGGTGCTAGGATTACAGGCACACACAAGCAAGCCCATGGTTTAAAGCTTCCTGAACTTTAGACAGGCAGACGCACTGCTGCCACCTGAGCTGTATAAAGCCCATCCCTCTGTGTTTTATCCTCTAGTTTTATAGGAGGCGTAAGAACTTTTTTGAAGGCTTAGGAGGTTTTAGGTTTGCTATGGGCTTAGGAGGGCGTCCCAGCATGGTTCCCAGTGCTCTCTTCTGCCTGTTCTGAGGTGACACTTTCTCAGAGAGTGGATCATTAACACCTTCACATCTCATTCTGGAGGGTCATTCCCCGTGGAGATGCCAATCTGAGGGTTTAGTTGCCGCCATCTTATTAAACAAGCTTTTCGATATCTCTTAGTAATTCTTGTCATCTGCCTTTGATGTCATCCCTTGATGCTGCAGTCTCATTAAATGTGACACTGGTGTTTTTCTTTCATCTCTAAGGGTGTTTGTGCGTGTGTGTGCATGCATGTGTGCATGCATGTGTGCGTGTGTGTGTGTGTGTGTTTTCCCCTTTTCTCCATGAGAAACATACTCTGGACGTTTGAGTTTTCTATAGAATCATTGTATGCTTGCTAACTGAATGCAGAACCAGATCCAGAACTGCTGGGTACCTGGTGGAGGACAATGTAGCTGTGGGAGTGGCTGCACGGCATTGACTTGGAGGCTTCAGCAGTCACCATGTGCTTGCCTCAACTATTCATTCCTTGATGGATTTCTAAAATTAAAATACAAAAATTTTGATGGGGATGGGTTGACACAGGGTTTCTCTGTGTACCTGTAGCTGTTCTAGAATTCAATCTGTAGACCAGGCTGGCCTTGAATTTACAGAAACCCAACTGCCTCTGCCTCCCAAGTGCTGCAATTAAAGGCATTTGACACCATCACCCTGACTTATAAAATATTATTGTGTATGTGTGTCTTTGTGCAAATACGTAAGCCATAGTGTGCATATAATTGGAGGGCTACTTTGGGAGCCAGTTCTTCAACCACAGGAACCCAAGCATTGGGTTTAGATTGTCAGGATTAGTAGAAGGTGCCTGTACCCCGTCTCAGCAGCTGACTTCTCCCTTGACACAATGTTTTTTAACCTGGAGTTTGTAATTTTGGTAGACTGGTTGACCACCTAGAGTCTTTCTCCCATCTTCCCCAGCTGCCCCACCTAAAGTGCTAGGGTTACAGGCACGTGGGTGCTGAGACATGAATTAAGGTCCTTATATTTGTTCAACAAGAATTTTATGAAGCTATCTCCCCAGTCCTAAAATAATTTTATTGATATGTAATTTATAAAGCTTATAGTTCACCTATTTGAAGTGTATAGTTTGGTAGTCCTCCCCCAACCTCAAGACAGGGTTTCTCTGTGTAGCCCTGGCTGTCCTAAAACTCACTCTATAGAACAGAATTTGGACTCACAGAGATCCACCTGCCTCTGCTTCTCCAGTGCTGGGATTAAAGGTGTGTGTCTCCATCACCCAATTTAGTTCGGTAGCTTTTGTTTTTAAAAAATGTATTTAGGCCAGAAGTGCTGGGATAATCTTTAATCTCAGCATTGAGATGCAGAGGCAGGCAGGTCAAAGTGATTTTGAGATCAGTCTGATTTTTCTAGGGAATTTGTTACTCAGTGACACCACCAACAATGCATTTCTCCTCCTCCTCCTCCTCCTCCTCCTCTTCTTCCTCCTCTTCCTTCCTCCTCCTTATTGGTGTGTGTGTGTGTGCACGTGTGCATGTGTATATGTGTCCGTCCATACACAACTGTGCCTGTTTCAGAGGTCTTCAGACTTGCATGGCAAGTGCCATTTCTGGTGGTACTAACGCCAGTGCTTTTGTCTTTTTGTCCTTGAGCCATAATTGGTTTTTTTCAAGACCAGGGCTAAGACTAGGGACTGGGGAGTAAGGCAGGACTGTGCAAATGCAGAAGTGGGTGTCTTTACATAAACATTTGATGTTTTATTCTCCGTGCTATTGTGGTATTTGTATTTTTTTTTAAATATTTATTTATTTATTTTATTGATGAGTACACTGTAGCTGTCTTCAGACACACCAGAAGAGGGCATCCAATCTCATTACGGATGGTTGTGAGCCACCATGTGGTTGCTGGGATTTGAACTCAGGACCTCTGTAAGAGCAGTCAGTGCTCTTAACCACTAAGCCATCTCTCCAGCCCGGTATTTGTATTTTTAAAGTACTGCAGTAATGCATTATCCTAAGGACTGTTACGGCAGTGCAGCAGATTTTGCTGAATTCTGCAAAATCGGTAAGGTAAGAAACTGTCTTGAAAGCAGTTTACCGGAGCAGCCTTACGTAGTGGAGACCAGAAGCAGCAGTGAGAACTGTCCAGAGCGGCACGGTGCCGCGGCAGGTACGCAGTGCGGCAACACAGCGCTCAGCCGACTTCACAGTTCATTCCGGCAGATACGGGAGGGAAGCAGCCCTCCTCAACTGCGTATCCTTCCCACCTGTGCTCTTGGCCACTTCAGTTGCCACAGACCAGCTGGACTTTAGCTCCTGGAAAGCAGCTTAGGTTCGAAGGGAGCCAGAAGAGCTGGGGACAGGATCCAGAGCACCTGCAGAAACGTCAGTTCTGCCCTGTTCATCTCTCCACAGCAGGGTGTTACAACTAGCAGGAGTGCGGCAAAAACAGCAGCTTGGCAATCCTGTGCCCATCAAGCTGCGGGAAAGGCGCAAGCCAGAAGCCCTCCTATCCACAGCTCCACCAGCTGGGGTCTTTATTCTTCGAGGGCTTGGGACGCGTAGGATACAATGAGCATGCGCGATGGCAGCCTGCCGCAGCGGAAGTGAGTCCGCAGTGCCAGTCTCTGCAGGCGCGAGGTGCGGTACTGACCAAGGATGCCACGCTCCCATCGACAGCCTACCCCCCCCATCCCCCACCCCACCAGCTGCGCATCAGCTGCCAATGCTGTGGAAGCTAAGTCTGATGGCCTCCTTTTTGCAGGACTTATGGTTAAAGTATTTTTCCTGTAAATTACTTCTTTTCCAAAGCCTGATGTTAATGTCTCCGGAAGATAGCCTTTTTATGCGACAGTTGTCTCTGTGGTTGGGCTGCATGTGGTTTTAGCAACTTTTGTTTTTATAGTATAGAAGGAAGGTTTGCCACAGTGGCGGGAAAACAAAAATGATTAGGGTAGCTGCAAGGAGCTGCAGTGCAGGGGCTGGAGGAGTTATACATAAGGGTTTTTTGTTTTCCTTGTTCGTATCAAATGTGCTTTTTCTTTTTTAAAAGGGTAAGGGGGTGGGTATATGGGCCGGGAGGGGATTATTTACTGCACTTAAGACTGCAGTGGAAATGGGGCGGGAGGGGGACTAGGGCTGACAACATCCGACTGCTTGTTTCGTGCCAGATGCTTTTAAATAAGGACGCAATGTTTTTGACTGATGTAAATACTAACTCTAGAATTGGCAGCCAGGATGGAAGTAACACTGTAAATTAGATTTTTTTGTGTATGTAAAAATTGTGTTGTGATGTAGTTTTTGTGGCGTGGCTTGGCTCAAGCAGCAGTTTTCAGAGTGCAGCAAGTATGCGTAAAGCTCGATTTCGTTTTTCATGTCATTCTATGCCATTTTCTGCTATGCCGCCAGGATCTCCGAATTCATGGTCTTCTCTTACGCAGATACTGGCTGCCAGAATCAGTCTGTGTTTTATTAGGTGCTTCCTTCCGTTCATTCACTGAGGTCTAGAGTGTAGGTGAAATCATTTCAGATTAAAACTGTTGAATTTGGGTTGCAACAAGGTGGTGCTGATGCAGAAAACCGAAGTAAAGGTTTTGGTAAAACCTCTCGGCAGTGCCGTCTAACAGTGACCTCATTCCCAGGCACATTCATCCGTTCTTCAAGTTCCACCTATAATTGATCTTTCCTATCTGGGTCTCTTATTTGTTTGTTTTTGCTACTATTTTTATAATAGTAAGAGCCAGCAGATGGGTTTGAGATCCTGTGGCATGAAAATCTTATGGTGGAATCCAAAGATCAACAATCAGAATTTAGGGTTTATCAACTTGGCTGGAAAGGCTACCCAGGCCAGAGTAGAAATTAGGTTAAAATTGTCATCTGAGTCTGGGTTGATTATTGTATTTTTTATCTGCTTGTTGATTATTTGTATCTTTTAATCCTTGGCCATGTCTTTATCAGAAGCATCTCAAGATGTACATTTTACTATAGTCTTGGTTTAAAATGGTTTAACAATTCACCTGAATTCTATTCTGTTTTGGTGGTGGTGGTGGTGGTGGTGTGTGTGTGTGTGTGTGTGTGTGTGTGTGACAGAGAGGGGGAGCATAGTGGGTGGGTGGTGGGGTAATGCGACAATGGCCATAAGGCAGTGCTTACTCATTCCTTGAAAGCCAAGTGAAATCTATAGTGAGGAAAATGGAGCGTGGCTTGCCTTCATGTTCACAACAGTTTCGTTTATCTAAGACTGTTTCAGAATAGCTGTTTTCTAGGAGTGCAGAATCATGCTCAGCGTCTAGTATGCTATGTTGAATCCTGGCAAATGCGAGTTAACATATGATCTCCCCTTGGGTGTCACGTTTCTTTCTTCATCCCAGGAGCCCTACCTCTGTCAACATCTTTTACATTATCCCTTTTCCTTTGAGAACTGCTCCCCCTTCTGGTCATGTCTGGAACAGACCCCCCTTCCCCTCTGGCTCTTCATTACCTAAGTCTGCTCCCTCCTGATGGCGGGAGTAGGGAGAGATGTTTAAGGGTCCCCCCACCCCCAATGGATATAGATTGTTTTTGTATTAAATTTAACTTCAGAAGTACAATCATTTCATTTTCATTTGTTCCTCTGGGCAATCTTGTAAGTAGAAATATGCTTGTAAAAAATGTGAATAAAAATAATTTATCAGGTATCATATCTGCACAGCCTCACTGATGCTGCTCACAGAGACGTGGACGTGCTGCTGCTGCTTTCTAACGCTGCCTATTATGTGGCCTAGTAAGTTGCCATTGATTTAAAGCTTTTAGCTTGTTTGGGAAAACATTTGCTTTTGAGAATTATTAACATTTTTTTGTCTTCATGTGTATATGAGATTTCATTGAGCCCTTTAAATAATCTTTCAAAATTTGAGTTATTTATTACTGTTTTAGCTTAGTATTACTTGGAATTCATCAGAATCTGGGCATTACACATACTTTTTCCTTTTACTCATGGAGGCCATGTGTCATGGCTTGTCTTACTGTATTTTCCCCATTGTTCGACATTGAATTCCCTGCAGCTTTTGCCATTGAATGATTCAGCTCTGCAGATGCACAGCTTGTGTGCGCGCATGTGCGCACACACACACACACACACACACACACACACACACACACACACGTCAGTGTTGCCATGGTTACAAGCATATGATTATGCGACTTTCAGTGTCTCCTTGGTTACAAGCATATGATCAATTATGTGACTTTGGTGGTTTATTAGCGCCATCTCCAAAAAGGCAATTATCTGTGCCACTACCAAAGCTGAAGTGCTTGCTTGTTCCATGAGCTATCCAAGATGCAGATTTAATGTATTTTCTGAGTAAACTATCCCCTTTACTTTCAGCTTGGTTTAAGCTGCCATTTTCCTGTCATTCCACATGCCTTTGACACAGTCATGACAGTTTTATTCCTTGATTTGGGGTCTCAGACCCATGTGCTGTATGTTTCTTAGCTAAAGTGTTTCAGTGTATATTGTTTTCATTTTAATTAGGTTTGTTTTCATTTTATGTTTATAAAACTGAAATTATTTTTGCCTTGTAATTGATTTCCTTTTGTATGTAAAATTTTCCATTAGTTGTTAAATTATGTTACTATCTCCTCCCACCCTCCTACTCTGGAGACAGGATCTCTCTATTATGTAGCCTTGGCTGGCCTGGAACTCTTTATGTAGACCAGGCCGGTCTGGAACTTACAGGGATCCACATGCCTCCGCCTCCTGAGTGGTGGGCTGTCCCTCTTATTTTATATATACTTTTTATGTTTCACTTCATTCTGGAATGCATGCTGGAAAGATTTTAAGTGCACGTGGTATCTTGTAACATGACACCTCAGCTTTGAGCCAAAACACTTGCTTTTAACCTTCATTGTACTTCCCTTTCCCTAGTTATGATGATGAAGTTGATAAAGTAAACCAGTATCAACGGCTGAGCCTGGAAGACCTGGAAAAAATAGAAATAGGTAAATGCTAGCACATTAACTAACCACAGAAGAGGATGCCCCAAGCCATCTGGGATGGCAGACTTCTCTTCTCTTCTTTAGAGACTAAAAATGGGTATGGTTGCTTTCATCTTGTGCCTCTTGAGGAGAACTCCAGTAATCAAAAAGTTTAAACAATTACAACTGAAGAGATGTTCTTATGGCTTCATAAAATCATGTTTCATGATAAAACAGAGGGCACAACACAGGGATGCCCTGTTATAGTTAGGATACACACATGCATGAAATGTTATAATGAAACCTAAGATTAACACACTATGAAAACATTTTTATAAATGGCCATAAGTTTATACCTTGTTTAAATTATGAATAGAAATATGCTCTCAGTTAAGTGGTATTATATGTGTAGTGAAGTAAAGAATGTTACATGAAAAACAACTTTAAACACACTCATTTGTATTAGGTCCTGAACCTACTCTTTTCGGCAAACCAAAGTTCTCCTGCATGCGGCTGCACTACAGGTGTAAAGAAACAAGTGGTTACTTCCATACACTGAGAGCTGTACCACGCAGTCCTGAAGAAGACGGGAAAGGTGAGGAAGAGCAAATAGTGAAATTTTCAGAGATATCTAGTGACAGGTTTTTGTTTATTACAAGTCCATTGCATGGGATACTGTAGAACAACTGATTTCTAGAAAGATGGCTCAGGAGTAGCTGGGATTCGAGATCTCTCCTCCTATTTGAATGGGTGTATAGTGCCGGCAACCGGCTGGGAAGTGTTTGTCATCCACTTCCAGAGGCAGCAGTTACTACTACTTTTTCCTGGGTGTTGCTCTGACACCTAGCACAGTGCTTGGATCCCTGTGAATTCTTAGATGTTTACTTGCTGTTCATTAGATTTTTGCTCTTGACTTGTCTGTTAAAAAATCATCATCTAATGTGCTCTGCAAAGAGTCCAAAGATGGCGGCGGCGGTGGCAGCTGGCAGTCTGCCCTTCCGCAGTGGGCTTGTCTTGCTGCAGACCACTTTGGGGTGGGTAGGAACCAAAGCTCTGTTGCAGATTTTATCCTAGAAGTGAATTCTACTCAAAGGTTGAAGGAACAGATATAACAGGGATTTAAGAAATAGTTATTTCAAAGAAGAAAACATGGGATAACGTGGCCGTTCTTCAGGTGTTTGCATCCACAGCAAACAGGGTCCTTCTGTGTTTCCAGATAGCCCTTCCCTCTCACACCAGCCTCTGCTGTGGAGTCTCGCTTGTTTCTACTGGCAAAGAAGTCTGGAGAGACCGCAGCAAAGTTCATTATTAATTCACATCCCAAATATTTCCAAAGGGATACAGCTGAGCCTCCTATTCCGTGCTTAATGCCGAGTGCTTTGAACCTTAGATTGAAGATGTAAGCGAAGCTGCCCTGAAGGAACCAATCAGACTCAAAAAAGCCAAAGCTTCTGTGGACATTTTGACCAGCTCTTGCAAGCAGGGCTTCAGTCAGAGCCCTCTTGGAGCATGGGGCCTTTTATATGTATGGTCCAGAGTTAGCTTTGAGTAAAAAATAGCAAATAATGGTTATTCTGCTTGATGGCATTGTTTGTGATTTAAGTGGTATAATATACACAATTCATTTTTGCTCTAGCTTCATCCTGAAATTATAAGTGAGGTAGCACTGCAGGTTTATCCTCTTATTTGCTTTTGTCTCGTGCATTGGCAAAGGAAGTACATGGCCTTTGTTTTTAGCACTAGGTGTGAGAAGGCAGAGCCAAATAAAACAGAAATACTTTATCTTAAAAAAAATCATTCTCTAGAACATGTGGAGGACAGTGAGCAAGGAACAGTTTTCTGTAAGTTGTAGGAATAAACTAGTATTTAAATCTGTGGCCACAAATTAACTTCAGGCTGTATGTTTTGAAGAGTCATCACCCCAGTTCCCTGGACTTGGGATTCTAGTTATCTTTCGGAGGAATTTTGAAATGGTCATAACAGGGAGGAAATAGCTAATATTGATTCTACAGCCATAATCTCTTTTGGTAGAAATCTTTACAATAGTTACTAAGTTAAAGTCATAATTTCTTATTTTGGTACAGAATTTATCTTGATACAGAATCAAGGTTTTCATTGGTATACATTTCTTCTATTGATACAAAAAATTTAAAAGTACAAGGCTTGGACCCAGTCCTTGTTTAATTGCCATTACAAACTGATCTGAGATGTTTAAGCCTGTGAGCAAATTCATGGCTCTGAGTTTATTGTTAGAGTGTTTTCAGATATTTTAATTATAAATAGCTAAGGGTAGTTAATGACAATAGTTGTTTTTCAAAAATGTCAGAAATCCACAAAAGATGACATTTAAGGTTATTTATTCATTTATTGTTGAGACAAATCTGCTCCTAACAGCTTCCCATTCGTGGATTCAAAGAAGCAGCTGAGCATCTTACCTCCAGGTGGGGTTGTTCATTGTGGCTAGGTGGCCACTGGGCAGAAATTGCCTCTCTCTCCTGCAGACCTGTATTGTGCCTCAGTAGACACAAGTTACAGGTTAGGACAGCTTAGTTCTGCCGAGAAAGAATAAGCTAGTCCTAAATAATTCCTGTTTTTCAAAGGTCTGTCAGATTATCCTGGGCTAGAAGGCTGAAGACTGATGCTCCAACTTCCTGCCTTACTGGGGCTGTATCTGTAGGCAGCTGTCTCTACAGTTTGTCTCAGGTCTGGAAGCTGTGTTAGGCTTCCTGTATTTTCAGATAATATTGGTCATTCTTGGATTTCTGATGAGGTTGAAAGACTACTTATAATCTCATAGCCAACCCAAGCTATTTACATTGAGAAAATATATTTGAGAAGATAGTTTTCAGATAGTATACAAGCTAAACCAGGACATAACATATTAAGTCTTTTAAGTTAGGATAGATGACAGAGTGTTCTATTTAATTGGCAAAAATGATGGACTGGGTATTATGTCTATCTTGTACTTTATAAATTACAAAATGGTAATAGTTGTGCTCGATTTATATCTGAGATAAGAGTCTTTTAACTAGACAGAAAGGGGGAAATGTGGATTGCTGTCTATATGCAGGTGAGGGCAGGCACAAGATAAGGTGAGAGCTTGTGATTGGGCAGTGGAAAAGGAAGGCGGGCTGAGTACAGAGAGGAGGAAGGAGAAGAGATAAGATGGAAGCTATAAGAGAGGAGGAGGAGGAGCCAGAACCACACAGTCCCGGGAGTCTGAAGTATTGGGATTTTGTAGACAGATGATTAAATGATAGTAGCGTGCATTTTCCCCATCTAGGGATATAGCTTGTGTTTATATCAATTGAGTTTTGAGTTTATTGTGCAGGTGTTTTGTGGGTTGAGAATTTACTAAGATAAATCTGACTGATAAATCACAAGGCTCTAGAGTTTTGATTTTACCAGGTTACACTCTGTAACAAGAGAACAGGGGCTAGCCATGGAGGCAGCAAGACCACCGGTGCCAGAGAGTAGCCAGCACTAGCATGAGATGGTGCATTTTTATATTTCCCACTACATGGGGCAACTGGTAAGAGCTGTGTTTGGATTTCAGACACTCTTCAGTGCATTGCAGAGATGCTGCAGATCACCAAGCAAGCCATGGGTCTGGATGTTCCCATAATCGAAAAGAAACTTGAGAGGTCAGTATCAAGAGTGAATATAGTGTTCTGCATGCTTTAGCCTTGCACTTCTCAGAATGGCTGCCTCATGCCACCTTGAGGCTCTGGCCTTTGAAATGTGGCCAGTCCCAGTTGACCACTGTGCAGACCTGGTGCAAAAAAAAAAAAAAGATACAAATCTTTTTATGTATCTGTAGAGGTGTAGTATTTTGTATGTAAGTAAAACTTTTTAATTCCACCTTTTTTTTTTTTTTTTGGTAGCTGCTAGAAATTTTCAGTTATATTCCTAACTGAAAACACTATCCACCACCCAACACCTTTTGGATGGTGGGGTTTTAGAATCCAGTTATTTGGATTTATCAGTTAGCAGTACCCCGTTTCCAGTATTTTGGATTCCATAAGGAATTAACTTTTTTTTCTTTTTCAACTTACAGGAAAAGCAGTAAGCCTCATGAAGACATCATTGGTATCAGATCTCAAAACCAAGGCTCTCTGGCCCAGGGGAAAAGCTTTTTAATGAGCAAATTTTCATCTCTAAATCAAAAAGTAAAGCAGACCAAATCCAATGTGAACATTGGCAACCTACGAAAATTAGGAAACTTTGCAAAGCCTGAAATGAAAGTTAACTTTCTAAAACCAAACTTAAAAGTCAATCTTTGGAAGTCAGATAGTAGTCTTGAGACCATGGAAAACCCAGGAGTGATGGATAATAAGGTCCAGGGAGAGTCTGATGGGGACATTTCTTCAGATAATGACTCGTACCACTCTGATGAATTCCTTACAAACTCTAAGTCAGAGGAAGATAAGCAGCTAGCCAATTCTTTAGAGAGTGTAGGGCCAGTAGATTACATTCTCCCGAGCTGTGGAATTATTGCTTCAGCACCTCGATTAGGCAGTCGATCCCAGTCTGCCAGCAGCACTGATATCAGCATTCATGCTTCCTCAGAAGCTACTGTTGGTCATGGAAGTGAGCTTGGAAAAGGCCCAGAGTCTCCCTTGAAGAAAAGCCCTTCTGCTGACAACATACGCATATTGACTGGTTTTGCAAAGCCTATGGATGTTTACTGCCAGAGATTTGTGCAGGATGCACAGAACAAAATGAATGAGCTGTCAGAGATCAGGTCTGTATCTCAGAATAGTGAGGAAGGAAATCACAAGCCTACCTGTGTTTCTAATGAAGAGACCCAATCTGAATCAGTTGAACAGATGCCTTCTCGGCCCTCTCAGTTAAATGTCTCTTGCTCTGTGACAGGCCCACAGTTCTTGTCAGTTGAACATTCAGTCCATCCAGTGGTATCTCAGAAGACCCCAAGCTCCGGGTCCAGCCTTGTGGAGCTTGAGGCAGGGCTTTGTGTAACGCCTTCTTCAGAGAGCAGCAGCAGCAGAGCAGTCTCTCCCTTTGCAAAGATCCGCAGCTCCATGGTCCAAGTTGCTAATATTACCCAAGCTGGGCTAACTCATGGGATAAACTTGGCAGTTGCTAAAGTTCAGAAGAGTCCAGCAGAACCCGAAGTGGTTAACGAAATTCAACAAAATGAACTTAAAAATATGTTTACACAATGCCAGACACGAATAATTCAGATTTAGATTTTAGTCACAATCCTTTGGCTTTTATTTAAAAATTCAAAATGAAGTTTTCACCTATCAGGCTACTTTAACCTGTACTGAGTTTAGGGATTTCAAATTCTAATTATGTTTATTGGCAATTGTTTTACAAGGAGTCTGAACTTTAACACATTTCCAGATATGTAAGCCAAGACTACAAGCAATCATCCTGGATTATGGACCAGAATAACAAACACACTAGAGTGGTTTGTGCGTGTCACTCAGGAAGGAGCAGGAAAGAAACCAAGCTGTTGTCTGGAGGGGGAGATGCTCTGAAGCAGATGTAGTGTGGACACCCATTTAAGGAGTTAGCATTTCTCTGCTCTGTCAGTTCATCCCTCTATACTGCTTCTATAAAGGAAATTATGCATTTAGATTTTAGTGATACTAGTGTGCATTAGTATCTAAATTTTTTAAAAAAGTAGTCTTGCAGCTTAACCATTCTCTGAAGTTGAGAATTAACAATGGTGAAAATGTATTTTCATTTGACCCCAATCTCTCCCTATTTTTTTTCTCTCTCAAATTTTTAAATAAATCTGGGCTTGCTCATCATAAAATAACTTGCTGCAGGAACATATGATCATGTTTATTGACTCTAGGGATCTCTAGAAAAGTCGTTTGAACTTTCAAGAGGGACATTTAGCATTTCTTGTAGGTTCTAGAACTATGGGAAAACATAGCCAGAGTACAGGTTAAATTGGTTTTATGCGGTAACTAACCACCAAGAACCTCTTCTGTAACCCAGAGTAAGATTAAGTTGTAGGGCACTCTGCAGGCATCGATGTTTCTGGCATCCTTTAGAGCCTTACTCCAGTTGACTAACTCTCCATCTAACATTATGTCTGTTAAAACTGATAAGCATTCCAATTTTGTTATTTATTAGTGTCAAGTCTTGTAACTATTAAAGTACCACTGTAATTCAAAGCATCAGTGTGAGAATTTCTTGTATAGCAGCATTTAATAGTAAAAGTGGTTTTCAGTCAAAGAATTCATAAACGGTAAGTTTGCTATAACCAAACACTTGTTTTGAACTTTCTTTTTTTTTTGGTTTTTCGAGATAGGGTTTCTCTGCGTGGCCCAGGCTGTCCTGGAACTCACTCTGTAGACCAGGCTGGCCTCAAACTCAGAAATCCGCCTGTCTCTGCCTCCCAAGTGCTGGGATTAAAGGCGTGTGCTACCACCGCCCGGCTGTTTTGAACTTTCAATTAAAGTGTTCTTCTATTTTAAAAATGAAAACTGTATTTTAAATCCCAAACATTAAAAACTGAATGCTGCAGTCTGGTTTTTTCCTTTTTTGACTTTAGGGTCTTCAGAGTAGTTAAGTATTAAGCCAGGTCAGATGGGAAAATAATGCATGTTTGGGTTTCTGCAGAAGCAACCCAGGAAGAGATGTGACAACAGAAGTTAAAGCAATGGTTATTTCCAAAGAGACCTGATGCCTGCTCAGGGTTAATATCTGGTCCAGACTCAGAGCTACAGATGTGAGCATCTGTGTGTGCAGGCAAGGGAGAGGTGGTGTCTCAAGCATGTGTGTGTAGGCAAGAGAGAGATGGTTCTCAAAGGCTGAAGATTCCCATCCCTTCTAGTTCAGCTGGAGGAAATGCTATCCTGTATTTCTAATTCATGAAAAACGGCCCACAGCACTGGAAATTTGGAAGTTTTATTTACTGGACAGGGTTATTTATGGGAACTTTTCTGTAAGACCAAGCAAGACTATGACTTCTCTTTGGTAAATTATGGTTTACATTGGTACAGTTTGACAAGATAAACTAAACACTTTGTTCTAGGACAAAGAAAATGCATTTTCAAAAATCTATGTGAACACTTTATTTTCAAAAGTTTAAGGAAGATCTGTCTACCAGTTATAAAAATGAAAACCAGTTAGAATTCTAGTATGAACATTATTTACATTAACTTATAAAAATAGACTTGAGGTTAGGAAAAGAATGCTGAACAACTAGTAGTCTGTACTTCCTTTTGTCAGGCTAATCCTTGTTTTATCAAGGCCAACCCTGGTTTCCTTGGTTAGCAATGTCAGTGTAAGCCTTTTTTTAGCAGGAAAAAAATTAAGGTACCATTGCATTCATCCGTTTCCAACTGAATTCATCTTCATATACACAACAGATAAGGTTAACAGCAAGGTTCTAACTTTTCTGAAGATTCTTGTTGCCACAATTGCCATTATACTACACACTAACTTGCAAATTATAAGTACTAACATTCTTGTTCATTTGAAAATACAAGTATCAAAATGAACTGGTCTAAGGAAAGAACTATAACTGTATGGGCCTTTACTGCACTAATAAATGATGTGACTTATATTAAAAGTTCAAAATCCAGTACATTCATTAAATCAGCTAAACAATGAGGAAAATGAAAAAAGTCCCCACCCTGCACAGGCTGGGATGTAGCTCAATGGAGACACTTCTTC
Source organism: Grammomys surdaster (assembly GCF_004785775.1). NCBI lineage: Eukaryota > Metazoa > Chordata > Mammalia > Rodentia > Muridae > Grammomys > Grammomys surdaster. Next base: position 2,265,180 of record NW_021604637.1, on the reverse strand, counting down.
AGCATATTTGAGAAGCCAGGGTTCCATACACAACACCAAAGATTATGTCTTCCTCAAGCTTTCCTATCTAGCGCTTTTTCATGTTTGGACAAGGTTCCCTGGGAGGGAGCAGTATCCCCTTCAGTCCCGTAACATGCTAGCTGCAGATGACAGATGCAGGAGATGAGAAAAGTTAAGGACAATGTGGTGATCTTCACAAAGCTGTATTTATTCCATTAAAAGACTCTCGTGTTCTTAGGGTGTCCTTTATGAAAACAAAATCATGATCACAGTGTTTTGTTCTTTTTTCTCTCAAATAACTTGGCAAAATCAATTGGCAATTCTACCCCAGGAAGGTATTACTAGTCTATGAAATCTGAAAGCTGGGAACCACTACCATGGGAAAGCCTAGTTCTGCGTGCTGTTACAGGTGGGAAGAGGGGAACCCCTTCTGTGGCAAATGTATAGAAAATGACACTCCTGAACTTGACACTCAGACCTGTTCTGAATTAACACAGCTCTTCAGATGATTGCAGAGGAAGCTGGCACTTCATAGTCTGGCCTAAGATGTAGCTGTGGCTAAGGAAATGGTATGATCAGCAACATTATTATTAAACCTTTAATATCAAATACATTTTTGTACATCATAACTAATTATAAAACAAACTCCAAAACTCCATAAAACCAGTAAGGTAAAAGCCCTTACAGAGAATCATATAAACTTTAGGTGTCACCAGACTTGATTTCAGGAAAAGTCATTGTTTTTTTGGATACAAATTATCTATAAAACAGTGTGGTATAAAGGACTCTGAACTGTACAGCACAGAGGCTGTAGCTTGCGATTCTCTGCAAGTTCCGAGTTCTAAAGCTCGTTCCCGTTCACGCTCTTCTGCTGCTGAAGCCTGTTCTTCCTGGAGTACTCCAGCTGCTTTGCTCTGAGCCATCGTTCTCTGGAGAGTGTTGTCTGACCGGCGCTCAGAGACAGAAATCTGATTTAAATAAAAATTACCTAGAGTTAGGATGGTTGGCTTAAAAGCTTTAAGAACTACAAAAGTGTGCTTTTGCTTCTTTTCCTCTTCTCTGTCTCTCTGTGTGTGTGCCCCCTTCTCTCTTTCTCACTCTCCTCTTAAAAAAAAAAAAAAAAAGAACTAGGGAAGCTTTGAGAGCCTATCGGGAGGCAAGAGTATATGGTTGGTGCACATAAAGCAAAGGCCTAGTGTGACCTCACAAGGAAATCCCTGAAGAGCCAGCGTTAAAGGGAGGCTGTCTTAGAGAGCAAGGCTGTCCTACGGCTAAGGTCTTGCTAAGGAACTCTCAATAGGCACTTTCATTGGGTGGGTCTTTTCATGTCTTGTGTTGTTATGGTGGACTATGCCTGACATCAGGAATCTTCCTCAACCACTCCCACTCTCTTACTTCTTCGTTCATGAGCTCAGGCTGGCATGACTAGGCTAGCCAGTTTGCTCTGGGATTCCTTGTGGCCATGGCCACACATACACAGGATCTGAACTTCAATCTTCAGACAAAAGCTTTGGCCATCTGTTCAATCCTAGATGTCTTTAAAAGGAAAAGTTCCTTTGTTTTTATAATTGTGCCTCAGATATTGCCGAGTAAGTCAGAAGTGCACACAGCTACCAGCAACGGGGACTTGATGAGCACACTTACCGAGCCACCACCAGCAGCTGGTGGAGATCATCAGCCGTGATACTCTGAGGGTCATTTTTACGCATTTCCACAAAATCATCTTCAACTGCCTATATCAGAAGAGTAGTACACCTGAAAACGTAGTCCTTCAAAACCTTTCAAGTGCATTTCAAAACAATTTCCTTTTTTAATAGAGAAAAAGAAACATGGTCCCTGACTGAGGCAAAAATACTCGTAGACAAATGGTGGCAACATAGGTAAGTAAAAAGAGGAAATACCGAAACTTAAGTCCCATTACAAAATGCAACACGGAAAAAATTCTACATTCACCTTAGCCCCATCGAGAACACCAAATAAGCACAGAAGCCAGCATCCTCTACAGTGTGATGGTGCATACCCATAATGCTAGCACTGGGGACGCTGAGGGAGAAGGACCGCAAGTTAAAGGCCTGTCTACGTTCAATACAGCAGAGTGCAACGGCTGGATTCAGCTCTGTCAAAACCATGGAGACTTCCAGTAATTTGGGTACCATTTATGCAAGAAAACAGTGGCTCTTGACAAGAGTGTTGAGCCTGTAACATCTGAGCTTGTTTTCACTCTCCACCCCCCTCAGGTGATGTCCTCGAGGCAGGGTTGGAGTTCCTGCATGGCTGCTCTGATCTGCAAGGCTGCCTTTCCAAATCTAACATGGAGCCTATTATAGCTGTTCTACTGTTGTTACCACTAATATCTTGCTATATAAATTGAGCTCCAGGAACAGATGATTTATAGACACACCATTATGTTTCCCTTACATAGAGCATGGTACTAGCTCCAGTTACAAGCACCTCCTGGGGCTCAAGCATGCATCACTCTTGGAAAAGGGGTGACTGCTGTATAAAGAACTAAAGGAGAATATGTGACCAGTGCCGCACCAAACAGAGAACATCAATAAGAAAAATAATATTGAAAAAGAAGCAAACAGGAAATTCTATAAATAAAAAAATAAGGCAATTAACAGCAATAATTGTAGAAAATCTGAGCAGGTGCAAAAATTAGTCAAACTTCAAGATAAGTGAACAAAGCATTTTTAGGTTAAAGCAGAAAGAAAAATAATAGAAAATGACCAAAGTTTCAAAGATCCGCAGCTCACCATCAAACGCACTAATGTAAGTGCAATCAAGGGCAGTGGGAGAGAAAGCAGCAGGAAGGAACTAAAAGAAGACGGGAACCAAACACAATGGCCCCAACCAAAAACAATGGCCCCTAAAAACTTGAAGGCTGCTGTATGTAGTGGGTTGGCTTGTGTCTAAGGCTAACATTGGTTCTTCAGGATCTGATTGCCCTAGAGTTCAAGCACACAGACCCAAGTGATTCTATGTGACCTTGTCCTCAAGTTATTTCTGAATAAAAATGCCTACACCCTATTGGCCAAAAGGGGCATAGGCAGGTCTTAGGGTTCCCGGGCCGGGGGGTTGGTGGAGAACCAGGAAGGAGAGAAGAAGGTGAAGGGAGGAGAAGCCGCCATGGGTTAGTTGAGTCATGAAAACATGGCCCTGAGGGCTGGCCAACTGGAGTTAAGAGCAGCCCAGATGAAACAGGCCATAGAGGGTGGATATGTGCCCAGCTCCTGTGCTGTTTGAGGCTTACTGTAAATATAAGGGTTGTGTGAGTCTTTTATTGGGAGCTAAATGATTAAGGCCAGGTAGAAACCCAGATTGGGATTAAAAATTTCTACAACAGGGTGCTAAACACTTGACCAAAATAATGCACACATTAAGAAGCACAGCAAACTGCAGTAGGACAGACAGACAATAGAAACCTGGACTGCCAATTCCTCTGGGTGTTGGAGGCATGTTCTTTTTTTTTGGGGGGGGGAGGTGAGGGGAGGGGGTTTCTGGAGGCATGTTCTTAAGGAGCAGCTACTGCTGACAGAACTGAGAAAAGCAGAACACGCAGGGAACAGACATGGAATAGCTAGGAGCTTTAATCCCAGCACTCAGGAGGCAGAGGCAGCAGATCTCTCTGACTTTTAGGCTAGCCTGGTCTACACAGTGGGATCATGTCTGGAAAAAAAAAAAAAAGAGAGAGATCAGTGGCGGGTGCTTAGCACAGCGAAGGCCCTGGTTTTGAAACCCAGCATCATAAAACAAATGAACAAAAAAATAAAGGATGGCCACAGAAAAAGCTTGAAGAAATTGTGTCAGAAGACACAACCTGGGTTTAGGCAGCGCCACAGGGAAATCCTGACCAGTGTAAAACTATGCATGGTGTCTACCTATAGCCCTATATTTCTTCTAAGTCTAAGGCCAGCCCTAGGCAATACAGTAAAACCATAAACAACTCAGAAAAGCAACAGAGACTGTATTTTCCTGTTCAGCTTTCCCCTCTGGTTTGAAAGACAACAGCACAAAGGATAATTAGTAAGACGATGCACTAAGCGACACTGGCGAGAGCCTGTGAAATAACACTGTGCCTGAGAGGTGAAGAAGACTTCTGTATTAATGTAGTTAAACCATCTGTCTATCCTGAGTACATCACAAGGCTCAAAAACTAACGTGAGGTGGGAGCTGGAGGTGAGAAAGAGCGCTTGCTGCACTGTAACCAAAGAGCTGGCTCGATCCCCAGTGCTGAAAATACTTCAACCAACCAAACACAACTGAAATGCAGAAGAGAGGAGGTCACTAAGAGAAAGAAGGACAAAAAATGAAATCTCTTAAACAGAAGACCATAATGAAGACTACAGTCCCCCAACACTAACCCTGCCTAACAAGTAACTGCAGTAAGTTGCATGAACCCCAGAACGTACCAGGACTTCTTGCTTGACTAAGGCGTACCTTGGTTATGTCGTCTGATATGTTGTAATCCAGGAATCTCAACAAGGTCAGGTAGATCCGGAACTTGTTGAGCACGGATGGCAGCACAGCCGAGAGCAGGCCATTCATGTATTCCTCCATGTTGGGTGGTATCAGCTGGGGCTGCAAGTGAATCTGGCAGTCTGCCTGGAAAGAGAAAGATCAACGATTCCCAAGTTCCTGCAACTGCCTACATTTCAGAGAAGGCAGCCCTCAGTATGGAAGGGAATTAGGAAATACAATTTGAGGAGGGGGATATTTTAAAAATCTTAGTATGCTCAGTCAGTCTGGATCATAAAAGACACAAAACCATTGCAATGTGATCTTGAGTTTGACTCCGAGGATCCACATGGATGGAAAGAGAACCACCTCCTACAAGTTGTCCTCCAACCTTTAAACAGCCACTGGTGCACATGTGCCCGGACCCCAGACAATGAATGAAAAGAGGAAAACATTAAAACAATAAATTTACTACATAACTCATGATGACCTCCAACGCGCGACTGGCCGGCCTCTGCTTTCACAGTACTCAGAATCAAATTTTATGCTAACTTACAGACCACTATATAACTTGGGGGTGGGGGGATGGGGACAGATAAACAAAGTAAGAACAGTAGAACAGTAGTTTGGATTATTAAGGGGAATTAGTTCTACTTCTTTTGTTTTTCATCTTTTGTTTTTCAAAGACAAAGTTTCTCTGTGTAGCCCTGGCTCTCCTGGAACTCACTCTGTAGACCAGGGAGGCCTCGAACTCAGAGATCCACCTGCCCTGCCTCCTGAGTGCTGAGATTAAAGGTGTGTAACACCATCCCAAGGCATCTTCTTCTACTCTTTATTTCTAGATTATGAGAGGTGGCCCTGCCAGTGGCTTTATCTTGCAATTTGCTGGTTCTTGACAGTTATAAATAAATTTTTACATGGAGGTAAAATGAAAATACCAGATTCCCTTGTTAATAATAATTTCAATCTCAAAATTTCAATTTTTTGAACTCTCTGGATGGAATCCAAGGCCCTACTCGAGAGAGGCAAATGTTCTACCACGAGCTATACCCACTCTTGGCCAGTTCAAGCCACTAAGAGACGCTGTCTCAACATGCAGGGTGTATGGTTGCCGAGGGTGACCCCTGGCCTTGACATACCTATGCACAAGGACACCTGTACACACAGACAATATAAACAACAAAAAAGATAAAGGGACAACTATCATCTTTACAGTGTAACCTCCCTCCACCTAACCCTCAGCCGTCATACCGGAAGTAGTGACCTCCCCTCAGAGGTGATGAGAATGTTGATATTACAGGGGAACTCCATTTGGTGGTAACTGAAGTCGTAATCCACCTTCTGCCAGGTTATCAGGTTGCTCAGGGCGGTCACATTATGGACACCTGGAAAAGCAAGACCATTACTGGCAGTGATGTGATTTTAATCACTTAAGCAAATTAGTCTGATGACTATAAACTTAACACATGTGGTTTCTGCTGCTTAACTAAAGGACACAGGAGCCAACAATCTTAAGGTGAATGTCAGTAAATCTAATGTTAACTACATAATGAACTCCACATATTAGGTCAACTGAAACTTTCTGGGGGCCAAAACTCACTCAAATGTCAACTCTGGTAAGGTCAGTACTTCCTAGGTCATGGCTACAGTAGGATGGGGAAACCCATTTCCTTAGAAAGTAAGGTTGTGACTTTTCCCAATTTACACATTTCTGAGACAGGATCTGATGAAGCCTAGCTGGTCCTGAACTCCTGGTTTTCCTGCCTCTGCCTTCCAAGTGACAGGACTGCAGGTGGGTGCCACCACCTTCTAGACTTTCCTGACTTCATGTCTCTCTTTGCCTTACACGTTCCTACTCTTCATTACTTTTCCATCTCCTTTTTTGTGCCGTGGCTTTCTATGGCGTTACCTGCACTCTCTTCAGTGGACATGATCTAGCATGCTCTTCTTATTGTTTTTTTTAACAAGTTCCACAACTGAAGTTAGTTTAAACCATCGGATCTGTTTTTCCCCAGAAATGATAAAAACTGTTTACCAAGTTCCCACGGGATGCACAAAATATCACACTGAATCTTTTCCATCCTTTCTTGAGCTAACAGGCAACCAACAGAATGTCACAACAAAACAACTGGCATACATAGTTTGTGGTACATGCTTTAGTCAAATACATATTTTAAAATATTTGTTAAATGTTAAGTTTGCCTAAGAAGTTATCGCCAGAGCTAGCTAAATGAGAAGCCAGCAAGCATCTATGTGCATACCTGGTGTGTCCAACTGCCCTTGCTCCAACAGAGTCTCATCAATGACCAGGGAAGTGTTGTTGGGCAGCTGAAGGAGGCCGCTGACCAGTCTGTTGGCTGTATAGTCTTTGTGGGGAATGAGTTTCAACTGGTTCATGTTTTCTATAGTCATCTGTAGACGAAAAGACTGAGACAGAAATTGTAATAAGCAAAGATCCAAGCTTCTCTATTAATACACACACACACGCACACACACGCACACACACGCACACACGTACACGTATTTAGAGACAAATGCTTGTGTTTCACATGGAATGATACCATTTCTAAGAAATGAGACACGGTCTTTTTAACTCTTAGGAACTATCTTTGGCCTCTTCTAGATGCTTATGTCCCATGTTTCAGCTGACCTAGTGCAAACAGACAGGTAAGGCCAGCCAGAGATACAAAATGGTAGACATCTGCAGACAGCCAAACATCAGTCAGCCAGAAGACTGCATTAAGGGATAGGAGCTAGTAAATGCAAAGATTGCTAAATTCTAGTTGCTGAGGCAAGAGAAAAGGCTCTGTAAATTAAAACAGACCATGGCACAACACTGCAGACCGCATCATCAACACTTCCGGCCAGAGCAGGGACCCTCCACATCCCTGTCCACATCCCTGCAGCCCCACCAGACCCAACTGCTTCTGTCTGCTCTAGATACATAGAACTCATGCCTGTTGCAGCCTTCAGAAAAGCAGGCAGTGAGAGAAGGAGAGATGTAGCTGAAACTTAGAGAATCTTCTACTTTGGCTCAATTATTCTTAGAAAGGAGGGCAGTGGTTATTTACAAATAGGAATGAAGTCCTAGAAGCAGGGCTTGTCAAAAAAGGTGGCTAGCAGCAGAGATGGTTCATCAGTTAAGAACACTTATTCTTGCACAGGACACAGGTTCTAGTCCCAGCACTTATATGGTGGTTCACAACCATCCATAAATCCAGTTCCAGGGGACTGAATGCCACAGGCACCAGACATGTGTATGTTGCACAGACATACATACCAGCCAAACACTCATATACACTCTAAAAAAGTGACCATGTGCTGGGGCTGAGCCTGACTTGGCCACATGTAACAAGTAGTAAAAGCCGACTCTCTATTTGAGGGAGAAGAGCACTGAGAAGGGCCAGTGCCAGTGTGCTAAGAGTGACGAGAGAGAGATCGGTCAGTGAAATGCACAAGAAGGAAAAGTGAACCTCTAAGCCCCCTTCCTCCAATCACCTTCCCATGGGACATTGAGATGGGCCATTTTGTTACCTCAGCTAAGAGAACTGCTCTCTTATCATTTAAAGCTTATTTAGACTTTGGGTATAATATGCACCCAGAGGAACAAACTGGCATAGACTGGAAGCATAATTCTAAGGGAATCACTGCTATTGCATTCATTTCTAGACTTACAAATTTGTGCTGGGTCAATCAGTGTGAATGCTAAGAGTGCATTTTAAATGATGTTAACTGACAGGTCTTGTCCCTTGTAAATGAGACCCACAAGGAACACCAAGTTAGTACTCAAGGTGAATAGAAAATAATTGGGTCTGTCCCGCTCCTAAGCCTTCATAATCTCTTACTGCTGGAACAAGATGCTGGATGATCCGATAGAGGTGTTCCGTGAAGGTGCTGTTCTGTGGGCAGCCACTCAGGTTAACTGTAAACTTTCCAAGTGGAAGTACATCTCTTCTTGTATACCTAGGAAAAGGGAAAGATCATAAAACCAAGGGTAACACACTGAGACACCATCACTACCAAGTTTGCAGAAGCAGAGAGAGATGGCTCAGCAGTTAGAACACTGGCTGCTCTTCCAGAGGACCAGGGTTCAATTCTCAGACCCACAGAATAGCTCACAACCGTCTGTAACACAGACATACAGACAAAACAGCCATAAGAACATTTTTATCTATCAGAACGGCAGTTAGATAATTGCCACTCTGAAGTACGGGTAGAGCACCCCTTTCCAAAACGGTGAGACTTGAAGTGTTCCACACTTCACAACATTTGCACTCTCCACTGGCTAGGCATGCCTGATAGGAGCTGGTGGTTACTGCCTCTCAGTCTGACTGCAACCTTATGCCTACGGCTCAGGCACTGCAGACTTCCAGAATCCCAGGGTTTTCCATCAGGGGCATCTAGTCAAGCAACAACAGCGCCCCGGTTACATACTATCTTAGATGCCCCTGGAGGAAGGAAGATCTGTGATGTAAAAATGCTAACTCTAACAGCATTTACTTAAAAAAAAAAAAAAAAGGCGCAAAAACTCCCCCAACATTTTGGGAAATGGTTACAGTATGGCACAGATTTATAATAAAGAATGTCCCGGTCATTATGAAGGAGGCTGAGTGCTATGACTTGCCCTTAATCCTAGCACCCAGGAAATAGAAGCGGAAGGATCTCGATGGAGTTCCAGGCCAGCCTGGTCTACATAGAACATTTTAGTCAGGACTACATAGGGATACCCTATCTCAAAAAAGAAAGAAAACAAGTTTTCTGATAGGTTAACTAAATATTCAATGTAAAAAGCAGATAAGATGTGTGTTTCAACCACAGCTGACTGGCCCACATTGCTATACACAACACATGGACATAAAAACAAGAATACGCTCAAGTATTAAATGGGAAATACTGTCTCATGTGAGAGCAGACAATTTTCTTCCTGCTCCTTTTCTTAAAAGAACCAAAAACCTGCCAGGTAGTCGTGGTGCCCACCTTTAATCTCAGCACTCAGGAGGCAGAGGCAGGTGCATCTCTGAGTTCAGGGAAAACCTAGTTTACAGAGTGAGTTCCAAGATAGCCAGGGAGACAGTGAAACCCTGTCTCAAACAAAACAAACAAAAACAACAGAAACCAAACCCCAAACCAAAAACCTAATATGGTGGAGTTAAAGGCTGAGGGACTAGCTGGGTGGTAGTGGTGTGCACCTTCAATTCCAGCTCTTGGGAGGCAGAGGTAGGAGGATCTCTGTGAGTTCTAGGTTAGCCTGGTCTACAGAACTACAGGACAATCTAGGCTAAACAAAGAAAAATGTCTAAAAACAAGAACCCCCGTCCAAAAAAAACAAAAAACAAAACAAACAAACAAAAAAAACAAAATAAAAAACCAAACCAAAAAAGGGCTGAAGTATTAAAGTCAATATACAAATTAAATGTACACAAAGACAGACTTCATTGTTTTTATAAGCAGAACCTGGAGACAAACAAACAAACAAGGGTACAGAGATGAGACTCGGAGATAAAACACATTCAACGTACATACAAGACCCTGGGTTTAATCTGCATTACCACAAAATAAAACATAAAATAAATGCAGAAAAATGAACAGCTCATCTTATTCATTAGTCATGTTCTGTCTGGAGAACGGAAACAAAAGCGCTCTATGTCAAACTAAGGAAAGGAATCTGTGTTTGGTGCAACATCTGTGAAACTCCACATGAAGATAAAGCTGATGTACTAACACACACACACACACACCACGGCTGGCCCCTTCTCTATCCCACAGCCCAGTTCCCAGGAGGAGCAGACTTACACTGTAGAGATGAGATGCAATATAAGGTACTCAGCAGCCAGACTGTCTCCCAAGAGCGCGTGAGTGAGGAACCCCAGCAGCTCTGCTCTGACTGGAGACAACTCAGACATGAAATTGGACACAACTGCAGAAGAAAGGAATGGCAAATGAGAGTGTGCAGGCCAGCTCTGCACGAGCATCGTGTACAAGAGCAGGAAGGAGCACTACAGTTCTGTAGACAACAAATGATGCCAATATTAGGGAGGGGGCAAGAGGGTTCAGAGGCTGAAGGCACTTGCCACCAAGTCTGATGACCTAAGCTTGATCCCCAGGACCTACACAGCAGCAGGAGAGTCTGTAAGATCTTCTTCTACCTCCACATGTGCCCTGACACACACATATTCTACTCTTCCACCTCCACATGTGTGCCCTGACACACGCATATTCTACTCTTCCACCTCCACATGTGCCCTGACACACGCATATTCTACTCTTCCACCTCCACAAGTGCCCTGACACATGCATATTCTACTCTTCTACCTCCACATGTGCCCTGACACACGCATATTCTACTCTTCTACCTCCACATGTGCCCTGACACATGCATATTCTACTCTTCTACCTCCACATGTGTGCCCTGACACATGCATATTCTACTCTTCTACCTTCACATGTGCCCTGACACATGCATATTCTACTCTACCTCCACATGTGCCCTGACACATGCATATTCTACTCTTCTACCTCCACATGTGTGCCCTGACACATGCATATTCTACTCTTCTACCTTCACATGTGTGCCCTGACACATGCATATTCTACTCTTCTACCTCCACGTGTGCCCTGACACATGTGTATTCTACTCTTTTCCACAAGTAAATGAGATATTTTTAAAAAATTAGAAAGTGATATAAATGTGAGAACAAAGACAACATCTACCCTTCATTGTTGCTTAGGTCTCATCTCAGTGACAAGAATTAATAGAAGAGGAAATGGGCAAAGCCACAGGCATGACTAGAAAACTGCCTCTGCTGAGCAGGAACAGCAGTCCACAGAGGGGAGGCCCCACCACTTACACTGACAGGCTCTGCTCTCCTCCTTGTTAAGGCAAGTGGGTAACAGGGGATTGATGTGCTGCAACTTCTGGGCTAAGATCACATGGATTCTTGGCACTAATGAAGCTGGAGGGCTGTGCACCCTCTGCTCTTCGGCCATGTCTGTGCACTCCATGGGGTCCAGCAGTGCAGAGGCATCCCTGGGGAGAGAGGGGCACGCTGGTTTAGAGATGTCCAATAGCAAAGGTGTAAAAATAACATGCACTCTGTAGACAGACTCAGCATTCTACTCAAGGGATACTCCATCCCCCAATGGCAGGATGTGGTCCCTCGCTCTAATCTGCCAGGTCAGTGTACAGTGCACTGGGTTTATCTATTGCCCAAGATTGAGGTGTCTGACTTACTGCCATGACGGTGCCCTGTGCATGACAGAGGATGTCATTCACAAGACCGTTTCAAAGCAGATGCTCCTTGCATTTGCCACACATGACAACAGTGGGATCTTTTTCTCCAAAATCCACATGTCTTTATTATTTAGTGTGGAGACCACTCACTTTTATCTTGCTAATGGTCTTTGCTAATTTTTATTCTGATGTGATACTCCACTTCTCTTGAAAGTGTGAACAAGTGATTAGAACAGTGTGAACATTCAGGCTTGCTAATCAACTGAAACATGATACTCATTCTGGAGTCACTGAACAAATGACTAAAATGTGTAAAGTCTTCAACTCAACTATGTACAAAGTCCCACACTATACAACTGTCAGATCTCACAAGACAAGTTCACAAATCGACTCCAAATCTGCCCCAGTCTGTGCCCTTCCCCTCTGAACCAAGAGGCCTCAGTAATCAGGTAATTTACAAGGAAAACTATTGGTTGTGGTGGCACACACCTTTAAGATCCTAGCATTAAGGAGGCAGAGGCCAGACTGGTCTATAGAGTGAATTCCAGGCTAGCCATGGCTACACTGTGCAACCTTGTCTTGAAAACAACAAGAAAATATTTGCCAACATTTTTGTGTTGTTGTTTCCTTTTTTTCTTTTTCTTTCTTTCCTCTTCCTCCTCTTCTTCCTCCTCCTCCTCTCCCCTCTCTCCTCCTCCTCTTCCTCCTCTTCTTTTCCCTCCCCCCCCCTCCTCTTTTTTTCGAGACAGGGTCTCATTATGCAGTTCTGACTATCCTGGAGTTCACTATGTAGAATCAGGCTGGCCTTGAACTCAGAGGTCCCTGCCTCTGCCTCCTGAGAGCTGTTATTTAAGGCTCATGCTACCATGCCTGGCTTTTTTAAGTATGAAAATTATTAAGTTCTTGCTATGTAGAAAGCTGATGGTGTCCAACAAACCTGCTGTAGGTGTGCTGTAACAGTCCTCCCTCCCCTTCAGCAAAAGGAAAGATGGAACAAGGTCTACATTATCACATCTTACTAGGAAGAAGAATCTAAAACCACACAAATATATAATCCCTTACTGAAGCAAAAAAGGGGTGGTGATGAATATACACATAGCTAGCTATGTATAAATACAGGATGGATAGCCAAGATTAAGAAGCTGGTTCCCAGCAGGTAGAGACCAAAAGAGCTATGGAACACACAAAGGCATTCTTGGGCACTTCTGGGATAGCACAGTCCTGGTTCTGTAGGGATGCAGAAAGGCTGGGAAGTGAAATGTAACCATATAAATGAACCTACAGGAAACAAACACCAGAATCAAAAGGCGCCACTGTGGAGGGCAGCACTCTGAATCACTCTAAAACAATGGAGTACTGGATGCTGGTGTACATCTGTAATTCTAGCATTCTGAAGGCAGAGGCAGGAGAATGGACACAAGTTTGAGGCCAGCATGATGCACACAGTAACATGCTGTCTTTAAAGAAGGAAAAAGAAAGCAAAGGCGTTGGACAGACACAGAGCTTCTAACGATGAGGTTCTTTCTGTGGTGCCACTGCTTGCCAATTCTCTAAGTCCTTTCTGTGTGCATGGCAGAACTGAGCAAAACACACTGAGGGCGATGGATGGACAACTACAGAGGAAGAGATCAGAATGACAGCTTGTGCTGAATGAGTGTGAACTCAGTCAGGACTTTTTCTTTTTTGAAATGGTCTTCCTACATTATGTAGCCCAAGCTGGTCTAGAACTCAATTTTCTGCCTCAACCTTCTAAGTGCTGAGATTATGTGTGTGGATCATCATGCACAGAAAATTCATAGTTTCTTATGGAAAATATAGAAATACATTTTCAAGTTTTAATATGGGGGATGTAGGAAGGAGGGAGGAAAGATTCTTATCTGTTATCCTACACAAAACTCAACTCCATGGAATCAAGGAGGGAATATTCTTGAACTTATGGGCTCAGGAGGCATTGAGACCAACAACTGACAAATGGCATCACGCAGAAGTCCTGTGAGATAATACAACTTTGAAGAAGCAGAGAGGAGTAGAGGGCCCAAGGGAACTGGAGGAGAGTGCCTTCATGGGGGATTATGGAACGGGGTTTTTCCTCTTTGTCTTTCATAGCCTAGCCACGAAATAAGTATTTGCTTCTCAGCCCCACTTCCCCTTATGATATGCTACCTCCATATGGAGCGAAAGGACCCAGTGCATGTGATGGAGACGGCAACTGTGAGCCACATGCAGACGCTCCCTGTGAGTGGATGATCTCAGGTATAAGGACAGAATTCGGACAGTCGCCTAGCTCTGTCCATCATTAGGATCCAAAAATGAACCAACCTATTATCAGTATTTATTCTTGACTTAAATAAAATTCCTCACCAGAAGAAAATGTGCTCCTTGAAAAACTAGACAATAATAAGCTGGTACACACAAAGTCCAAGTTGCCTAATGTGACAGAAAATAAATACTGAAAATCATGAGGTCAGCTTAAGCTCTTAGAGTTTGCTTACAGTGGCTCGTACTAGTTAAGTCTGGGAAAATCTGAGTCTCAAATGATACACTGGTCTTAAATGATGTGTGCCATCACCACTCTCTCTACACAAACAGCAGTAATAACAGGCACACGAGGCATGGGTGATGGCAACTGGTAAATCTGAAGACAGTAAGGGAAGTTCTTTATAACTACCTGCCACTGTTCTAAAGTTAAATCCAATGGAAAAAGTAACAAAAGAAAGACCTACCAAACAGACTCACCTTTCTTCATTATTCAGTATGCTCAGAACGGGATCCACAGAGAGCACACCATATAACTCAAGAACATCGTTGACTTTGAAGCAATCCCAATCTTCGTAGACCTGATGAGAACACAAAACCAGGTTAACCCTGAATGACATACCAAGAGCAGCCATGTCCTCGTTAGCCAGACAACTCAATCAGCAAGCATGTGGACAGCCACACTCCCACAGAGACGGGCGGAGAGTCAAAAGCTAGACCAGAAGCAGGTGTGTCCACAGGATCTACCTGGCTGGTTTGATACTTCCTGTGTGGCCCACATTGACTTTGGACTCAAAGCAATCCTCAGGCCTCTGCCTCCCAAGTGCTAGGACTGCTGGTACAAGACACTACAATCAGTTTAACTTATTTTTCTTGCATCAGAGTCATGCTACTGTATGTAGTTCAGGCTAGACTTGGATTCTTAATCTTCCTATCTCAGCCTCTAAAATGGTGGGATTATGGGCATGTGATACCATGTTCAATATTTTATTTGAAAAACAATCAAGAATTGGGTTTTGAAAAGAAATATTAAACAGCAAAAATAAAACATGAAGTTAAAATGACATAGAAAGGAAGCAGACATGAATTTAAAAGCTGTTCCACCTCTAAATATCTCCCCCGGCTTGGTGAAACAAGGTGTGTGCCCTAGCTTTATGTCAACTTGAGACAAGTTAGTCATCATTCAAGAGGGAGCCTTAAGTGAAAACATTCTCCTTAAGACTGGACTGTAGGCAAGTTTGTAGATCATTTTCTTAATTAGTGATTTGTGGCTTGAGCCATTCCTGGGCTTGTGGTCCTACGTTTGATAAGAAAGGAGACTGAGCAAGCCTTGAAGAGCAAGCCAGTAAGCAGCACCCCTCTGCATCAGCTTCTTGCCTCCAGGTTCCTGTCTCACGTAAGTTCCTATTCCAACTTTCTTTGATGATAAATTAATGTGAAAGTGTAAGCCAAACAAACCCTTTCCACCTCAACCTGCTTTTGGTCATGGTGTTTCATCGATCAATAGTAACACTGATTAAGACACAGTGTCTCACTCTGTAGCTCAGGCTGGGTTTGAATGCTCTACCCTTCTGACTCTACTCCCTGAGCACTTGGATTACAGGCATATGCCACAACACGAAGCTCCAGACTGGCCAATTCTTTAAGAATGTTGTAACCAAAGTAAGGAGCCCTAGAAGATGGTTACAGCCCAACCACTGGAGTGCCAAATACGCTATTCACAATGCAAAGGAACTTGCAAGGACCCTGAGGTGGCGATACCCCTGAATGATCTAAGAGGGGATCAGGGTCAAAGATAGAGCCTTTTCTGATGGAAATGTGACTATAAAAAATATGGTCAGAAAGATGCAGTATTGCTGTCTTAAAGAAGAAGTCACAAGCCAAGGAATGCAAGCAGCCTCTTAAAGCTGGATGAGGCAAAAGACCAAACAAACCATATCCTGTCCTCCCTACCATTCTTCTAGAGCTTCTGGAAGTCAGAACAACCTCCAGATACTCTGATTTTATACAGTTCTCATGTCAGACCTATGGCCTAAGCTTGTAAAATAATTTATTGTTGTAAATGTTTAAATCTGTAATGATTTGTTACTGTGGCAAAAGACAATCCCGGCCAACGCTGAGGCTTTTCTAATGCTTTCCTTCTGAGACAGTGACATCTGTGGATAGAACGAAGAAAGGCTGTACCTTAACGAGGCAGGCAGGGCCCTTCTCTCCTGGCAGAGGAAAGTTCAGATCAAATGGGGAAGAGAGGTTCAAGGAGTTCAGCTGCTGCCCAGAGGAAGCTTCAGTCTCTAAGCGTTTTGGCTCTCCGCACCAGTGAAGGCCCCTGAGGCCTCCTAGATTAAACAGTATTGCACGCAGTCACTTCTAAGCCCAAAGAAAAGAACATTCCAAAAAAGCTTTTCAAGTTTGACATAAATCATGTTTATGAGTTTGAAAAGGCCAATGTCCAGTTAATAATATTGTTTGACTTATACCAGAACAAAGATAGATCTGCACCTAAAATATTTAATTTCTTCATTATGAAATGGCAACAAACTATTCCAAACATAACGGAGATATTTTGTTTCTTTTTGTTTGTTTTTGAGACAGGGTCTCACTCTGGTAGTACAGGCTGGCACTGAAGTCTAGGTCATCCTCTTGCTTTAATCCTCTTAGTATTAGGATTTTATATGTTTAATTTCATTCTATCTAGCTATGACATTTATGAACCAAATCAACAGTCAGGACAATACAATAACCCTAAGGATTCTGTAGTGGCATACATACCTTCGCAGTAACCAATAACTCTCTAACTGGACCTAAGGCTCACTCAACAAGAGGCAGACCATGTCTAGTACTGGCAACATAGCTAACTACTCGAGTGTTAATGAAGTCATGGTTATTGGAGGAGAATCTATAACCACTAATTTACTAAACAGCGTAATCCCTAACAGCAATCTCTGAGTTATCTTTACACACACAGGTAAGTGTAGTCTCAACCTTCAACTAAGAAAGAAACTTCTCTTTGCAACAGATGAGGACCACTAGAAAAAACTACACCCAATCAATCTGCACTTGAGCCTGGCGTGGTGGTACGCCCCTCTGATCCCAGCACTCAGGAAGCACAGGAAGTAGCAGATCTCTGAGTCTGAGGCCAACCTGGACTACAAAGTGAAAGAATCAGCTACTCAAGGAAAAAAAATTACAAATTCATCCTGCAATTTTGCATTTTTCCTTTGCTATTTCTGGCTTTGCAAAATTCAAAAGAAATACCATGATTCCAAAGAGAAAGCAAGAAAGGATGTTTTCAGGTAGGTCATTTTTAGGGTAAAGTATGATTTATATACTTCTTATTGTTCAAGAGTCAGGACAACAACTATCAATTATAAAGACAGAAAAAGATCTTTTTTTCCCAGATGACCACTTGAGACTTAAAGCTATCTGAGCAGCTTTCTAAAGAGTACTCACTGTAAAAATGCTCAAAAGTGTCTATAACACACACATCTCAGTTGCTGGCATTAGAATCAGAGCCACATATACTCAAGGTCAAAGTTCTACTACTGAGCTTCACGACGACCAACACCATCTAGTTATGATGAACGTAAAATGAGGTTATAACACCAATGCCAGTTCCCAGATCCAGAACAATCCTAGAAACAAACCTAGACGGCAGGAGGAAGTTGAGGGTGCACATTACCTGCTTGCCGGGCACCTGAATGTTGATCTTTCTGTTTATTGGGCTGTAGGTCCATATCTTCATCCTCTTCATAACTCCTCTTGTGCCTACTGGGAGTATAGGAAGTTGAGGGACTGACTCGAGCTTGGTTTGCATTGACATAGGCGTTAAATGAAAGGTTAAGAAAACCACCTTCAACCAAATCATCCTAAATTAGGCTAATTACAGGGTTATAAGTATCACCAATCTGACAATTCAGTTAAGAGGAAGTATTTTTTAAAAATTTATTTATTTTTATTTTTATTTTATGTTTATGAATGTTTTGCCTAGAAGTACATTTATGTACCATATGCATGCATTACCCTTGAAGGCCAGAAGAGGGTATCAGATTCCCAGTACCCTGGAATTGCAGGCCATTTTGAGCAGCTATGTAGATACTGGAAACTAAACCTAGGTCCTGTGCAACAGCAACCAGTGTTCTTAATAACTGAGCTGTCTCTTTACCTCCTACAATATTTTTGAAAGAAGGCTAGACTTCCGGTTTTGGTCACTGTCTTAGTTTGGGTTTTGTTTCTGTGAACAGACACCATGACCAAGGCAACAAGGCAAACATTTAATTGGGGCTGGCTTAGTTTTGGCGGTTCAGTCCATTATCATCAAGGCAGGAAGCATGGCAGCATGCAGGCAGACATGGTACTGGAGAAGGACCTGAGAGTTCTAGATCTTGATCCAAAGGCAGAAGACTATTCTACACTGGGCATAACTTGAATGTGGCAGACCTCAACGCCTGCCCCAACAGTGACATTCTTCCTCCAACAGGGCCATACTTCCTACTTGTGCCACTCCCTATGGACCAAGCATTCAAACACAGTCTATGGGGGCCATACCTGTTCAAATCACAGTTATGAAAGTAAGAGGTTTTATTCTATGCCCCACCTCAACAAAACAACACAGATGAAGCAAATGTCTGTAGGCACAGTGAGGATGAGGTTATGATCCTTGAATAAGGAGACAAAACCTAAGGGAAAACTCCACATCCTTTTGGTTGCAGGAGGACCCTTTAAACTGTAGCAAGTTGAGTAGAGGCCTATCTCTTACTGGACGGAGAGAACAAAGCCTATAAGGCTCAGGGTTACAGAAAAAGCTGCAGTTTGCAAAAGGCTATCTAGAAGGAAGAACCAGACATAGACAGAAGATAAGAACTCAAGCTCTGTCATTTCTGCCGGCCTAGCAGAGACCTTAAATGGAGCTTGTGCATATAAGCATATATGGACTGGAAGAACATCCCAGGCATTTCAGAGCTAAAACACAGCCCATTTTGTTATTTAGGGGCCATGCCTTGGGGAACAGGAGTAATTGTATATAATCTTGATAAATTTTCAAACCACTCCTTGATAAGATCATCCTGATCCAACATACCAACTGCCAAAACCAAATTCAACCCTTCTGAAGACAGGAAATTCAATTCTCTACTACAATGTTGCTTTTCAGCAGATAATAAAACAGTTAAGTGAAAAAACAGAAAAATTGACCTAGCATCAGATTTAAAAATCAATACAAACAAACCATGAGACAAAAGACTCTGGAATTAGTGGGTAGGATTTAAAATACAAAGGTAACTGACAATATTAAAGGCCAGAGCTGGAGCTGGAGCTGTTGGTCGAATGGTGCCTAACATGCATAAAGCCCCGAGTTAATCCCTGGCAGCATAAACCAGGTGTGGCGGCACTTGCCTGTAGTCCCAGCACTCTGGAGGTGGAGGTAGGCTAATCAGAAATTAGAGTCAAACTCAAACCCAGCCTACGCTAGGCTACACTGTCTCCAAAACAGAAAGAGGATGAGGAAAGAACTGAGGAATACACTCAGAGAAAGAGAAACACTGAAAGAACCAAATGGACAATTAGATCTGAAAATAAAAGACCCCTCTGCTGACCCCGCCCCCATCCCAAAAACACACCCACACGAGCACACACACCCCGGGGGTGGGGGATTGCCAAGAGATTAGGGAGAAGAGAAACTCAGTGAAATTGAACACAGGCCAACACTAACCACTCAACTAAAGCACAATGAGGGGAGACAGCAAACAATAGAGCAGGAGACGGCCCAGCCTGCGCTGAAGGGCTCGGGCTCCACTTCTAGCAACAGGATGAAAAAAACAAGCAAGAAATAGGAAAGCAAAAATGAGCACAGCTCAGGCTATCAAAAAGATCAACTTGTGTTATAATTATGTGTGACATTCCAAAAAAGGGCTGGGAAGACAGCTCAGTCAATAAAGTGCTTGCCTCTCAAGAGCTTGCATTAACAAACAAACCCCAGCTGGGTACACAAGCACTCACACAGTTCAGTCTGCGTTTTACATACTGAGATTGGGACAGAAAAAAATATTTGAAGAAATGACTAAAATTGTTTCTGAAAAATATCTACAACTGGAAGGTTCAACAAAACCCAATTAAGAAAAGTACATTTTAAAAGAAAAGGGTAGGGACGCTCCTAAACCCCAATCTATACACAGGCACCGCAGTAAAGGCTAAAGCAAGAGAGTGTTTTAGAAGTAACAAGAAGAGTACAAAAGACATTATACGAGAAGAATAAGACAGCTAACCTTTCACCAAAGAAGAACGGAGGCGGACACAATGGCTATATATCATTTATCACACCAGCCAAGAGGAATATATGTCAGTCACCAACTCTACACCTAGTGAAAATGTCATTCAAAAACGAAGCTCAAAAGACTTTCAGTTGAACCTTCATGAAGGAATTCACCACTCTAAGACCCGTTCTTTTAAAAGAGGGAAGGGAGGCATCTAAGGGAAATCATTTCACATAAACATAAAGGACAAAGAGAACTGGAGATAGTGAATGTGTTAACAAGTATAAATGATGTGGGTTCTCCCTCAGTTTATGGAGAAGACAAGTGACAGTCAAAACACACAAGGGCCAGAGCGACAGCTCAGCAGTCAAGAGCCAGAGAGCCAGAGCGCAGTTCTAGGACTCACAACCACCACCTGCAACACCAGGTCCAGGGTAGCCAATGCCTCTTCTAGATACATCTTAAAGGAAGGAGACAAGCAAACAAACAGATAAATTGATTGACTAGTTTAAAATAGAGCTAGAAAGAGAGCTGGCTCAGTGGTTAAGAGCATTGTCTTCAAAAGGGCCTTGGTTCTATCCCTGGCACCCATAGAGAGGGTAGCAACAGTTTTTAACTCCTATTCCAGTCCCAGACAATCTAATATTCTCCTCTGGCCTTCAAGGGCATCAGACATACCCTTGGCGCACAAGCATACATTCAGTCAAAAATAACAACAACATACACATAAGCAAAGAAAGCAGAGCGGTGGTTAGAGGGAGGATTTGTTGCTCTAATGTTAGAGAAGAATTTATTTTAACTGCCAATATGAGAAAATCTGAAATCATAACTGAGTGTCTCACTCAAAAAACCAGAAATACCAAACTCTGGTACTGAAGATGTGGTTCAGAGACAGAGTGTTTACCTAGCATGCAAAAGGGGCTGGGTTCAAACCTCAGCTCTGCAAAGAGAAAAAGGTAGAAAAGCTAAGCCCAGACAAGTAAAACAAAAGAAAGGAAGCAGAGATTGACAAACTCCTGGCAACAGCTCAGGGCAGGAAAAACAAAGCAGCATCACCAAGGATGAAAGAAGCCAAGCTAGAGAATCCTCCCGAACTAAAGAGATGGAATACTATGAAAAGGGTTAAAGGTCAAAGCTCGGCCAGGCTGGGAGTGCATGTCATCCCAGCATCTGGAGGAGGATCAGGACCTGTAGCTGTATGAGACCTCACAGAAAACACAACCACCACCAAAACCAAACCAAACCAACCACCTCCCCAAACTCAAGTTTTAACTAAATGACTGAAACAAGTGTTCAAAGACTCAGCTGACTGAAGCTGGAGAGATGGCTCAGTGGTTAAGAACACTGGCTGCTTTTGTAGAGGATCCAGGTTCTGTTCCCAGCACCCACATAACAACTGTAACTCCAGTTCAAAAGTATGTGAAACCCTCTTCCAGATTCCCCATGAGCACCTATGAGAATGCAGTGCCCATGGAAAAAAACCTCTCTCCTCTCTCTCTTCCCTCCTCCTCTTCCTCCTCCTCTTCTTCTCTCTCTTTCTCTCTCCCCCTCTCCCCCTCTCTCCTCTGTCTAAAAATGAATCTTTAAAAAATTAGAATGTGGGGCTGGATATGGCTCAGTGGTCAAGAAAACTGGTTCCAGAGGGACCTGGGTTCAATTCCCAGAACCCACATGGCAGTTCACATCTGTTTGTAGCTCCAGTTCTGGGGCTTCTGACACCTTCACGTAGACAGACATGCAGGCAAAACACCAATGCACATAAAACATAAAAATTATATATATTAAAAAAAACACTCTAATTTGAAACTGTACTTATTTATTATTGTGGTAATATTTAACTACCTATAAATCTATCTCAACCTATTTTAACAATATTCCACTATAGGGATATATCATAATTTAGGTGTTATTCTGTGATTAATATGTCTTACTAAAGACATACTTTGTATATGAATACATTTTTTTCCCAGCTAATGTCACCAAAGTAAAAAGACTACAAATCTAAAATTTGAATTTTGAACCTTTAAATTAAAAAAAAAAAAAAGAAAAAAGAAAAGAAACATGCAGCAAATAGTAAGGTTCAGATAAAGGATATCTCTTTGACCCAGGACGATTCCCCAGGCACAGGGACGCAGTAGAAGGTCTGTCTTTCTGAAGTGGTAGACCGTGGAGAGCTCAAGTCAAGTTCTTGTTGAGGCTGCAATATACAGAAAAATACTTTTAAATTTTTGTTTAAAAAAAATAATTTTTACATTATAAGATCAGAATAAATGTTACCTCAAGTTAATGTAAATAATAAGCAATTAATTAAGTAAAGAAGCATCTCCTTATGTAGCTCTGGTTAAAATGAAACTTGTGATCCTCTTGCCTCAGACTCCCAAATACTGGAAGCATTGTAAGGCACATGCTGCCACCATGACACACTCTACTTCCAAAACTACCTTCTTTTATTATTTTTAGGGGGGTGGGGAAAGATGTCTCACCCTGTAGCTGTAACATTTGGTCATCCTCCTGCATCAACCTCCCAAATCCTGGGATTATAAGCCACTCCATCCAGCTTTCTAACTTCCAGTTTCACTGCCTTTACTTCCTTATGTGCACATGAGGAGGAGGGGTGTGTATGTGCATGCCAAGGCTTACATATGGAAGTGAAGGACAGCCTGCAGGAGCTGGTGCTTGCTCTCCTTCTACCAAGTGGGTTTCAGGGACTGAAGTCAGGTCATGAGGCTTGGCAGCAATTGCTCTTATCCACTGAGTCACCCCATTAGTCCCCAAGCTACCATTAAAGAAAAACAACAAAGCCCTGCAGTGGTGGCACATGCCTTTAACCCTAGCACATAGGAGGCAGGGGTAGGTGGGTTACTAACTTTGAGGCCAGCCTGGTCTACAGAGTGAGTTCCAGGATAGCTAGGGCTACATAGAGGAGCCCTGTCTCAAAAGGCCAAACCAACCAACCAATTAACCAACCAACCAACCAACCAACCCAGTCCCTCATGTTAACAGACACACGCACATAAAATCACCAACTTCACTGCATCATTTTCATATATGTAACATGTACTTAACCTGGAAACTGATTTTTTGTTTTGTTTTTGAAACAAGGTCTGATGTATACCAGGCTAGCCTCAAACTCACTATATACTGAGACCTTGAATGTCTGATCCAATTCCCCAGTGCTGAGATTGAATCTAGTGCTTCATGCATGCTATATGCTCCACCTTCAAACTATATTTTTTTGCCTATTTTTCCCCCTAGGGGCAAGGTCCCTTTCATTGAAATGGGTCTTTAAGATTTTTTTGGTTTTGCTTTTTTGAGACAGGGTTTCTCTGTGTAATCCTGACTGTGCTGTACCACCACCCTGCTCAAGAATTATTATTATTATTATTATTATTATTATTATTATTATTGGCAGACTCTCTCTGAGCCCGTGGCAGTGTTATGCCAAGATTACCAACTTGTACTTTATGCTACTGTACACAGTGGAGGAAACCTTAAATAGTAATATAATCACATTATAACTTCTTGCCAGGCAGTGGTGGTGCACGTCTTTAATCCCAGCACTTGGGAGGCAGAGGCAGGCGGATTCCAGAGATGTACAGAGAAACCCTGTCTCGAAAAAACAAAACAAAACAAAACAACAAAAAAAAACTTCTTAAAGAAGCACTGATAAAGTCAATCCATTAAGCTGGTAATTTGTCTTATGGAAACATTCTAAAAGGAAAAGAGACATGACAAAAAGAGTCTGAAGCATGTGTGAGGTTAGGGAGACGCATCTTTAAATGAGCCTGTTACTCTAAATCATTGTCAGGAGTTAAACTGTAGCTTCCCAGTTAAAGCTGGTGTTTTTTTCCAGGAACTCACTGAACTAGAACACTTCCTTCAACTAGGAATGACTAAACTGTACAATTGTAGCGGGTATCAATAAGTTGGTCAATAATACTGACCAACTCTTGGGAAATTTTAGTAAGAGTAAAAAAGCCCCAAATAAGATGATGGAGCAAAGGTTCTAGGTCCATAAAGCAGAGAGCTAGACCCAGAAAAGTAACAGCAGAGATCTCACCTTCACACTACCCTGCCTGGTTAACCCTCACCTATAATTCTCATTTTCCTCCAGAAAATGGACAATTAAAGTCTATGTTTCAATAGAAAACACATGAAAAAACACAAAGCAAATGACAGGAGACATTATTAGCTATCTGGTCTATTTAGACATGCTAATGGTTTTTTTTTTTTTTTACTGTTAAAATAAAAATAAGCTTTTTATAGGCCCAGCTAAGACACCACATGCTAAACAGGCATCAAAGTGAAGTCTTTTTCTCCTGTTATCAGAAAAGCAATGCAAAGAAAGGAACAGAAGACTGAGAGCTTAGAGTTCCTTTACAAATGTCTTCTGTAAAGTTCTGCCTCCATGCTGCCCTGAGGGCTGAGCACCCATGGAACTCTCCATGCAGTAGAGTGGCACCCCCTTCACAGCTACATGACACCCAATACTCTGTGCTTCCTCTGTTACTAATACACAGCAGAATGCTTTCATTACTTCTCTGTGTCAACGAAAGCTTTGTTTTAAGACCCATATGTAAAGTCAAGTGTTGCCCCAACACCTGGTAGGTAGAAGCAGGGCAGATACAAGTTCAAGTCAGGCCAGTCAGGCTACACAGTAAGACCCTCACTCAAAAAGGGCCTGTTTTAAGTTGGAGGTAGTGGTCAATGGTAAATACACTTCTTTAATCTCTGATATCCACTCCCAACGACCTTCCCTAGAAAACCAGAGTGAGATTAGCCTGTATTTAATGGAAGGAGTGATAAGGCAGCTCAGTGGAAAAAGTCCTTTCTGTCAATCCTGACGACCTGAATTTGAGCCCTAGGACCCATGACCTCCATGGTGATGCCCTCTGCCTCACCAAACAAGCATGCAAATGTTGTTCAATTATATCCAGTCGAGAAAGTGCTAAGTCTAAGTTAAGCTTTCACTGTTGTTTAAAGAAACAATCACTGTGCTTCTAGTCACAGATACTAAGGAAAAATCGTGTCATTTATAATCTTGTCAGAAATCTTTAAAAGATAAGTAAGAAAATTATGTCAGAAAAGTTCTTAAAGACAAATAAAAAAATATTCTGTTTGACTTTTTAGAACTCATTCACATACAAGACAAGCATATTGAAAACCAATCAAGCCGGGCAGTGGTGGCGCACGCCTTTAATCCCAGCACTTGGGAGGCAGAGGCAGGCGGATTTCTGAGTTTGAGGCCAGCCTGGTCTACAGAGTGAGTTCCAGAACAGCCAGGGCTACACAGAGAAACCCTGTCTCGAAAAAACCAAAAAAAAGAAAAAAAAAAGAAAACCAACCAAAGAAAGATAAATCCTCTTTTTAGGTAGAAAAATCATGCTTTAAAAAAAAAAAAAAAGCCTCAAATACTGTAAAGGATACATACCCCACATTCTGCTATATCTCTGTATTTTCCAAAATGAAGAACCTATGACCAAAATAAAAGATAAAGTATTGTATAAGTGTGATTAATATTACAAATTACAGATAGCACGGTTCCAGGAGAAAGCAATACATACTCGTGCTTTTGTGTTCTGGTTAACCGTTTCATAAACTCCCATGTAAAACTCAGGGTCAAACATATCCTGAATCATGCAACGAAACTTGACAAAGCTGTTAGGCTTCAGATAATGAAGAGGGACTTCATTCAATGATGGTACCTTGGAAGAAAACAAGCAAGCAAGTTAACAAAGTTGTTGCCTGTAAAATGTTAAGCAGACAGTCTCAAAATCTAGCCCTATCCAGCTGTGTGCTCTCACTGCTCAACATAACATCTGGGGAAGAAGAACTTTCCTCTGAGTTCTTCCAAGTTCCTGTGACAGCACTTGCCTCTAACAGGATGCTTTTCCTCCTAAAAGCATCCATAATGTGTGTAACACCTCCCTGCCTGCCTTCTTTTGGTTCAGTTTTGTTTTGTCTTTGTTTTCTTTCTTTAAAAACCTGTTTTGCCGGGCAGTGGTGGCACACGCCTTTAATCCCAACACTTGGAAGGCAGAGGCAGGTGGATTTCTGAGTTCAAGGCCAGCCTGGTCTATAGAGTGAGTTCCAGGACAGCCAGAGATACACAGAGAAACTCTGTCTCAAAAAAACAAAAAACCAAACAAACAAACAAACAAAATCCCTCCAAAACAACAACAACAAAAAAACAAAACAAAACAAAAACTTGTTTATGTATGTACATGTATATGAATACTCTATATGCCAGATAGGACATCAGATCTCCTATAGATGGTTGTGAACAGCCAGGTAGTTGTTGGGAATTGAACTTAAGACCTCTGAAAGAACAGCCAGTGTTCTTAACCACTGAGCCATCTCTCCAGTCCCCTTGTTTCCTTTCTTTTGAAACAGTCTCACTTTGTAGCTTAGCATGGTTTGGAATTCACTAGTAGGCCCCCTGGCTATCCCCAAACTTTGATGAATTCCTCTGAACATTCACACATGCCAATTCTTTTAGGAAGGAATAAAACAAAGGTGCCAACTACTCTCAGAATCACAATTTACTCTTCAGAACAGTCATTTGCTGCCATCTAGAGGCACAACACAGAAGCATCAGAGCAAAGCCCCTTTATTTTCACACACTTTGAAGACTTGTAAGCACTCACTTCTCTACTTCTAGTCAGGTGGGCAGTGGGGCTGTCTACTCTGCTGAGAGAAACTATAGCCAGCCAACTTATACAACAGCAGTAAGCTCACCCATTTAGGAGCATTATTTTCCTTCAGCTTCTCCTTGAAGTATTCAATAACTTTCTTCTCCCAGTCAGGATTAACTCCATTTTGTGCTGAAAGAGAAATATGGTCATCAAAGCACAACACAGGCCACCAGATGATGTTCAGGTCACTGATATATGCAAACTGAATAGCTAATACAAGTAAATGTGCAGCAGGGACATTCACAGGCATTCAAGGGGCTTCCTGCTGGGTGCTGGGTGCTGGGTACCACAAACCCAGGCTGCTGGCCCCTTAGCTCCTTGGCATGAACAACTGAGAGCCAGCACCTGTGGAATAATAGCATGTGGTTCACCTGACAGAACAGCAAAAGCTACAGTGTAAAAAGCACTTAGCTCAAAATACTTCCTGAGTATTTCGTTTGAGTCATCTCAAAGAAAATAAAAACAAAACAGGGAAAATAAGTTTAAATTGTAATTCTGTCCTTCAACACCAATCACATTGATGTAAGTGATGTTCTAGCCTTCTAGTACTACATATAGAGACAGTGTATTTGTCACTATCAGAGAGGCTCATCTCCCAAAGTGGCAGTCAATTCTCCACTACACATACAGTATTATCTTGTCCTCACAATGAAGAAACACCTGCAAGAGGGACTTACAGGAGTAACCCGCAGAAGACAGATTCTTGTGGACTAAACCCCCTAGCCTACATGTCTACAAGCCATGTGTTTATCACAGGGCTGCCTTAAGTAGATGGTGAATAAGAGGAATTTGTTTCTACTTGTGATGTAGCTGAGTCTGTCAGAAACACTCACAGAAACCCTGCTTTAGCAGAGTGTTCAGACATTTTTCCCTTAGCTAGACCAAGCTTGACTACCGTAGTTGAACCCACAGGACCCATGTGGTGGAAGGAGAGAACTGATCCCCAGTTGTCCTCTGACCTCCACATGTGCACCAGCTGCATTTATATGCATTAACTCATTCAATTGTTTAAAAAATGAAGAACAAGTCTTGGTGCCATACTTCAGGTTTTGTTCTTAGATCTACAATCAACTGAATTAGTTTCTATGTAGGCTGAGGTTTCTATTTTTTGCATATAAATGTTTAGTTATGTTTCAAAGAACATCCTTTACCAGTGGATTATCCTGTGTCCTTTGATTAAAAAAAAATAATAAAGAAAAAAGAAGAAAAAAAAAGTTAAGAGTAACAGCAACAGACCCTGAAAAGATTTTGCTAAGGAAGACTTAACCACAAAGGGTTAAACGGGATGGTTCCACTTAGTGTGGGAACTAAACTAGGCCAGTTCATAAAGACATCATGAGAGAGGCTGGAGGGAAGGCATGTTGGATAGTTTGTGATTACGGTACAAGGAATGCCCTGGCTGGGCTTACTTCCCATAACTAAGTCCAAAACTAGCAACCTTAAAACAAATTATCTAGAAGGGTTCGCTATGGATGGAAGACTGAGAAGAAAATGTGTGAAAAGCTAAGTGTCAAGCTAGGTAAGGAGGTATCTTGAGTTCTAGAGCAACCCAGACCATATACTGAATGACAGGAAAATAGTTCAATGTGTTGGCTATTGGGGTGGGGGTATGTGCCCATATGTGTGTGTGCGCGCACACACGTGCACGCAAGGGAGAAAGGACAACCTAGCCTGTTGTCAGGCACCGTCCAATGATTTTTTGGGAAGGATCTCTCACTGACCTGGTACTTGCCAAGTAGGTAAGCTGGCTGGCCAACAACCACAGGGCCTTGCCTGTTTCCACTTCCCTAGTGCTGGGATTAAGGGCAAACACTCCAGGCTGAGCTTTTACATGTAAATTCTGGGGACTGAATTCAGGTCAACATGCTTGAAAGCCAAGCAGTTTACTAACTGAGCTGTTTCCCAGTCTGGTAGCCAGACTCTTTAAAGCTCAGAAAAGAGAAGGAATTAGATTTGTTCTTAGAACCTCCAGATAGAGATGCAAATCCTGCTGACAACTCAATCTTTATTCTTATTCCAGTGATACATGTCACGCTTCTGGCCTCTAAAGATGTAGAGTAATGAATCTATACTGTTTCTTTCAAGCCACTGTGTGGTATAAGTTATTGCTGGAATAGGAAGGTAAATACATTGCTGGATACATGTGTCCAGGTCTTCTGTTGCATCTGTACAGTTAGTCCACAGTGGCAGCACCTCCTTACTCCTGGTATGGGTAACTTGTCTTCTTTTTTCTTTGCTAATCTAGCTAGGGGTTTATCAGTTTTGCTAATAAGAAGTAAACAAAAGATTAGGAATTTAGTTCAGTGGTTCAATCCCCAATCACAACCCCTACACACACACACACACACACACACACACGCACACACACCCCTATACACACTCAAAGAAAAAGCAAGGGGGGGGGCTGCACACATAACTGACTCAGTTGGTAGTGTCCAGCATGAGGACTTGGCTCATCTGCATAAACCAGGTGTAGTGGTGCATACCTACACCCAGGAGGCAGGAGGATCGGAAAGTTCAAGTTCATGGTCATTGAGCTGAGACACACGCTACCAAAGGATCAACAATAAGATCAATCAACTGAGTTCAGTCCCTTGAGGAGGAAGAGAACCTAGCCCCAAAAGTTGTCCTCTGACCACCACATGCACACTGCCTGCAATGTGTAGCAACTTCCTGGAACGTAATAAACAGAACGTTGTAAGAAGGTTTTAGACCACCTTCACATACTAGTGAGTTTTAAGGCAGCCTGTACTATATTAGATGACTGTCTCAAAAGTTTCACTGATTTGCTGTTTTCTTGTTTTCAATCCTTAATTTCTTTTCTTCCTTCATTATTTCCTTTTATTTTCTCCATGTGACTTGGGCTTTAGTTTGCATTTCTGACTTCATACATGGACACAATGCTTGAAGCCTTCTTTTCAAATACACACACAACACAGTCTCTGGTTGTACTTAGAGGATGTTCTTAAATGTCCATTTTTGCGTAGCTGGGAACAACTAAGCTTCATAGGGACTTCTTTTTGATCTACTGACTGTTTATAAGTGTTCTACAAGTCTGAATTTACTGTCATCTTTCGGATTTCCAATCCCCTCTTATTACAGACAGAACACACACGATGATTTCCCTTCTTCGAAGTTTGCTGATACTTGTTCATAACTCAGAATGATTTATCTTGACCCTAGTTCCTCGTGCACTTGGACAGTGCGGTGTTCTGGGGAGGGAGGTGGACGGACTAAAGCCTGCTTGGCTGGCACTCAGGGCTGTAAGAGCTCTACTACTTTTCCAACTACTGAAAGCAGCAACAGGCCCTGCAACTATGGCTGCACATGTGCCACACTCTTCAGCTCACTAGTTCCTGTAGGCAGCCTGAAGCTCTGCAGCTGGTGCATGTATGTTATACCTTCTTATGAGAAGACCTACTACAAAGCCATGTGTCTCTTCTTTTCTCCTCGGTACACCTTTAAAAACTATTTTAAAACTTGGGGCTGTCCAGGTAATGGTGGTGCACACCTTTAATTACAGGACTTGGGAGGCAGAGGCAGGTAGATCTCCAGGTTGGAGGCTAGCCTGGTCTACAGAGTAAGTAGCAGCCAGGGCAACAGCAAGAAACCCCATCTCAAAAACCAAACAACACACACAGTATTACATCATTCTCTCCATCCCTCACTCACGTCCTGTTATTCCTCTCAGCTAACTCTCTTTCAGATTCATGACTTTGTATTCTTTAAGTACCACTGTTGTATGTGTGTGTGTGTGTGGGTGTGTGTGTGTATGTATGTATGTATGTATGTATGTATGTATGTCAATAGATACATAATAAGTACAAACTATCGAGTCCATTTACCATTGCTTATAGGTATTATTTTTAAGGCTGACCATCTGGGATTGGTGTAGAGAAAATCTCTTGTGTTCTGAATGGATTCAACACCTGTCAGTTAAAGCTGATTGACCTGTAGCTGAGGCAGGAAATAGAAGATGGACAGGGAGGATTATGGGATAGAGCCAGGTGCAGAAGGATTGGCCCAGGAACATGGAGGAGGTCAGAATCATGGGAGCTGAGCAGAAGTAACCAGCCATGTGGCAGAACTTAAGATTATAATAAATGAGATATTAAGTTATGTTTGAATTGAGCAACAGCCAAAGCTTATGACCAAGGTATTTGTAAATATATTTGAGTCTCAGAGTCATTATTCTTTTTTCTTTTCTTTTTTTGTTTTTTTTTTTTTGTTTTTTTTTTCGAGACAGGGTTTCTCTGTGTAGCCCTGGCTGGCCTTGAACTCAGAAATCTGCCTGCTTCTGCCTCCCAAGTGCTGGGATTAAAGGCGTGCGCCACCACCGCCCGGCTTCAGAGTCATTATTCTTGAAGCCTGGGGCCAGGAGGAAAATTTTGACTTTTATAGATTGGGAAGAGGAAATTCTCCCTTTCTTAGCAGTGCAAACAGATCCTTCTTAAGAGTATGACAGATTCCCAAAATGTCTATGTTTTATGTATTTAGGGAAACTCAATGGAAATCAGATGTATCACTACGCTCACTGACCATAAGGAATGTGTAGGAAAAGAGAAATAGAAAGTCCTAAAACCACAATTCCCTTACCATGAACCTCCTTCCCCAAATAAACCCACACTACTAATTCACCTTTAGGAAATCCAGGATAGTTCCAAATTTTCTCCGATGGATTAATCTGTGTAAATTAGTGTTTGTGGAATACGAAAGTGGGATTTAGAGAAAAAATAATTTTGAACATGTCTATCAAATATCAAGAAAAAACAGACATAAAATAGTCTATTAATCAACACATGCAGTTAGAAAAGCAATAAAACAAAGAGCAAACATCAAGGAATGGAAAACGAAAACACCAACACAAATGACTAATATTAAAA
The DNA here is from genome assembly GCF_004785775.1 of Grammomys surdaster. Classification (NCBI taxonomy): domain Eukaryota; kingdom Metazoa; phylum Chordata; class Mammalia; order Rodentia; family Muridae; genus Grammomys; species Grammomys surdaster. The sequence goes on along the minus strand of NW_021604637.1, from coordinate 2,233,409 downwards.
TAGACAAATTCCTGGGTGGGGCAGTTCACATTCATAATCCCAGTACCTAGGAGGTAGAGGCAGAAGGAAAAGGAGCTCAAACCAGCATGGGCTACGTAAGACTAGAAAGGGGTCGGGGAAGGAGGAAACAGAAAAAGGGGGAGGAGAGAGAAAGAAAGCGAAAATAAGACAAAATTTCTAGGAAGCCATTCAGGAGGGAAAAAACTGAAAGCAAAATCATAGGTGTTGAGGACATAGCTCTGGTGGAGGAGTGCTTGTCTAGCATTCATGAAGATCATCAGGGTGCTCGGCCTTGGCAGTCGGAGTTGTGAACACAGCAATTCCCATTCACTGCTGCTGGAGAGCGGAATCCAGTCTGGCAGTTTGTCACTAAGCTAAATATATTCCTATCCCACTACTCTAGCAATGCATACTATGGACTTTGGATGATAACATGTTAATGCCTGTTTGTTTAAAAAATATATACATTTGGGGCAGGGCCTTGTGAACAGAGGTCATAGGACAACTTTTAAAATAATCATTCATGTTATTATATACAGAGATGTGGTACCTGAATATACATATACATACCATGTGGGAGCTGACAGAGGTAAGAAGAGGGCATCAGAGCCCATGGAACTGGTGACAGACAGTCACAGTTACCAGGCAGTTACTGTGACTCTGGTCTAGGTCCAGAGGACAACCTCGAGACATGGGTTCTAGAGATCAGGCTCAGGTCATCAAGTTAGCAAGCACATTGAGCCACCTCAGCTCGATGAGGATTTCCTAACTGTGACAAAAATACTTCTCTGGGACGAAACTTTACCATTTGGAGGAAATGGAGATGTTACATAAAAATCTTTACCTTTCACTCAATTTTCCTGTGAACTTAAAAAACAATTCTAAATAAATTTCTCAAAAAATATAAAACCAACAAAAATTAAAATGGATAGAAAAGTCTCAAATGACTGTAAAGCAAATAGTGTTTAGAAGTAGTGTTCTAGGTTATAAACAATAACAGTTGATGTTTGGCTGCTCCTTCCCAAAACACTGGAGGTAACACCTAGGTGTCAAACACAGTGAGCATACGCTCCATCACAAAGCTACTGCCCTCAATCCTGGCCCTCTCTCACCCAAGTTTTTGCTTATATAAAAATAGAGTCTTACTATATAGCCCAGGCTGACCTTGAAATTGGTGGTCTTCCTGCTTCCTGTCTTGAGTGGATTCTAGGTATATGTGTATGAACCCATAGGACAATGGGTATCAGTTTTTGACAGCTGTCCTTTAAAACAGGGACTCCTGCTGACTCAGAGTTCACCAAGTAAGCCAGGACCCAAATGCAAATACAAGCACACACATAAAAGCTAGGTACGGCCATGGGAGCCTATAATCCCAGCAGTAGGGGTACAGACAGGCAGATTCTAGGACTGGTTAGCCAGGCCCCCTAGCCAAAGCTGCCAAATTGTGAGTCTAGTGACAGACCTTGCCTCCAGATGGAGAGTAAGGCAGACAGACAGACAGACAGACAGACACGCCCCATCCTCAACAATAAAATAGAAAAAGTCACAGCAGTCAAGACTACTACAGTTTTGGCATGGAGAGAGATCATACAGACCACTGAGTGGAAATGAAATAAAACCACACACTTTACCATCAACTGGTTTTCAACAAAAGTGCCAAAACTATCATAAGGAAAAGATAGTCTCTTCAACAAATTAGACTGAGAAAGCTGGACAGCTATATGCAAAAGAATGACCTCAGACCCCTACACCTCACACTATATTAAAAACAAAAACAACAACAACGACAACAAAAACACAGCAGAATGGGCAAATACATAGCACCCCCCCCAAAAAAGGAAAATAAATAAGACTTTATCAAAATTAAAAATTCATGGCCACATTGCTGAGGGGGAGAAAATTCTCTGTTTCATAGACAAAGACCTAGTTAGGTTCAATCCTTGGCTATGTTTGTGGACTAGAAAGAGAAGGAAACAAAATTCTACAATTCAACAAGAAAAAAGATAACTAAAACCTTTGCCTAAGGTAGTGACCCATGTCTTTAATTCCAGCACTGGAAGGCAGAGACAAGCGGAAGGCTAGCCTGGTCTACAATGAAAGTTCCAGGACAACCAAAGCTGTTACACAGAGAAACCCTGTCTACAAAACAAACCAAAACAAAACAAAACAAAACAAAACACCTTGCCTACACAGTGAGTCTGGGGCTGGCCAAGAATACATAAAACCTGGTTTAAAAAAGAATAGGCTGGGATGTAGCTCGTCTGGTAGAGCGGTTGCCTCAACATGTACACACCCAGCCTGGGGTACATGAAATACTGCCTCCCCACTCACTGACTGCAAAGGACTTGAACAGATGATCTAGGAATACACTATGCTGTGTGGTCCAGGCTGGCCTCAGACCAACCTGCAGCAAACCAAACTTTCTCCTGTCACCTTCCAAGTGCTGAGCTCACAGGCATGCAACACTACACATTTAATCTCAACAGACATTTCTTCAAAGAGAATACCCAAATGCCAATATTCAAGATGTTATTTGTTATTAGTAAAATGAAAATAAGATCCCAGCAGCACATACACTAAAACTGGAACAACATAAGAGATTAGCATGGCCCCTGTACAAGGATGACAATGCAAATTTGTTAGGTGTTCCATATTTAAAGACAAAATCCCAGCAGCATCCAACCTTACTCCCACCCAAATGGCTATTATAAAAAAAAAAATTCTCCAGAAAAGATCTGGAGAAGTCAGAATGCGTGTGTCTTGGTTAGGGTTTCTATTGCTATGATAAAACATCATGATCAAAAGCAACTTGGGGAAGAAAGGGTTTATTTAATTCATCTTATTGATCACAGTCCATCATTCAGGGAGGTCAGAGCAGAGACTCAAGGCAGGAAACGACACAGAGGCCATGAAGGCATGAATGAAAAAAACAAAAATCTTAAAAATTGTTTTTTAGTTTTTATGTACATGGGTGTCTTGCCTGCAGGTGCATCTGTGCACCATGTGTGTGCCTAGTGGTGTGGAAGCCAAAGGAGGACATCTTATCCCCAGGAACTGTTGTTACAGACAGGTGTGAACTGCCACACGGGTGCTGGGAATTCAACCTGGGTCTTCTGGAAGAGCATCCAGTCACCGGTGCCTAAACAAAATATTTACAATTACACACGGAGGAATATTATCTTTAGCCATAAAAAGAAGTGCAGTACAGATGGACACAGTACAGATGGACACAGTACACTGCAACATGGATGACGCCTGAAAATATACCAAATGAACAGCTGGGTTCAGACAAGACAGTGGACCGATGACAAGATCAGAGCAGCTTCTTCTTATGTTATCACTGCTTTGATCGGTTGAAAACACTAGTGATTAGCCTCACACTTCCTCCTTCACACACTTGCCAGCCTCATCCATTAGAATGAACCAAGGAACCAAACTGAGCCAAAACTGAAACCCCTGAAGTGAAGAGGTGGCCCGTTTTAAGCAGCCTGGAATCAAAAGCAGCTATGTGATCAGTGGGATGGCTGAGCGAGGGAGAGCATTTGATGTCAAGCCTGACAATCACTGGACTCACATGGCAGGGAGAGAACCGACTCCCACACTCTGTCCTCTGGTCCTCACACGCATGTGTGTGTGGTTATGGGTAGGATTAGTAGCCCATGCCTTTAGTCCCAGCTACTTAGAAGCTAAAGGAGGGTCACTTGAACCAGCCTGGGTAAAATGACAAGAGCTGGTCACAAAGTAACTGGGTATTAATTCAAGTTATTAATATGGGATGGGGTAAGCATAGTGATACATGGATGTGATCCCAGCACTTGGAAAGCAGAGGCATCTTTGGCTAGTGAGCTGGAGGCCAACCTGAGCTACACAAAACACTGTCTCAACAAAAAGGAAACAAACGAGCCGGGTGGTGGTGGCACACGCCTTTAATCCCAGCATTTGGGAGGCAGAGGCAGGCAGATTTCTGAGTTCAAGGCCAGTCTGGTCTACCGAGTGAGTTCCAGGACAGCCAGGGCTACACAGAGAAACCCTGTCTCGAAAAAAACAAAAAAAAAAGAAAAAAAAAAGGAAACAAATGAAAAATAAAAGGAAAACTAGAGTAAAAAGTGTATCCTAGCACCCAGAGGAAATGGCTCACAACTGCCTGTAACCCTCTGGTATACAAAGGCACCTGTCCATGCCCATGCATCCTCAGAGAAACACACAAGTAGATATAAAAACACCTCAGGAGACGTACAGATAAAAGCCAGAAGAGATGGTGCAATCCCAGAATTTAGAGGCTAATGCTCAAGATCACCCTGGGCTATACAGCATACAGGGTACCAGAGGAGGAAAAGGGGTGTAGGTCAGATACTAAAGCCATAATATACTCAGGTCAACAGGAGTCAGTGAGGTTTACTTGTAATCTCCACACACCAGAGGCTGAGGTAGAAAAATGGAGAATTCAAGGGCAACCTGGGGATACTAATGAAACTAAAACCCAAGGGAGAAAGTCTCTAGAAGCAATCGGAAGCCACTGGTTCTGGCACAGAAAGTGCAAGAGAGACATGGAAGCTGTTGCAGAAATCTAAAACGTGAAGATTTCTGGACAGGGTCAAGAGATATTTAATATCTAAAGCTGATACAACACATGGACAGAAGCTGGGTGTGGAGGCACATGCCAGTAAGACCAGCTTCAGTGGTAGACTACATGCCTGCCTGTACTGGGTTCAATTCCCAGTACCAAAACCGAAAATCACACAGACCAAACAGTCTACAACTTTTCATACACTACCTTCAATACTCTGATCATAAAGGTGCCCAGTGTAATCGCAGCAACAGGAAAACACAGCAGAAATTCAGAGCAGAGCCGATTACACGTCTCTCCCAAAGAGTCATTCAGAGAACAAACAGTGACCTTTCCAAAACATTCCACAAGATTTATAAAATATGGCAGTATTTATGATCAAATTCCATCTTTTTCCTGTACTCTAAAGAGATGTGTGCCTTAGGATCACACTTAAGGAACAAAACATGACGACAATCTATTCGGTCAGTATTACATTTAAACCACTTCATTCCTACAGCAAGACTGGGGTAGTGGGACATTTCTCACAAATGGAGATTCTGGCTGGGCAAGGTAGCACGCGAACAACTCCAAAAGATGAGGCAGGAGGACTTCCTTGAGCTCTAGGCCAGCCAGGGCTACAAACCTGCCTCAAAGTAAAGAGTAAGGAATTCTGGTCATTGGAACTTAACCCTTTAAGTCCCAAACCTTTAACTATGGAGAGATTTTTCCTAAAATTTATCTATGCATTTGCACCTTCAGCCAGTACAAAACTGAACCTTGGCTTGACATTTGGGAACCATTACTATTCTCAATACGCCAGTTGTTGGGTCCAATATTTTGAACTTCAATTACTAGCACTTAGTGAAGGGCTTGGCCTTCCAGGTGATAGAATCACAGGCAAGCCGCTCACACATACCCTTTGAAAACCACCCTAGATTGCTAGGTACGAATCTGCTTCTCTCCACCAAAACTGTACTCAAACCACGCACAGACCGGGCATGCATTCTACTACTGAGCTATAATACCCCAAGCCCATGTTTTACTCTATCGTGGGCTTGTACATCCCTGCCCCTCTTTATCAGACTGTGTTCACTGGCTATAATCTTAATATCTACCCAGTCCTTCTATCTGCCGGCTTTAGTTTCACCCTGGGAAACTACCTGACTAGCTAGAATTCTAGGTAAAATGAATCCGATCCTGTGGGAGCATTACTACAGAAAACATATTCCACGGAGACCGGCGGCTCTGGTCAGTCATTAAGCGCACCGAAATCAAGGATTCGAGTGGGAATCGGAGGTCTAGTTGACATGACAATTACAGCTAAAATTTACTCAGCTTGCCAACAGCACTCTCGGCTCGCCTTCTGTAGCAACCCATCTAAGTAGCTGAGCATTTCTAGCTGGCTCTGGTATAGGAGCAGGTAACAGAGCAGACGAGTACTCAATTCAACAGGGCAGAAAAAAATGAAGCATTCTCTCGGATGTCAAGGGAGACGTGTGAAAGAGAGTGAACTTCTGTGCGAAGCATCGAGCACTCCCCTACACACACACCGGAAGTTTTGAAATATCCCGCAGGCTCCCACAGGCAGTGGCTTCTCTCTGCGGCCGCTCTCAGGGCCCTCCGTGGGCAAGGGGGCCTCTCCGTGTCTGCAGTACCCGGGCTAGGTAGGCCATCAGCCGGGGGCCAGGACGTCAATCACAGCCAGTGCTCGCAGCTGCGTCCCCGCCACCAGCGAGCCGGAGCCAGGCAGCCGGCAAGTGACCGGAGGCGGCGGCACCTGCGCCCGCGGCCCGAGACGGCTGCTTCTGCTCGGCTGCCAGCCCCGGGGCCACGCGAGCCCTCGGCAGTGATTCCCCAAGACCGCCGTGCCGAGTGTGGCCGCGCGGCAGGCCTGGTCCCGCAAACTCCGCTCCCTCCCCGGCCCTGCTCGCCACGCGCCACTCACCGAAGAAGCCTTGCACGATCCCGAGCGGGTGGCTCAGCCAATCTTCTCCACAGGGCATGGCGCTGAGGGCCGGGGCCAGCGCGGCCCGTGCGGCGCTTCTCTGCGGGTCGAGCGCGCTTGGAGCCCGGCTTCTCCTCGGGGGCTCGGCCGCTCCTCGTCCGCGCCCTCCCACGCGCGGAGCGTCGCGAGCCACGAGCCTCCGTGCGTCTCAAGGAGAGGTAGCTGCGGTGGCGGTGACGAGCGCCTCAGAGCTGCTGGCCAGCGACCGGAGGAGGGGAGACAGTCCCAGCCTCCACTTCTCACAATGGCGGGAAATCGCGGCCACCGACCGCGCTGCCAGCGACCTGGGTGGAGCTGGAGAAGGAGGGGCGGCGGGAGCGTGCAGCGCACTCCGGAGGGGGAGGGAGTGGGCGGGGCGGGCGGCCATTTTGGAGACGGGTACAGATAGGGCAATCCCGAGGCCGCCATCTTGAAGATGGGCAGAGGAAGGCTCTTGTGCTGGGTATAGTGGTCCATCAGGGTGCCTCACTGACTCAAAGTTTGAGTCCTTGCACATGGACCAAAAGGCACAAGTTTCGCCAACCTCGAGAGTCATCTCTAAGCAAAATTAAGGGGTGAAACTCCATTTGATATCTCTTTGAGCCTCTTGTTTCTGGTGGTAGAACTCTTCTAAGGTGCCCTGGCCAAAATCCTGTATAAAAACTTGCCCCAGCTCAGTGAGTTCCTGAACGATTAGGCTTTATAGCCTTTGTGGGCATCTCAATATGGCCAAGGAACTGGCAAGTGCTCAGAACTCCCTCCTGGCCAAGCCTTTAGTTTTTAACCTCAAAAACACCCAGATGCCCTCCTGCTTCCAACCTGGCAACTAGGGAGCTATAGCAAGATACCTGGACAGCATACAGATGAAAATACTCTTACGAGGCAGACCCAGAAGGGCAGCTCCACAGCAACCTTTAGCCTAGAGAATTTAGGAACTGTCAAGTTTTCATAAAGAAGACATTTTCCCTGTGTATGGATGTACCTCAGAAAACCCTAGTTTAAACATCTATACCTACTTGGCTGTAAAAAGGTGGTGGTGACCTGAATGGAATCTAGAAAGTAAATAGTTGAAGAATAAGAACTTCGCAGTGGTAGAACACTTGACTAGCATGCAAGAGGCACCTGGATTTAATCCGTAGCAAGGGATCAAAGAGAGAGAGAGATGGCAACAGATTAACAGAGGCAGTTATGACTCAACCTGGAAACCTCTGTAAGGCAGAAGGGAAAGGGAACCAAACCTGACCCTCTGTCTTTCTTGGTCCCCTGGAGGGAAAGTATTTTTAAATCATAGCACTTAGGATATAGGCAAGGAAGTTCAGGAGTTCACAGTCAGCCTTGGCCACACACCCAATTTGGGGCCAGCCTGAGGTACACCCTGACTCAAAAACAAACAAAACATAGATAAATATTAAGAGCCCAGCAGTGGTGGCACATGCCTTTAAATCCTAGCACTCAGGAGACAGAAGCAGGAAGATCTCTGAGTTTGATGCCAGTCTGGTGTACACAGCAAGTTCTAGGACAGTCAGGGTTACACAGGTTTAAAAAAAAAAACCCTGTCTTGAAAAAAAATTAAGTTCATGAACATGTATGCCACAGTTTATGAACAACTGGGGAAAGTAGTTTAATTGCTTAGAATTTGAGGTTTTACAGCAATCATCTACAAAGAACAATAACTTTGTAGAGAAATGACAGAAGAAAGTAGTTCTTAGTTCCCAAAGGCAACAAGTTTCAGGAAATCAAAGTATGAGAGATTCATGGTAGTCGGAGTATATAAAATCTTTCCACTTCTGGGTTGATAAGTATCTAAAGTTCTTCCAGGTGATTAGCTTCTGTGTTTTCTGGTAGAAAGAGGAGGGAAGTATGCCTTGAAACCCTATATCCTGCTTTTGTACAAACAATGTGAGGGCAGGAGTTTTTCTTATACGTGGTTCTGTTCAGTTGCCTTCAACTCAAGATAATCTTTATGTCAAAGTGGCATAATTTGGAGTGACTCCCTGGTTTGCTTCAGGATGAAAGAGGAAACTGGGACTTGCCATTTCGATATGATTTTATGTCTGGTTTTTGTGAATTGAGAAAACTAACAAGGCTAGGACAATGTAGTTGTTTGAGTGAGAATGGTCCCCGTAGGTTCAAATGTTTGAATACTTGATCCCCAGTTGGTAGAACTCTTTAGGAAGGATTAGAAGGTGTGGTCTTATTGGAGGAGATGTGTCAGATGTATCACGGGGGCAGACTTAGCTTCAGAAACCTCTCACCACTCAGTGTTCACGCTCTGCCTTTTGTTTTCAGATTATGATGTGAGATCTCAGCTGTCCCTGTCACCATGCCTTTGCCCTGCCGTCATAGACTCTGACCCTATAAAACCATAAACCCAATTAAAAGCTGTATAAGTTTTCTTAGTCATAGTATTTTATCACAACAGTAGAAAAGTAATTACGAAAGATGATATCACCACTTCATCCATCCATTCTTTCAGTAGAGAGAGTAGCCATGTTCTTGGAATTGAATGGGAGAAATTTCATATTTTAGCTCTGTGCCTCATAATATACAAATTAAAGCTGTATGCTAAGATATCTGGCTTTAGAGATTCTATCTATCTATCTATCTATCTATCTATCTATCTATCTATCTATCTATCCATCCATTCATCCATTTAGCCCAGGTTTCCTTGGAACTCACTATGTAGCCCAGGCTAAGCTACATCTTCAGTGCCCATCAGTGAGTCTTTAATTGGGAAGAGTGCAATCATGTAGGGACCGGATTAGAAGAAGGTCACTCAGGGAATGTCCTTAAAATGTATATCTCATTCTGGGTCTTTTTCTGTCTTTTTTCTCTTCTTAATTATTATTTTAGTTTTTTTTCTTCCTGTTGTGATCTAAAATTTTAAAAAATCGTATGTTGAAGTTAATTTTGCAAAGTGATGGTTTTCGAATTCAGGCTTTTCTGGGGTAAGCCTAAGGGAGTCATCAGGAAAGAGCCCTCCCCCGCCCCCCGGGCTTATGAATTTTGTGTGTTTGTTTTGTAGAGACATGGTTTCTCTTTGTATAGCCCTGGCTGTCCTGGAACTCACTCGGTAGACCAGGCTGGCCCTAAACTCACTGAGATCTGCCTGCCTCAACCTCCTGTGTGCCGGGATTAAAGACATGCGAGACGCGACACCACAGCAGGACTGGACCTCTGGGATCCCTGCACTCATAGGGAGGCACTAGTTTCGACTTTAGTTTTTCTTTCTCAGGGAGGCTTTTTATTACTTTGGGTCTTTTTGTTTGTTTCTTGTTTTTGTTTTTTTGTTTTTTTTTCTAATGTTCTGATGAAGAGAAATACATGCTCTCTCTTCCTAGAATGTTTAGATCTCTGTCCCTTGATGATGTCAGTGTTCCAGGAAACACACTTAAGGAAAGCCTGCAGTTTCTTATTACTTTGTGTTTAGTTGATTGTTTTGCCAGATTGTAAACTCCAAAAAGGAAGGATTTAGGGTCTGTTTCATACATCACTCCCTGGTATACGGTTCTTGGCCTTGCTTATTTATAATAAAGACAAGAGAATGTTCTTGACCAACTTCTAGTCTAGCATGGCTTCTAGCAGTTTGAGGCCATGTTATCTATGACTCACCAGAAGTGTCCCCACTACTACGCCCTGTACCCCTTGGCCCTGTTGAAATGCTTGTCAAAGGAAATTCAACATTGCCAGAATTTACTATTTTTATTCCAGCCAAAACCTGGTAGTACGCAGATAGTTCCCTGAACCCTAGATTAGAGCAGTTACTTACTGTCACAATTATACATCTTTTCTCTTCCCCTTTGAAATATAAATCATCTACCACTTGGAACTGCCTTACCAAAGGCGCTTTTGTTGATGCACGCATTCAAGGAGATAGAAGCCTGGAGTGGTTGAACACTACTTTTAAGCACTTGGGAAGAAGAGGCAGGAAGACCTCTTGAGAATTCCAGGCAACGTAATGAAAACCTATCTCAAAAAAAAAAAAAATCCAGCCGATAGTAATTCTCACTCCCGATTCTTATTACTGCTTGTCATAAAGATATATAAGAATTGCTGTGTGTGGTGGTATTAAGCTCAGAACTGGGAGATATGAGGCAGGAGGATAAAGGCCAGTCTGGGTTGCATAGCAAGATCCTACCTCGCAAGCAAGCAAATAAAGCAAGCAACCAAAAACAGATACTCCATGAGAAACTCAGGGCGTCCAGAACAACTCAGAATCTGCGACTTCGAGCGTCAATTAGCTTTAGGATTCAGAACCCTCATCGGCCACACCCCTCTATGCTGTGATTCCAGCGGCTGACCCAGTCTCGCGAGGCCGAGAGTGTCACGTGATAGGCCTGGGTCTGAAGCCGATTCCGCCTTATTGATTTTGGGCGGCGTCAGTTTCCGGAAGCAAACCAGTCCCTGAGCGGCTGCCCTTTGGCCCCCGTGCGCAAGTGCGGAAGTGCGGTGGCATCCTTGGTGACCGGTTTCCGGTCTGTGTGCGGCACCGGGCTCGCAGAGCCACGTAACGGACGGGGGTCTGCAGCCATGGCGGATAGGAAGGCCAACGGTAGCGGAGCGTCCGCCTCCTCATCAGGCACTAACTTACTCTTCTCTTCCTCGGCCACGGAGTTCAGCTTCAACGTGCCCTTCATCCCTGTCACGCAGGCCGCCGCCTCCCCGGCTTCCTTGCTCTTACCCGGAGGTAGTGAGCGCTTGGGGGCCAGTGTGTGTCCTGGGAGGCGGGTGGGACAGGAGCGTCGCCTTCTCTGAGCTGCTTGCCAGGGTCATCAGTGACCAGCTTCCAGAGCGCCAGGGACTGGAGGGTCCTGGAGGAGGGGCCCAGGTGATGAGACTTGGAACTCCTGTCATTGCGCAACTGTGAACACCCACTGGTGTGCTGGTGCTGGCAGAAAACGCAGCTAAATTAGACAGTTACTCTTTGCTAGAATACCACTCTTTGCTAGAATACCGTAAGCTGTCCTCTTACTGGGAAACACCGGTGATAGGGCAGGACATCACCTAGGAGACAATACCTCTCTTGTACAGTACTGTAAACTCTTCCTAGTAAAAGACCCCCGTTACAGAAGGATGCCTGCTAAGATAGAAGTGCTTTCTACTAGCTTTGATATGTGATATCTGAAGTACAGGTACAGAATGCATTTCTCGTTTTTCAAGGTATCACTTCCTTTGAGTTTTTCCTTGTTCTCTTATACCTCTATACCTGCTTATACCTCCTGCTTTGCTTTTGATTAAGCTTTGTGTATTATCAGGAAGACTTTTTTTTTTAAAGCAAACTGGTGGTTAGGAGCACAGACTATGTTCAGACCTGGCCCTGGCATTTATTTGCTGTGTGTGGTCTCAGACATGACATTTTACCTGTCTGCTTAGAGTTCATGTTTTCAACCCTGGGTTTGAGAGCAGGGTCTCTCTGTGTAGTACTGACTGTTCTGGAACTTCACTGTGTAGACCAAGCTGGCCTCAGACTTAAAGGATCCACCTGCCTCTGCCTCTGAGTGCTGGGATTAGAGGCATTCGTCGCTATGCTCAGTCTTCATTTGTGTAGAGTCCCACACATATTGTTGTGTAAGTACTTGTGAGCTAAGTACTCCGCCTCTCCGTGTGGACTGTGAACGTCTTACCTCTTTCGTTTTCAGGGTCTTGTGTCATGCCTAGCTCATAGGTCCTTGTTAAGTGCTGAACTTTTCCCACTAAATAATTCCTGCTTGGAAAACTAGGGGAAGTTTCCTGGAGAAGGGAAGACAGACAAACTGAAAGCATGTGTCTATGAAGGTTCTCCTTTCTGTCATGTGTCTTCCTGGTGCTTGTAACTGTCTGACATGTACATATGCCTGTTTACCCTACCAGGCCTGGGTGTAAGCTTTGTCAAAGTGTTGCTTGCTTTGGGGAAGAATTGCGGCTGGAGCAGAGTACTGTAGAAAGGTCCAGGGTTCAGTATGGCTGTGCCTTGGATTTTCCAGATTGTTCTCGGCCTCCAGAGTGTTGTTTGATTCATGATCCTTTTCCTTGATGTATAATATTTAATTTGCATGTGTTATTGTCAGTGCTTGACATTTCTATTTTCTTCTTCAATTTTTTTCTTAATTTTATGTGCATTGGTGTTTTGCCTGCATGTGTGTCCATGTGGGGGTGTTGGACCCCCTGGAACTGGAAGTTATAGACAGTTGTGAGCTGCCATGTGGTTGCTGGGAATTGAACTCAGGACCTCTGGAAGAGCAGCCAGTGCTCTTAACCACTGAGCCATCTCTCCAGCTCAGCATTTCTATTTTCAGCTTTAAGATAGGTATGCTGATCTTTAGATTTATTCATTTATTAATTACTTTTTGAGACTTGGTGTCATTTTGTAGCCCAGGGTAACCCAGAACTTGTGACAGACCTCTTGTCTTAGTCTCCCAGGTACTGTGTCTGAGGAGATCCCATCTCCTTGAAAGCAACAGTTAAATCACATCAGTGGAAGAGACACACAGGAAGCAGAAACAAACCGAGCAGCTTGTCCTTGTCAGGCCCTGTTGCAGCTGTCAAGGTAGCATGGAACAGACATGCTCTCTTCCTCAGACCTGCGTATTCATACACATAAACACTGGCTTTCGTAAGCTATTGTTAAAAAAAAAAAAAGCTGGAGGTGGGATGGGTTGGCCGCTGCGGCCACTCTGTGTCTCAGCTGGTGGAGTGGAGAGACAATGTCCCTTAAAGGCCTCAGAGTCTCAAAGAGAGTGGTCTGAGTGGCATTTGAAGGATCTATAGAGGAACAATCTGCAGGCTTGACAGGAGTTGGCAGTGTTCTGTATGGGGCAGAATGGACCTCTTTCCTGTCCTCTGCATCCTATCCTCCCCCCCCCCCCCCCCCCACTTATCTTCAAGTCCATCATGCCTAGCATATATGCAGGGCATTGGCCTAGGTGTCTATGGGCTTCATGGACTGTCCTAAAAGGTTTGAGCTCTGTGTGGAGCCTTTTAAGGGTTTTTGTTGTTGAGGTTTCACTATGCAGCTCTGACTGGCCTAGAAGTACGGAATTAGGAGGTGCTCCTAGGGTGAAGCTTGTAGTGTGATGAGGTCACTATTTGACTTACGATTGGTGCTAGTTTGACAGATGTTTCTTGGACCAAGTCAGTCTCAAGTTCTGGGTGAGAAATTCCACAAAAGGCCCTTCATTGTTGGGGGTGAACATAGTCCTAGTGAGTTTCACGGGACTGGAGAGTGGTGGAGTTGGAGTATGTATTAGAAAAGTAGAGGCTGAAGCAGAGGGAGGCCCTGGGCAGGAGGTATTTTCTCTTCAGCAATGAAGAAACTGCTGATAAGAATCTTTTTCTTCTTCTGCTTTTAATTTTTTTTTTTTTATAATTTCGAATATGGTGGTGCATATCTTTGTTTGATCCTAGCACTTAGGAGGCAGAGGCAGGTGGATCTCTGAGTTCAAAGCTATCCTGGTCTACAACACGAGTTCCAGGACAGCCAGGGCTGCATAGTGAGGTCCTATCTTGAAAAAAACAAAAAACAAAACAATTTCTTTTTTTTTTTTTAAAGATTAGCTTTAAGTGTTCTGCCTGCCTCAGTCTGAAGAAGCTGTGACTGTAGGCATGTCTTTTGAATAGTTTTCATAGTTTAGAAAGACAGTCTTAGATACCATATTCTGATTGGAATTGTGTCCAATCTGTGGAGTGGAGTTCCTTCACTAGTTTGGTTTATAAAGTACAACTGGGACAGCCTGGAGACAGTGAAGCAGGGTCACTGTGAGGTCACAGATTGCCCAGAGCTTTGGCAGTACTCCAAGGGCAGAGACCACAATGTGCCTGCTGTTCGGGGAGTGGCCTCACGCAGCTGATGGACTGTAGCCCTCCAGCAGTTGTAGATAAGCATGACCAAAGCAGGGGAAGGAGAGACTAGGAGGGGGGAACTGAAAGCTGCTCGTAAAAGTAGAGCAGGGAAGAGTGGGGTGAAGGTCTAGTTCCTGGGAAAGTGATGCCTTGGAAATTACTTGACAGTGGAATAGAAGCGGTGGCGCAGTTTAAGCGGAGAATACAGTGAGGATGATGCTGGCCAAAGGGGAGTGAGGAACTCTTCCCCTAGGAAAATGAGATTGCTAGTGACTTTTTTTTTTCTTTTAAAGCATTTTTTATTCATTTATTTATTGTGTATGTTATGTGTGGAGAGTCAGAGAATAATTTGTGGGAGTTGGTTCTCTCATCCTATCCTGTTGGTCCTGGAGCAGCCAGCTTTTCTTGCTGAGCCGTCTTGCCAGCCTGTGACCTGGTGTTCTGTATGTCTGAACATGTAATTGTGACTACTGCTTAAGGATTGCATTAGTGGGTAACCTACATTGTGTCAACACAGATATCACATGCTCATTTGTTAAGACCCCTTTCATACCTCTACTTATCTACAGAGCTAATGCCTGGACTTTAGTTTCTTCTTATTATTGTAGAAGTTAAATTACATGTTTAGGTATATGGTAACATTTGAATTATATAAAATAAATTCAAAATATAAAAAAGGGTACAAATTTATTTCTCTAAAAAATCCTTTATGTAACACGAACATTTACAAAATAAATATTTACATAGAAAGTAAGAAGGGCAAAAAAATGTTTTCTCTTTTCCTTTTTTATTTATTTGTAGGGTTTCTCTGTGTAGTCCTGGCTGTCCTGGAACTCTCATTGTAGATCAGGCTGGCCTCAAACTCAGAGATCCAACTGTCTGTGCCTTCCGAGTACTGGGATTTAAAGGCGTGTGCTGCCGTGTTTGGCTCCTTTTATAGCTTATTCAAATAAAATCTTTTAAGAGAACAGTTTTGAAGGAAAAGTTGTACTTTTTCTCTGTAATGGAGAAATACAAGTTAGAGGTGTGAAGTAAGCGGTCTAATTGCTGGGTGTTCCTTACAGAGCTTGAGAGGGTGGCATTGCTTTTACACCATTGCTCTCCTCTTCTGTTGCAGAAGACTCCACAGATGTGGGTGAGGAGGATAGCTTCCTTGGTCAGACTTCTACTCACACATCCACCCCACAGACCTTCAGTTACTTCTCTCAGGTATCAAGCAGTAGTGATCCTTTTGGGAACATTGGACAGTCACCCTTGACAACTACAGCAATGTCTGCTGGACACTCAGCGCTTCCCAAGCCCCCAGCCACACTCCCTTTTACAACTGGCTCCCAAGATATGCTGAATGCATTTCCACCCTCTGTTTCCAAGGCTCCCTATGGTGCTGCACCTTCCTCACAGATGGGAACAAGTACCTATTTGCCTTCTCAGCCAAGCAGTCTCCCTCCAAATTTTGGGAGCCCACCCCAGGGGATTCCTCAACAAGGACATAACCCATATCGCCACACTCCTGTCAGCAGCCGGGCAAATCCCTATATAACACCTCCACAACTACAACAGTGTCAGACGCCAGGCCACCCCTCTTACCCTCCATCTTCTGGACCCCCTGTGCAGACATACCAAATGCCGTCAGGACCATTGCCACCGGTACGTGAATATCATACTCCTTTTCTCTCTCACCTTAGTGAAAGATTTCAAAAAACTTTGTATATTAAAAAAAAAAAAATCTTGAG
The DNA here is from genome assembly GCF_004785775.1 of Grammomys surdaster. Classification (NCBI taxonomy): domain Eukaryota; kingdom Metazoa; phylum Chordata; class Mammalia; order Rodentia; family Muridae; genus Grammomys; species Grammomys surdaster. Next base: position 2,217,325 of record NW_021604637.1, on the reverse strand, counting down.
ATTTCTTTTTATGTACATGTATTGTTGTCAGCATGTGTGCCTATATACCATGTGCATGCAATTTCCTTGGTGAGAAGGGGGCATGAGATCTCCTAGAACTGGAGTTACACATGTTAGCCACCCTGTGGGTGCTAGGATTTGAACCTGGGTCTTTAATTGCCGAACTCTCTCTAGCTCAGCTTTATGCATTTTAACATGCACCTGAGGATAAAACATCTTTTAGCTTATTTTATTTTATTTTATTTTATATATACCAGTGTTTTACTTGAATGTGTTTCTGTATACCATGTGTGTGCCTAGTGTCCCAGGATGCCAGAAAAGGTAGTCATAGTCTCTAGAACTGGAGTTCCCATTTGGGTTATAGAAACTGAATCCAGGTTCTCTGCAAGCCCAGCAAGTGCTTTTACCCAGTGGGCCATTTCTCCAGCACCAGGACAAAATGTTTTTACAGAGGAGTGTGGTGTGTTACTGGTCAAAACCAGGGTGTTCAATGTGGTAGGTAGACACTCCCACTGAGCTGTACTCCTGGCTAACCTTTTAATTTTGAGACAGGATCTTGCTAAATTGCTTTGTTTAGCCTCAAACTCTTTCCTGCCTCAGCCCCAAGTAATTGGTATTTTGTGTATGTGACACAAAGGGTATTCTTTGTAAACTGCATGCTTTGAAGTAAACATTCTTTTAAAAGGAGCTAATTGGAGGCTAGCAAGATGGTCTAGAGTAAAGGCACTTGCCACCAAACCTGAGGATCTGAGGTAGCTCCCCAGGGCTCATACAATGCAAAGGGAGAACTGATCCTACAAATTTTCCCCTGACTTCCACACTTGGCTATGGCACAAGCATGCCTACACAAATAAGCAAACAAACAAATACATAAATATAAAATTTGTTTGTATTTGGGTTTATAGCACCTATTTACTGGAGTAATAGTTATTTTAATTGCCTAGGTACTCTCTGATAGTCTCTGGTATTAGTGTATAATATTAATAATAAATGTTACCTAAGGACATGGGAGAATCGAAGCAATGTAGACTGCCAGCTTCTCATCCTAATTATACTAGTTAGTGAAACTGCCCAATTACAAAGACTAAAGTAGATTTTTCCACTAAGGTTTTGTTTGTTTGTTTGAGACAGGGTTTCTCTGTGTAGCCTGGCTGTCCTGGAACTCATTCTGTAGACCAGGCTGGCCTCGAACTCACATAGATCCACCTGCCTCTGCCTTTAGAGTTCTGGGATTAAAGACGTGTGCCACCACTGCCCGGCTCTCTACTAACTTGTTAGTTATGGAAATTCTTCTCTGTGTGTATGTATGTGTTAGTTACACTAACAGTTACATTCTTAGAAATGGAATGGCTGGATCAAGAAGTCTGGGTGTTCTAAAAATTTTAAAAATTCTAGGACCTGTGCAGACTGTGTGCATGGAGCACACACGTTCAGGCCATCCAGAGTCCCAGCACTGAGAGAGTTCCACTCCTAACCAAGAAGCCGTTTGTGCGTGACAGTGCCTGGGAGAGGGAAAGCAGTTGTCTTCCATGGAGTGATGTGGTGTGTCTGCCACACTCCAGGGCAGGCCTCATGCTCAGGAGGGGTTGGCCAATACAAAATGAACTCTGTTGTGTGTGTGTTTGCTTTTTTTTTTTTTTTAAAGATTTATTTATTTATTTTATTATGAGTACACTGTAGCTGTCTTCGGACACACCAGAAGAGGGCATCCAATCTCACTATGGATGGTTGTGAGCCACCATGTGGTTGCTGGGATTTGAACTCAGGACCTCTGGAAGAGCAGTCAGTGCTCTTAACCGCTGAGCCATCTCTCTAGCCCATGCTTGCTTTTTTTGTTTGTTTGTTGATTTGAGTTTTTGTTTTTGCTTTTAGAAGAGAAAAAGAGAAAGAAATTGAGTGAGTGGGGACCTAGGAGGGGTCAGGGAAAGGTAAAGAATATGATCAAACATATTGTATGAACAATTAAAAAATAAGTTTATTAAAAATTTCAAAATTATGGGGACATTGGTGGGTGTCAGTTTGCCATTAGCATGCAGAAATCTAGTTCACTTTGCAGCTGATTTGGAGTTTTAGTACACTAGTTATGATACTAAGTGGTTATCTGGAAAGACATGTAGGATAATTAGTACTGATATCAGTTTGATTCTGAACCGGCTACAGAATTTCTTTTGGACATATGACAATCTTAATTTCCTTCAGCTTCCTACAGCAGTGCAGTCACCAGTGCAGCAGCAAGTCCCTGCCAGACCTTCAGGACCTCTTGTTCAGGGGCAATCTCCTTTTGTACTTCAGAACCAGTACGAACCTGTTCAGCCACACTGGTTTTACTGCAAGGAGGTAGAATATAAACAGCTCTGGTTGCCTTTCAGTGTGCTTGACTCTCTGAATCTTGAAGAGATCTACAATTCAGGTAAGTACCCGTCTTGCACTGTTCCTTCTCATTTGAGATAGAAAGAATGAAGGGTATTTATCTATGGTCTTCTTTTCAACTCTCAGATTCCTTAGTCTGTGTAGGTCTCCAGATTCTACTTTAAGATGGTAGTACTAATTAATATATATCCGGAGTTATTGAGCAAAGTATTCAAAGAAATAGTTTAGTAATTTCTTTGTTTTAGCTGGTCACAGTGGCACACTTTTCATGCCAGCACAGGCAGATGTCTGTGAGTTTAAAGCCAGCTTGTCTACATAGTGAGCTCTAGGCCAGCCAAGGCCACATAGTTAGACCCTGTCTCAGTAAAGCAAAACATAACCAAAAAGTTGTTTTAAATCAGAGTGGTAGAGTCATTACATAATCAGGTTTTAGTTTTCTTATGTCTCTTACTTGTTTGGAGTTATGGGGCATGAAGTATTTCCTGTGGAACTGTTTTGTGGAATGCTGTGTGAAAAAAGTGTTCTGAGGTTGGATGAATTTTGGAAATAATTGTTCTCATGTCTACCTCTTGAAAGAGATGCCACACAGGTGTATTGTAAGACTCTAATCTTGCAGCATACAGATATGATTCTTTATCTTGATATTATTTGATGATGAAACTATTAAATATCAGTCAGTATTCTCTAGCAGTGTACTTCCTGGGACATTTTGGTACATTAGTTACTGCTTCATTTTACTTTTTAAATGGGATTTCATTTAGCCCCAGGCTGGCTTCTAAATCACCAGAGAGCTATAATTATCCAGTGACTCCTGAGCCTTCTGATTCTGGATCCCAAGTGCCGGGATTACAGGTGGATGGCAGTACATCTGGTTTGATAGTGCTACTTAAAAAAACCCAAACTATTTCAGTTGTTTCCTGATTATGTTTTTTTTTGTTTGTTTGTTTGGTTTTTCGAGACAGGGTTTCTCTGTGTAGCCCTGGCTGTCCTGGAACTCACTCTGTAGACCAGGCTGGCCTCGAACTCAGAAATCCGCCTGCCTCTGCCTCCCAAGTGCTGGGATTAAAGGCATGCGCCACCACCGCCCAGCCTCCTGATTATGTTTTTAAAACTTGCCCTGGCTCCTTGTTTCTACTCAAGAAGAGTCATGCTGCATAGCAGCTCACTCACTCATGTGATGTCAGCACATGAGAGGATGGAGCAGGAAGACTGCTGGGAAGTTGAGGCCAGCCTGGGCTACAGAAGGAGACTCTGCCTCAAAAGCAAATAAATAAATAAATAAATAAATATCATGATTTTGAGCAATACAGATTATCTTGTGTTTTCAAAAAAGAAAAAAAAAGCTTAATTGTCTGTCTTTGAGTATTGACTAGTAGCATCGTGAATGTTTTTGTTAATGTTGTTTGTCTTTTCAAATGCACCTGATAACAGTAGAAGAAAATGTCTTCTTGGTTTCTAGTGCAGCCAGATCCTGAGAGTGTGGTTCTGGGCACGGATGGTGGACGCTATGATGTGTACCTTTATGACCGCATGAGGAAGTCTGTGTACTGGGAAGAGGAGCCAGCTGAAGTGAGACGCTGTACTTGGTTTTACAAGGGGGACACAGACAGCAGATTTATTCCCTATACAGAGGAGTTCAGTGAAAAGCTAGAGGTATGAATGTTTTATCTCTTTATACTTTACAGAACAAAGGCATGTATGCAAGACATGCATCTGTGAATACCACTTACAGTACAGATGGCTTTATATACAAGGTGGCCTATGTTGATCCTGTCACTAAGGAGATTGATCTTTAAGTGGTATCATCATTCAGGAAGTGCTGCATGTAACACGACCCTGTGTCTCAAGATAAGACTGTATGCTTTGGAAAGGGCACATTCCACATCTACTAAGGGGTTCATATCAGGCCTTCAAGCAAATTTAGGTAGAATCTAGGGATGGTAGCACTTGCTTGTAATCTCAGCATTTATGAGGCCAAGGCAGAGTACCATGGGTTTGAGGATTGCCATGGGCTAATAGAAGAACCATCTATAAAAACAATCAATCAGTCAATCTCTCTCTCTTCCTCTCTCTACTCTCTCTCCTCCCCTCCTTCCTTCATCTCTCTTTCCCTCTCTGTCTCTCTCCTCTGCCTCTCTTTTGAGACAGGATTTCTCTGTGTAGCCCTGGCTGTCCTAGTCCAGACTGGCTTAGAATTCACAGAGGTCCACATGCCTCTGCTTCCTGAGTACTGGAATTGAAGGTGTCTTAAAGCATAACTTTTAAAAGTTTTATGGCATTTATTTATGTGTGTGCTCTCACATGTGCACGTTACATGACTGGAAGTCAGAGAACATGCCAGAATTGATTTTCTTCCTTCTACTGTGTGGGTCCTGGGCGTGGAACTTAGGTATTTAGGTTTGGCAGTAAGTGTCTTTGCCCACTGAGCTCTGCCAGTGGCCCGTAAAGCCTACTTTAGTTAGTTCAGCAGGGAAATATATAAAAGGTGCTAATTCCTAGAGCTAAATCTGAGTAAGCACATCACTAAAGATAAACAGTAATTGTTGGTGCTTTAGGTAGGGTCCTGTGTAGCTGCAGTATCCAAAGTCCCAAAATAAGTAGGCTTATTATTTTGAAGCTAAAAGTGCAGTGTTTATGTGTGAGTATCTGAAAACAGAGCAAGCATTTTTTTTTTTAAAGATTATTTATTTTATGTACCTGAGTACACTGTAGCTGTCTTCAGACACACTAGAAGAGGGCATTGGATCTTATTACAGATGGTTGTGAGCTACCTTGTGGTTGCTAGGAATTGAACTCAGGACCTCTGGAAGGGCAGCCAGTGCTGTTAACCACTGAGCCATCTCTCCAGCCCCAGCAAGCATTTTCCTTTAACTGTAATGGTAATATTGCCTGTGGGTGACACAGCTCTAGGCTGGGCTAACGAGCCAAGTCTTGCCCCTTGTATCGGCATGAGGCCCAAGCTCCTGCCTAGCTTTCTAAGAAACCCACTGCCTCAGTGGAGGCAAAGGAAGGTGGGAAGTGAGAAACAGATGATGCCTGTCACTGGTGTGTGGTTGATCCTGTCCTGTGTGACTACCAGGACAAAGAACAGAAGTGGTTTTTATTTGAAAATGCTTTTAATTTTATGATGACACAATTATCTCTATAGAAAACCAGGTGAACCTTTAGAAATACCATTAGACCAATATAAGAGTTGAAAGTGTCTCTCTGTAAAATCAACCAGTGTAAATTAGCAACATTCCTGTGCAATAGAACTAACCAGTCAGAAATCATAATAGAAGATACTGTTTATGATGCCAAGGAAACTATAACGTTTGTAGAAAAAAATTCAATAAAAGACACTCATGAGGGCTAAGGCTTGTAGTTGAGTGGAAAATGTCCTCCCAATGTGCACAAGCCCCTACGTTTTATCTCCAGCACTTTGAGGGGAGGAAAGATTTGCATAAGCTGGTCACAGCAATATGAGTCTCCAGGCCCAGCTATTCAAGATATAGTAAGATTATTACCCTCACACCCAATTGGTCTTAATGGAGGGAAGCTATAAAACAAAGAGTGTAAAAGTGACCAGGTACAGTAACACATTCCTTAATCCAAATCAGCTGGGAGGCAGAGGCAGGTAGATCACTGAGTGAGAGGCCAGCCTGATCTACATAGCAAGCTTGAGTCGAAAAGAAAAGAAAAAAGAAAAGAAAAGAAAAGGCTGGGCAGTGGTGGTACATACCTTTAATCCCAGCATTGGAGAGGCAGAGGCAGAGAAATCTCTTAAGTTTAAGACCAGTGTGGTCTACAGAGTGAGTTCCAAGACAGCCAGAGCTATACAGAGAAACCCTGTCTTGAAAACAAACAACACTGAGTGCTCTTATAGAGGGCTCAGGGTTGATTTTCAGCACTCAGACGCAGCTAATAGCTATTGGTAACTCTAGTTCTAGGGGCTCTAACAACCGTCTTCTGACTTTCCTAGGACACCAGAAGTGCACATGGTACACATATATACATGCTGGCAGAACACACACACGTATTAAAAAAAGTGACTCAGGAGTAGAGCTAAATACTGGGTTTGTTTATGTACAGTCTCAGCATCAACATTGTTTCCTCCCCTCCACCCCAGAGCACTGGTGAAGTACTAGCCCCCAGTGCTCACAAATGCCACTTTGTGTGGAGCTAGGGTGTTGCAGATATAATCATTTGAGATGAAGTTACTTGAGTAGGGTAGTCTCTAAGCCCCTGTAGCTAGTGTCATTATATATAATAAACACCAAGACAGACTTGTTCAGAAAGACAGAATGCTGTGCTTTGATAAAGGCAGAGGTGGGAGTAAGGCTTACAGTAATGAATGGCCTTGATTGTAGCAAGCCAAGGGTAGTTAGGAGGGTTCTATCCATGTAGATTCATAGGATTGGTGTCCAGCTGTCACTTTGATTTTGGAGTAGTAGCCTCAAGGACTAAGAGATAGTAAATTCATTTAACGATACTCAGCTTGTTCATCCCTATGAAACTGATGCACTGTCTAAACCTCTATTATTTTCCCCCATTTAATGGAGATATTATTTAGGAATGTGTGAGAGCAAACACTGGAGTAATTTGTCAGGTAGTCAGATGTCAGGACAGTATGGCAACCAGTAAACCAGACCTACCACTACTGCTTTGCTGCCAGTGTCGTCCTAATGGCCCTCCACGCTCGTCTTGGTGTGACGCCGATCGACTGCACTGCATTGTGTGTGTTCTGTCTCTGCAGGCTGAGTATAAAAAAGCTGTAACCACAAATCAGTGGCACCGCAGACTGGAGTTTCCAAGTGGAGAGACTATTGTTATGCACAACCCAAAGGTGAGGTGCTTTCTGAGATGGTGGGAGGCCCACCGTAAAGTCATTCTGCTGTGTGTGTGATAATGTTTTGTTTTTAGTGGTTTTGGCAGTGATTTATTTACAATAAATGTGTTATGTTTCAGTCAATCAATCAAGACAGGGCTTCTCTGTGTAGCTCTGATGTCCTGGAACTCACTTTGCAGACCAGGCTGGTTTTGAACTCACAGAGGTCCACCTGCCTCTGCCTCAAAGGCCCAAAACACCACACCTGGCAAGTGTATTTTGAAATAATTTATTAGTCATGGAAATTGAACTTTTTTTCCACAGAGTTTCCGTTTGGATGACACATTAATTGATACTAAGTATTACCTTAAAAGGAGCTTAGTGCATTTTTCACTTGGTTTGATGGAGCCCTCTCTCTACAAAGAGCTAGAAAAGATATTCAGGGTGTCTGCTCTCTGTTGAGCTCCTAGCTCTGCCTTCGTATTATGAGAGCAGCGGTGGGGAGACATTTTGTGCGCGCGTGCGCGCGCGCACACACACACACACACACACACACACACGCACACGCACACGCACACGCACACGCACACATTTATAACCCCCTCCCATTCTTGTAGTGCTGAGAATCTCAGGAAAAAAAAGTCACTATATACTGCAATAGGTTTAGTGGTATATTCCCGTAGTCCAAGCACATGGGAGGCAGAGGCAGGAGGATGGCTTTAGATTCTAGTCTAACTTCATCTAGATGAGTCCAAGCCAATCTGGGGATGTGTATTAAGACCTCATCTTGAAAACCAACTAAACACCTCTAAATATTGCTTAACCTATAGTGGGAAATAATTTTGCTATGAGCCTGTCATAATCTTGTGTCTTGAAGGTTATTGTTCAGTTCCAGCCTTCTTCAGTGCCAGATGAATGGGGGACGACACAAGATGGACAGACGAGGCCCAGAGTTGTAAAGCGTGGAATTGACGACAACCTTGATGAAATTCCTGATGGTATGTTTAGTTTGCTTGAGAGAAAAGTCTGTTTGTACTGCTCTGTTAGTGTCATCCTTCACTATGAAGAAAGAAGCAGTTACTAGAACTACTCCAGCATGCTCAGAATTCAGCCATATGCTGGTCACAGTTCTGTCTTTTTTAAATTATTGTTCCTTTTTAAGTTTTAGATTAAAATGTGTCGGAGGGTTTTGCCTGTATATATGCATATATGCACCTTGTGTGTGCCTGGTGCCAACAGAGTTCACAGAGGGATTCAGATCCCCTGGGAGTTAGGGCTGGTTGTAAACTACCATGTGGGTGCTGAGAACTGAACCTAGGTCCTCTGCCAGAACAACAAGCACTTTGAACTGAGCCATCAGTTTTACATTTCATTTTGTTTTGAAATAGGGTCTCATTGTATAGTCCTGGCAGTCCTGGAACTCAGAGATCCGCCTGCTCCTGCCTCCACCTCCCAAGTGTTAGGATTACGTGCATCTCAGAACAATTATGTTACTTTTATGTCTTCGTTTCTAGAATTCTGTTTAAAACACACAAACCAGATTCTATGTGTAATATGTGTATATGTGTTGTTGTGACAAAGTGCTGTTTGCTATTCTACTGCCACCAACTCTCTCAGCCACTGGGCTACTCTATCTAGCTAGCCCCTGCAGCACCTGATCACGGTGTTCCCAGCTCTGGTTCACTTGTCCCTAGAGCCACTAGTTCTTTCTCAGCCATAAACCCCTGTAGTTGGCAGTCCCACATTCCATAACTAAATAGAACTGTCAAGTTCCTGCACTATGCCAAGCACCGGCGGGCCACACGGCCCTGTGGGGTGTCATCTCTGCAGACCCTACGCCCGTGGCCCCTGAGATGGTGTGGTTGCTGCCTCTGCCTGCCCACCCGCCAACTCCACTGCTCCAAGGCTCTAGGCCTAGCCCCTAGGCCCACTCCACTGCCTCCACAGTGCTAGGCCTAGCCCCATGGAATGACCGCCAGTCTCTCGGTTAGATATCACAATACCCAGTAACTGAGTAAAATCAAAACTCTTAAAGCTTATACTTAACCAGTCAGATTTATATATCAATAAAATCTCAATATACAAGATGCCCACACAATTTAAACAAGTTATCCCAATTATTCTAACCCTGTAAGATAATTCATAACTACCTGTGGCTACTGAAAGCCACATTGGTTCTGAATTATCCTGTTCGTCTTCCATCTTGTTCTCCCCTCTCTCCATCTCTCTCGCTCTGCAACTCTTAGCTCTGCCTCCCCTTTTCCCTGTCCAATCACAGGCCTCCTGCTGCACTAATTGGTTTTCCTATTCTGTGCCATTGAAGAACAAGTTTTATTTTGATAGTAGACATTTCATTGTCTAATAAAATAAGATAAATAGGTATTAGGAGATCTGGATGAAGTAGTGTAGGAAAATAGATTGAACTTTGAAATGTTTCCTGTTACAGTTCTATTATTATGAAGAGACACCAAGACCAAGGCAACTCTTAGAAAAGGAAGCATGTAACTGGGGGCTTGCTTCAATTTCCATTATCATCATGGTGGGAAACATGGCAGCAGGCAGGCATGTAAGCAAGCAGGCATGGTGCTAGAGATAGCTGAGAACTTTAGGTTCTGTTCTGAAGGCAAAGAGAGTGACTGGGCCTAGTATATGCTTTTGAAACATCAAAGCCCAGTCTGTAACATAACCCCTCTAAGGGCACACTTCCCAGTCCTTCCCAAACAGTTCCACTCCCTAGTGACTAAGCATTCATATATGGGCTTTTGGTGGCCATTCTTACTCAACCATACTCCTATAGGTTTTTGTTTGTTTAGAGACAGGGTTACAGTGTATAGCTCTGATTGGCCTGGAACTTGCTATGTAGACCATGCTAGCCTCCAGCTCACAGAGATCTACCTGCCTCTGCCTCCAGAGTACCAGGACCATGACTGGCCATCCTAGAATGTTTTTGAATTAAGAGGAATGACTTTGGGAACAAAGACTTTGAAGTTTTATATTGTCAGATTGCCTGTCCATATCGGGCTTAGTGTCCTATGGAGGGTGTTTGATTTTGTTTGTTTTTTGGTGCAGGGGATTGAGCTCAGGTCCATGTTCATGTACACATTTCATACTACAGAGCTACAGTTTCATCCCAGTTCTGTTGTGGTCTGAAAAAAAAATCATACATTATGGCGGGTCAGTAGGCTTATGAAGAACTGATGTTTCCTTGACCTCTCCGTTTAGTGTGCCATTATTTGCCAAGCTAGACAAAGTATTCTAATTTGATACGGGTAATGAGAGATACTTGCTTTGGAGGGCAATGGATTTCTTTGGCTAGCTTATGATAAAAAGGATATCAAGAACTTAGCAATTTAATTAACAATACCAAATACTCAGCTTTGTGTATATGTGTGTTTTATGGTGATTATTTATTTGTTTTTACCAGGGGAAATGCCTCAAGTTGACCATTTGGTGTTCATGGTGCATGGCATTGGGCCTGTGTGTGACTTGCGCTTTAGAAGCATTATTGAGTGTGGTAAGTGAAAGTCACATTTTGTTTCATAGAAGACTCCGAGCGCTGATAAGAGGGCTCTTTAGAGCTCATTTTATGATCGTTCCTAGCTGTGGCCTTGTGGCTGGGGCTATAAGTGGAGATTTCTGTGGTCAGTAGAAACTATTAATCTGTGTTTGATCTGCTCTTACTGGAAGTTATCATGGTAATATTCACCGTGTTGGTCAACAGCCAGCCTGGCTGAGCACGCGCAGCAGCATAGAGCTCCTGCGCACTGAGTTGCTACATAGGGAGCCCTCTGAGAAGCTGCTTAGGGACTAGTGACTCCTAAAGACTTATCTGTAATAAGTCTGCACTTACTGAATACTTAGTATTGCATGTGTTTTATCATCAGCCTCACAGATACACCTTTGGGTGTGGGTGTGTCGCTGTCACCTCCAGTGCTAGGAGAAGAAAGGCCTTGGCTGAGTTAAATGTGCTACTGTTACAGTTGGTTGGTTCTGGAACCTGATGCTGAAGAGGGCGTTTGAGGTAGTTAAACTAATTTTTTAGGCCTTAAGTACAATGAAACTTAAAAAGTACTTCTGAACAACCAGTGTTTGTTGATTTACTATTTTGTCATTATTTTTTAAAACATATAGCTTTATCTTATTACAAAAGTCAGCTCATTTTAGTTAATTAATTATCTACAAAGCTAAGATACTTTTCTCTTAATTTTTTTTTTTTTAAGTGGATGATTTTAGGGTGGTTTCTCTCAAGTTGCTACATACACACTTCAAGAAGTCAGTAGACGAAGGGAAAGTCAGCAGAGTGGAGTTCCTGCCCGTTCACTGGCACGGTGCCTTGGGTGGACATGCTACGGGTGTTGACAGGTTTGTAGATTTTGATAACTTGTTTTTTACCGTAGCTAAAATTAGAGACAAATTTAAATTGTAATATAAAATGGCTTATTCCAACATGAGCAAATAGCAGCCTGTTAATATCGGGCTGTTCCATGTGTGTATCTGTGTTTATTCCTATTGTAAATATTTAAGGATCTAAGAAATTTTAGACAGAGCTTGTTTTGAATCCTGGAAATTGAATTCAGATTCCCAGATGTGAGGAATACACCCTAGCTCTCTCTGTTGCTGGCCTTAAAATACCTGATGTGTTGTGGGTTAGAAGGAGCCTGTTGAGAATCAGCAGCATCCTTGTCTAGTTAACAGTAAAACAGATCTTTTCCATGTGATAGCAAGTGTGTTCAGATTATGGCAGATTTCCCCATGGGGTGAAAATCACCCCTCTTTGGGACTTACATTTTTAATTTCTTGGTGGGGAATACATAAAACAGTTAAACTGTAGGCCATTTATTGATGCCAGTGAATGTTAACAGCATTCACCAGGCACCGTGGCAGAAATTCCCCCTTTAGTTTTGAATGCACAGGTCCAGACAGTATTTACACTGTCACAGATGACTAATAGCATGTTCCTAGCTATTGACATTGTGATGTGATGGGGTCTGTGCTTTCATAAAGCTAACCCTGCCAACAGTGTTCTGGCCGCATTGTGCTGTGCTGTGAGGTTCTTGCTTCCTCTCTGAATGCTCACCAGCTGCCCTTAGAGAATTTTTGTTTCTGGTAACTTCTTTCATATTCTAAGTGTGACAGCCTCTCGTCTCTCTCAGCCACAGTTTTGTCAGGCATCCAGATTTTCAGTTAGTTAAAAGAAAAATGGTACAGTAGGCTTGTTTATTTAAAAATGGAAGTAAAGTCTTCACTTATGTCATATTTTATATAGCAGCCCATTGTAGAATTCTGAAATTCAAAATGCAGTTGTGGCACAGATGATTTTTTTTTTACTTTCTCTTAACTATTTATGAATTATTCTGCCAACAGAATTAGCTCATTGCTAGCCTGTGACATCTACAGGTTGATTGTACTAATTAATGTATAATCTATACTTTGTACTCTTTTATTTTTAATAAATAAAAATTTAAACTGTTAAAAATTCAGAAGTTGAAGGTACATACTGACAGTAACTTTTTTTTCCCTTTTAAAACAGGAATATCAAGAAAATCACTTTGCCAAGTATTGGTCGGTTCCGGCACTTTACCAACGAAACTCTGCTAGATGTTTTGTTCTACAACAGCCCTACCTACTGCCAGTCAATTGTGAAGAAGGTGGGAGTAGAGATAAACCGGCTACACTCGCTCTTTATGAGTCGGAACCCAAACTTCAAAGGAAAGGTCTCGGTTGCTGGCCACAGTTTAGGTAAAGCTGCCCCATAGTCTCAGATGCGCTGTTTGCTTTGTTCAGATGTTGCAGTGTGTTTGTCTCGTTTAAAAACTTGGAAAGCTCGGGTTTGTGAACAGAGGACAATGCTTGGAGTTGAGACTGCCTTTGCTCTTCAGTTCAGTAGCAGAGGAAGGCTGTGTGTTTTTGTTGTTGCTGTTTTAAGATTTTTATTTGATTTATGTGTATAGGTTTGAGTCTGTTGAATGTATGCCATGTGTATGTGGGTGCCCTTGGAGGTCAGAAGAGGATATCTTATCCCTGGAGCTGGAGTTGCAGGTGCTTGTAAAGTGTTGGATATGGGTGCTAGGAACTGAGCTTAGGGCCTCTGGAAGAACAGGATACACTCATCCCCCAAGCCATCTCTAGCTGGTAGGCTGTATGTGGGTTTTTTGTCATTAGGTGAAATAGGAATATTGTTGCTCTTAAAAAAATGTGTAGGTAAAGCTGTCCTGTGTAATGTGAATTTGTTTGGTTTTGTTCAGAAGTTTTTTGTGTTTTTCTGGTTGCAAAACTTAGAGCATATACAAGACTCACATGTACATGCGTGGACATGCGTACTAGAACACCTTTGTGGAGGTCAAAGGGCAACTTGTAGGGTCAGTTTTCTTCCAACTTTACATTGTACCTTAGTTTGATTTCTATTGCTTTGATAAACACTATGATTGAAAGCAATGTGGGTAAGAGAGGGCTTATTTCAGTTTACAGTTGTTGTCCATCCTGAAGGGAAGTCAGGGCTTCCTGAGTACAGAAAAACCTGGAAGCAGGAACTGAAGCAGAGGCCATGGAGGAGTGCTGCTTACTGGCTTGTTCTTCCTGGCTTGCTTGGTACACTCAGCGTTACCAGCCCAGAGATAGTACTGCCCATCAAGGGATGGGCCTTTCTGTGTGAATCTTTACCAGTCTGATGGGGTGTTTTCTCAGTTGAGGCTTCCTGTTTGCTGATGACTCTAGCTCCTGGCTAGTTGACAAAAACCTAAGAACAAACTCTCGGACTCTGGAGATCCAACTCAGGTTGCTGATTCTGCATGGCAAATACCTTTACTGGCTGTGCCATCTTGCTGGCTATGATTATTAGATTTTAATCAGCAGCTGATCTTTGTATGACTTCTGTCGGAGACTGAAAAAAAGCAGGAGAATTTATTTAGTGCTGAAAATACTTGGGTTAACTTTGTTATAAAGCATAATATCTTTTTCTTAGGTTCTTTGATACTGTTTGACATATTATCTAATCAAAAAGATACGAGTGTCTCTAAGTCTCCGGGATCTGTGGCTGTTTCTAATGGAGTTATGAAACATTCAGATTTTCAGGAAAAGCAGGTAAGTTTCTAGTTACCTTGTTGACATTGAGAGTTAAGGCTGGAGCTGAGCTCTTCTCCAAAACCTGTGCTGTTCCCTGTAACTGTTTCTAATTGTTAGGATGCATTGAGGCTCAGAGGTACAGCAGAAGAGCTGATCTTCACACCTGTAATCCTGGCTGAGGTGGGAGGATGATAAGTTCAAAGCCAGCCTGGGCAGCACAGGAGATGCCATCTCTAAAAATTCCTTATGGATTATAAAATAAATGTGAAGGCTTAGGATTTCTAAAAGCAAATTATTATAGGAAATGGGAACATGAATGATTTACTAAATGTATATATTTTAAAATCCAGGTGAAAGACGGCAACGTGCTAAAAGCATAGTTCATTTGTAGAGCAAATTATTTCAGATTTTATGTAGATGAGGAGACATTTTGTGGGAGTTTTGTCTGAGCTTTGCATTGTTTCCTTCCCCTTTGTATTAAGATATCTGAAGAGTCAAAGCTGACGTCAGATGAGTCATGTGACCTTGATGTTGAAGATGAAGAACCCCTAACTTTGCATGGAACCCTGGAAGCACTCAGCATGTCTGATTACATTAGCACTTTTGAAAAAGAAAAGATTGATATGGAATCTCTGGTACTGATAATAGCCTGATTTATTTTGTTTAAAATTATTTTTCCTTAGTGTAATCTGGAAAATTGAAGGAAGACTTAAAAGCACTTTTATATCAGAATTTATTCCATATAAGCCCAAAACTTATATGTTTAAAAAAAAAATAGAAACAAAAAGGGGGTGGCTAGGGGGAGAGATGTCTCAGTAGTTAAGAACACTTGCTGCTCTTGTAGAGGACTGGGGTTTGGTTTCTAGTATCCACGTTGTGATTCACAACTATCTGTAACTCCAATTCCAGGATCAAGTGCCCTCTTCTGGCCACTCTGGATACCAGCACACACTTGTGACACACACATATTCACAAATGTTGACACACACATGTTGACACACACACACACACACACACACACACACACACACACCCCAGGAGCACATATATACATGTAAAAAATAGCTTTTTTTAAAATTTGAGGGGAAAAATGTGTAAAGCTTTTTTCAAGCATGTGACAAAAACCCAGAGCCATATATGGACAAGAACGTCAATGTTGTATACAGTATGACAATATCTAATGGCCAGAGACAGGAAAAGCACAGACACAGACAGATGGGGCTTTTATAGTCAGAGCCTTTACTGTACTAACGATACGCAGCAGGCACACATGCAGCACAAACGAGAGCACGACTTAAAGAAAGAATGTAACGGTGGCCTCCTGCCTTGGGGGACAAGTCCAGAATGCCTGGGAATGCTACAGGGATGCTCACTGGACACTGGTTTAACACTGTGGGACCTTAGTAGTCACAGTGCACACAGACAGGGTGCTGGTGGAGTCATTCGTGCAGTCATGCAGTAGGACTCTGCAGCAGGTGAATGACATGTCTCATCATGAATCTTGATTTGTGTTCCCTCTCTCTCTCTCTCTCTGTTTCTCTCTCTCTGTCAGATGTCACTGTTGTGTGCACCTGAGGGATTTCTGAAGAGAGGGCCAATTGCTAGCAGTTATCCCTGAAAGAATTGGATGGTTGGGACCAGAATGGACAGGAAAGATTTGAGGGGATTCATTATATGTTTGACAGTATAGTTTTTTTTGCATGTAGTCATGCAGAATTTTTGCATGACATAAACATATTTCCTATTAAAAATAATAGAATTTTTAATGGAGAGGACAATTTGGAAAATTTTTTGTCGCGCTAGATGTTGGAAGTCAGAGCCTCACATGTGCTATGCAAGTGCTCTACCAGTAAACTGAGACCAAACATGGTAAAGTTTAAAATAATTTATTGCTTAAAACAAAAGCCCAAGCTTCTTGAAGTTGATTCTTTTAATTTTTTTTGTGTCCTACTTTGAGATTATCTGTTTTTAGATTGATTAATTAATATGTTCTTTGCTTCCCTTTAAAGCTTATGTGTACAGTTGATGACCTGAAGGAGATGGGGATACCCCTTGGGCCCAGAAAGAAGATAGCCAATTTTGTAAAACTTAAAGCATCCAAACTGGTAAGGTTTGTCTCTGCCCTCAAGAAAAATGAACACATTTTGTAACCTGACCTTTGTGGTTTGTATGTGTAGCCTAAAACTCAACTATGTAGCATGATCCTTTTGCTTCAGCCTCTTGAGTCTCTTGGGATTATAGGTGTGAGGCACTGTGCTTGGCTCTCATTTTTATTTTAGAAGCTTACAATACCCTCTTGGTTGGGCAAACTATTTTACTTCTCCCTGGAATACAATAATGGAAGCCCAGGCTCCAGAATCAGTTGGGGCTGGATTGTATTCACATTGCACTAGCTGAACAACTTGGTGTTCCTGGGACAGAGAGTTCCCAGGACAAAGGACTTCTCATTTTATTAGTTTATGTAAAAATTCTTTAAAAGGTTTATTTTATGTGAACGGAAGTTTTGTCTGCCTATATGTATATATATGCACTATATGCATGCCTGGTGTTCATAGAAGTCAGAAGAGGGTGTCAGATCCCTTAAAACTGGAGTTACAGATGGTTGAGAACTACTGTGTGGTTCCTGGGAATTGAACCAGAACTTTCTGCAAGAACTGCTCATCCATCTCCCCAGCTCCAGCTTTCCCTTTCAAACTGATTATTTGAGGATTTCCAGGTGCAAAAACTTGTGAGGTTCTTGACAAATGAATGAATGAGAGGTGCTAACTCCCAGGGAAGCTACTTACTAATAGCACGTTTATGAGCATTGACTTGATTTCTCTGATCCTTGATTTATTTATTTATTTATTTATTTATTTATTTCATCACTAAAATGGGGCCCGCATGCTGGCAAGATTGCTAAGCAAATAAAGGCATCTGTCACCAAGCCTTGCTTCCTGAGTTTGATCTCACAAGTTCTCTGACCTCCGTGTGCAGCATGTGGTATGCATATATCCATTTCTCTTTCCCACACATGTCCATCCACACAGATAATGAAGTGGGAATAGAATAGTTACAATGGAAGCTGTACTTTTTTCTCTCATAGGTTAGACTATGTATGTGACTTGTGTAGTAACCTGCCATGTTAGAGTTTAGCACATAGTCATCTACTGTGTCTAAATTTTATATTTTTATCTGAGACAGTTTCATGTATCCTAGGCTGGCCTGAGGCTCACTGTGTAGCTGAGGATGACCTTTGCTTCTGACCCTCCTGCAGTCACTTGCCAGGGCTGGGATCACAGTCATGCCTCACCATGCCTGGTTTAATGCAGTACTGGGGATCAAACCCAGGACTTTGTGCATGCTAGACAAGTAGTCTACCACCTGAGTTACATTCCCATAGTTTTTAAAAAACTAAAAATTTTAAAATATATATCATAAGTCACATTATAAAATTTCATGAACTTGTATTTTCTGTAATGAAAAAAACTTTTAAATGTGCTCTGTTCTGCTTTTTTTTTTTTAGGATTTATTTATTTTTATGTATATGAGTACATTGTCGCTATTTTCAAACATACAAGAAGAGGGCATTGGATCCCATTACAGATAGTTGTAATAGCACCATATGGTTGCTGAGAATTGAACTCAGGACCTTGCAGACGGCGCTCTTTTTTTTTTTTTTTTTTTTCAAACGGGGCTCTTAACCGCTGAGCCATCTTCCCAACCCCCCCTTTTTTGCTTTTAAAAATAATTTTTTTCTGACTTTTGCTGGGGCTTGCAAAATTTAAAGTTGAGACAAATCCATTATCATCTGTCTTGTTTTTCCCCCTGTACACTGAATTACATTTTTACTTTTATATCAATAAGTCTCATGGTTCAGTATCTGAAGGACATGCTAGAGAACCTGAAGGCCAGGGGAGTAACACCAGAGTTCAGTTGGTACAGTTCTCAGAGGGGAGGGCAAAGCCAGAGGTTGTGGTGAGAAATGTCAAAAGCAGTGATTGGGGTTTTATAGTTGCTGAGAAAGATGATAGTGGTGTGAATTTGGGATGGAAAGAGAACAACTGAAGACATTTTAGATAAAGCAAACTGTATTTGATTACGTGTTGAGAAAAGCTACTTGACTATGAGGTGTCCTTCCTTTTCCCTGTGTGGTAAATAAGTCATTCTCTAATTGTAGTTCACACACAGCTCCTCCTCTCTCCTGAGTCTCTCAGAAGTCTGTGGGCAGATCCCCAGAGGGTAATTTCCACATGGGATCTTATTCATCAGACAGAATGAGCTAATACTGCTCTGATGAGCTTGTTGACCCAACACACATTGTTTGAGGAGTGTGCTGTGGTGCTTCTGAATGTAGGCCCTGTTGGTTCTCCATACACAGCAGTGAGGCCAGGCCCTCGGCAAAACAGATGAGGACTGAGGAGTGATGGCTTCAGGCTCTTTGTTTATGTCTTCAGTTTTTTTTGCAATAAAAGGTTAAAAATTAGAAAAGTTCTTTGAAAAACTCTCAGAAGGAACCTGTTTTATAGATTGCAATGGCTTGGATATAGAAGCTATGGAATTTTAAGCATGTTTGGAAATGAATAACAATCTATAATGCAATTTCACTTTTTAAATTCAAATGTAACTGCTTCCCGATGAACCATGAGACTTTGCCAGGCAGTTTGCATTGATTAGTCTGTATTGTTTACAGGTGAGTTTTTGACATATGAAGATAATACTGTGTCTTGGTGACTTTCTATCACTGAAAAAATGGGACTAAAAGTATCCAATTTTTTTGTTTTGTTTTTAAGCAAGGATATCAAGTATGCATGGTATATTTGGCTTTAGGTAGCTCTATAATGTTTAGAATATTAAACTCTCTGAATATAGTAAAAGGTAATGCCGAGTGAGAAGGTAAATAGCAGCTGGAAGAACCTTAGAATGTTTGATTTTAGGTTTCAGATTGTGCCACCTCACAGGCAGGGCGTGAGATAAACGAAGCTGTCCAAAATGCCAGTAGTGAAATCAGCTGCCCATGCTGCTGACTGAGTAGTCTTCGATGTTATTGTCCTTCATGTTAACCGGTTGGACTACTTCCCTGTTCTGTTAGTATTTTGGAATGAATCGATAGAAAAGAACAGTTGGTCAGCTATTTAGTTTAGCTGCTGTTAAACAGAGACTAACTTAACCCTTCCCAGCCTGGGGAGTAAGGAGCTCTGACGTTGTGGATAGAGGTCCACTTTGACAAGTGTACACCTTCTGACACAAGGTGCAGTCAGCCAGTACTTACCAACCACTGGAAATGGGCATTGTCCTACCAGCATTGGCATCTTTTTATATATTTACCCCATAGTTCTTGCTGTTTGCTTTGTGGAGATACATAGCTCTTAAAGTGTTCTGGGTTCAGCTAAGCACCTAAAGAAAGAAACTGTGTGTGTCTCTTGGCACCACCGTGCTTCCTACTGACCTTCCCTCTCAGTGAGTGCCTTGTGTTTGAAGTCAGTACAAACATGTTTCTGCCTAGATCATGTAAGTAGAGTCAGTAGAGTGTATTAGCTTTGTGTTTGCCCTCCTCTACTTAATAATTTTGAGATTTATGTTAGAATGAATTTTAGCTGTTTTACTGTATTTTGTCTTTTGTAATCTATATTTTTCTAAGAGTTGTACAGCTTATTATAGCTATCACAGCATGTCTTTCCTGATGATAGTACGTGTCTCTAAAAAGTGTACTTCTTCTGGGAGGCTGGAGAGATTGCTTAGCAGCTAAGGGAGCTTGGCTGCTCTTGTAGAAGGAGCTAGGTGAGGTTCCCGGAACCTGCATGGTGACTGCAACTTACCCTCACTTCAGTTCCAAGGGATGTGCCCTTCTCAGGCCTTCATAGTAACCAACATGCACTTGACATCCACTCATACAGCAGTGTATACACAGATACACATACGTAAAAGTGACCTGGCTGTCCTAGAACTCATTCTGTAGACCAGGCTGGCTCAAACTCAGAAATCTATCTGCCTCTGTCTCCCAAGTGTGAAATTAAAGGGGTTTGCCACTATGCCCAGCTCAAAAAATAAATATTTTCTGAAAGTACCTTTTCCCAATAATCCCAGTATTATTACTATGCCTAAATCAGTAAGAATTCCTTAATTGCATGGCAGTATATCTTGTGAGAGATAAGAACTGGACTTTGCCTCAAGATTGTCTTATACTGTTGTGGTGTTTTATAGAAGCAGAAAAAAGCAGCATCAGAGAAGAAGGCAGCGCTGGCTGCTCTGACGAAAGGACAAGATGAGAGTGCTCCAAAAATTAAGGAAATGGCTTCTCCATCCTCAGAATCCAAGAGGAAGCTCTCCGTTGGGCCTTACGTGTCATCTGTACGTGTTGATTATGAATCTTTTGAAGTTGGCACAGGACAGGTGAGTGTATATTAGTGAGGCTAGCATTTTAGGTTGGAAACGCACATTTATCATTTGGTCTGACTGTATGTTTGGAAATAGCTATGTAGCATGCTTTTGGAGCTGCACACAGAAAACTGGTTTTCTCTTAATAAACATTTTATGCTCAGGAGATGTCATGTATTCAGAGCATGTCATCTAAGTTCTGTAACTGTCCTTTAGTCTCTTTCCTGTTGATACTTTTGTAGCATTAAGTCTCGTAATTGGTAACAACACAAAGGGCTAGAGTTATAAACTCATGTTCAGAACATGCACATTTCTTTGAGGAATTGGTGTACTCACTTTATTGATGTGTTCTACTACTCCTGCATTTAATAAGATTATCCGGTATACTTAAATTCAGTTGCATAGAGTATAGAGATACTCTGAGAGGCTGTCACTTTCAATATACTTACTGTTGTTCATTTAGGGAAAGCATAGCCTGCAACTTGATGTTTGATCTAGCCTCTTCACGATTTCTTTTAAGTCCAGTTCCTTTCTAAGATTCTATTTTTTAGGGTTGGGGAAGATGGCTCAGTGGGAAAAGTGCTTGTCATGGAAGCAATGAAGACCTGAATTCAAATTTCCAGAACCTGTGTAAAGTTGGGTATGGTAGGGCACTTCTGGAATCCCAGTGTTCCTACGGGGAACAAGGAGGTGGAGACAGGAGAATACCTAGAAAGTTGTAGGTGAGCTAGCCTGGCATATGCAGATGCCAACAAAGAGGAAGGAGGGGATTAACACCCAAGGCTGTCCTGTAGCTTACACACACAACATGGCAAGCATCCGCCCAAACTTACACACAGAAAAATGTACACACATAAACACACAGATTATAGTTTTTAAAATTGATTATTGCATATATATATATATAAAATTGTGTGTGTGTGTGTGTGTTTGTGCATGCATACCATGACACTCAATATGGAGGTCAGTGGATAGCCTGTAAGACTTACTTCTTTCTTACCATATGTGGCAGGGGCTCAAACTTAGGCCCTTAGATTTAGTAACAAACACTTTTAATCTTGCTGAGCTATCTTGCTAACCTCAAATTGTATTAAAATATCTCACTTTTGTTGCCAGGTAAGGTGGAACATACCTTTAGAAGGTTCTCTGTATTCAAGGACAGCCTGGTTTACATAGTGAGTTCTAGGCCAGTCAGAGCTATCTAATGAGACGCTGTCTTTAAAAAAAAAAAAAAAAAAAAAAAAGTCTTTTCTTTTTTAATCCTGAGCAAACCAGAGCAAATGCTAATAAAGAAGGAAACTTCCTTACCTCCTTGTTGGGTGGCACCACAGCACACCTCTCTAACTCCATGAAGTGAGACTCATCTTCATGGAGTGGTAGCTCCACAGGAGAAAAAGAATTACTTCTTTAGGTCTAGTAAAGAACATTTTATGGAGGCTTTTTTAAAAAACAATTATTTTTATTCTGTGTGCATTGGTGTTTTGCCTGCATGTATGTCTGTGTGAGGTGTCAAATCTTGGAGTTACAGACAGTTGTAAATTGCCATGTGGGTGTTGGGAATTGAAACCAGGTCCTCTGGGTTTTCAAGACAGGGTTTCTCTGTGTAGCCCTGGCTGTCCTGGAACTCACTCCGTAGACCAGGCTGGCCTCGAACTCAGAAATCTGCCTGCCTCTGCCTCCCAAGTGCTGGGATTAAAGACGCGCGCCACCACCGCCCGGGGCAGTCAGTGCTCTTGACTGCTGAACCATTGTAGCCCTGGCTGTCTGTCCTGAAACTCAGTGTGTAGACCAGCCCGGCCATGGGTTTAAAGGAATACCACTACTGCCTGGCCTTAAGATTAATTTTTAATTATGTATGTTTCCGGTGTGATTGTGTGTTTTGCAGGGGTTGGGAATGTGCAGGTGTGAGTGCAGGTCCAGAAGAATCCAGAAGAAGAATCTATCAGATCCCCTGGAGTTAGTTAGAGGTGGTTTTTTTTTTTTTTTGTTTTTTTTCTTTTCCTTGTTTTTTTTTTTTTTTTTTTTTTGTGTTTGTTTGTTTGTTTTTCGAGACAGGGTTTCTCTGTATAGCCGGGCTGTCCTAGAACTCACTCTGTAGACCAGGCTGGCCTCGAACTCAGAAATCCGCCTGCCTCTGCCTCCCAAGTGCTAGGATTAAAGGCGTGTGCTACCACTGCCCGGCCGGCCGTTAGAGGTGGTTCTAATGTAGGTTCTGGGAACCAAACTCTGGTCCTCTGGAAGAGCAGTTCGTAATCTTAACGGCTGAACCATCTCCTTAGCCCTTTATGTAGTGCTTTTACTTGAGTCTTGTCTTGGGAAGACTTGTCCAGGTTGTTGACCCAGACCAGGCTCCATGCCACATCTATCGTTGATGGGCGGAGACAGGCAGACTGGAGGTTGTTGGATAATGTAAGCAGTAGCCACAGTGTACATTATTTACTGCCAGAAAGCCATGCAAAACAGATAACCAAAAGTAGTTTGTTTTGGTACAGGGATTCAATATAAAGTCCTAGCTTTCTGGAACTTGCTGTGTAGTTCAAGCTGGCCTCCAATTCACAGAGCCCACCTACCTCTGCCTCCCGAGTACTGGGATTAAAGGCACTCACCAAGTCCAGCAGCAAAAGAGCGTTCTTTTTTCTTTTTAAAAGACAACAATAAACTTATTTATTAGCTATAATTAATAACCATCATTAACTATTTAAGCAATGTTTTCTAGACTTGTTTTAGGATATAATTACATACTATCTTAGGGTTACTATTGCTGTGATTAAATACTGTGAACAGAAAACAAGTTGGGGAGGAAAGAGTTTATTTGGTGTACACTTCCACAGCACTGTGTATCATTGAAGGAAGTCAGGACAGGAACACAAACAGGGAAGGATCCTGGAGGCAGGAGCTGATGCAGAGGCCATGGGGGGTGCTTCTTACTGACTTGGTCCCCATGGTTTGCTCAGCCTGCTTTCTTTCTTATAGGACCCAGGAGCACAGGCCCAGGGATGACACCACCCACAATGGGCTGGGCTCTTCTCTATTTATTACTAATTGAGAAACGCCCTACAACTGGATCTTATGGAGGCATTTCCTCAATTAGAATTTCCTCCTTTCAGATAACTAGTTTGTGTGTCAAATTGACATAAGACTAACCAGCACACATACATATCTTAACAAAAATCAAGGAAATTTTGTCTTATTTTTTGAACAGCATATTGCCAATATATTCTTACATAGATTTTCCTCTAACTTCACTTGTAATGTTTGCTTGCTTGATTATTTGGAAAGTTAGTGATATACCTGTCACTTCCTTATTATTGGTTACATCTGTTTCTGAGGGCTGGATACAAATAGTACTACATCCTGGGTGGCTTTAAACAGTGGTCTATTATCTCCCTGTCTGGAGGCCAGGGTGTTTAGCAGACCTTGCTTCTGAAAACCTGCAGGCCATGCCTTCCTTATCTTCTTGTCTGTTCCCAGCTTTTTCTTGTTTACCAGCCATCTTTATCAGTTCTAGAGTCATAGCTGCATTACCTCAGCCCTCTATCTTCACCTCTCACCCATGTGCTCACATTGTCTTCCCCTGTGGCTCTGTCCTAACAACCTTTTCACAATAGGTGAGGTATGCTGGCCAGGCATTACGATACCAGCCTCACATGGACTGGGTTATCTCCTCATTGGCTTTTTCTGCGAAAAGCCACATTTCGAGGAGATTAGAGCATTGACTCACTTGTCGGGGAGGGCAGGGTACACAGTTGAGCACATATTAAATATTTAGGCTAGTTCCAGTTTTTTAACCCCTTTAAGCAATTCAATGATAACTATTTTAAACCACATTTTACATTTTGGCTTATGTGTGCAGCTGAACTCATAAATGTGAATACTTTCTCAGTTACCGCCACTTTTTTGGTTTGGTGATTCGAGGCAGGTTTTCACTGTGTAGCTCTGGATGTCCTGGAACTTGCTCTATATAGATCAGGCTGGCTTTGAACTCACAGAGACTCACCTGCCTCTGCCTGCCTCCCGAGTTCTGGGGTCAGAGGCGTACACTACTACCTCCACTTCTGCAAAGTGCCAATTTTCCTCTTCCTGATGGTTGATGAGCTTGCTTCTCCCACCCAAACCTGCCCGTGTGCTGTTATCAGTGCCTCTTTGCTTACTTCTTTTTATTACTTTAAATTATGTATTTACTTATTTTATGTGTATGGGTATTTTCTCTACATAGATGTTAGTGTACTCTGCAGTACCTACAGACGTCAGAAGACAGTGCCAGATCCCTTGGGACTGGAGCTACAGAGGCTTGTGAGCTACCATGTGGATGCCCAAGTTGAACCTGGGTCTTCTGCAAGAACAAATGTTCTTAAGCACTGAGCCGTCTTCTGCAGTGCTTAGTCCCTCCCTCCCTCCTTTCCTTCCTTCTTTTCTTCCTTTCTTTCTCTTTTTCCATGCTCAAATGCAAACTGGTGCTCTGCACATGGTGTCCGAGTGCTGTACCACAGACTGAGGCTTTGAGCCCTTGTTCTCTGAAAACATGCCAATAGGATCACCTTTACGACTTTCTTTTTGTTTTTAGATTTACTTATTTTATGCATGTGAGTATTTTTCTTGCATGTATATATGTGTGCCACTTTCATGCCTGGTGTCCTTGAAGGTCAGAAAAGGGCTTTGAATCCTATGGGAATAAAGATGGTTGTGAGCCAGTGTGTGGTTCTGGGAAACAAACTCAGGTCCTTGCAAGAATATCTGGGTTTTTTGTTGTTGTTGATGTTGTTGTTGTTTTTTAAAGACAGGGTTTCTCTGCGTCATAGCACTGGCTTTCCAGGACTCGCTTTGTAGACCAGGCTGGCCTCAAAATTACAGAGATCTGCCTGCCTTGAGTGCTGGGAGTAGAGGCGTGTGTCACCGTGCCCAGCCTGTGTCAAATGTCTTAACTGCTGAGCCATCTCTCCAGCCTGTGTAATCACTTTTACAACGTTGTTCTAAAGAAGCAATTTTTAAACATATAAATTGAATTCCTCTTTCTTTTTTGTATTTCATTTATGTTTCTGATGACCTTTCAAGGAAAATGGTAAAATGGTATCACATTGTATTTCTTTGAGCACTTTAGACGTTTGATATTTTCTCTCTTTCTTTTTTAACACATTGTATGTTGTGTGTGGAGGCTGGAGGACAACCTTGGATATGATACTCAAGAACAATGACTGCTTCATTTCAGACAGAGTCTCTTCCTGATCTGTAAATCACCAGTTTGGCTAGACTGGCCAGCTTCAGGGATGCTCCTGTCCCCACCTCCCAGCACTGGGGTTCCATGAATGTACCACCACATCTGGCATCTTGATGTAGGCTTTAGGGTGTTTCCCTATTGAACCACCCCAAGCCTCACTTGTATTTCTTAAGGCATTTTTTTCACCGTAAGGTGTTGAAGTTAGGCTCCAGATCTGCTTCCCAGGCCCATGCTCCCAGAAATAAGACTCAGACTCAAATTATATTTATAAACGCCTAGGCTATATAGCGAGGCTCTTCTCTGTCTAGATCGTAACTTAAAATAACCCATTTATTTTAACCTACACTCTGCCATGTGGCTGGTTCCCTGTGCTCGGGTACCATGTGCCCATCTCCTCACATCCTTTGGGAATACTTTCCCCCACCTCCTCCTCTCCCAGAATTCTTTCTTCTACAGATGTCCCACCTTTATTTCCTATTTGAGACATAGGCTAAAGGCTCTTTAATTGCTAGGTGAAGCATCCATATAACAAAAAAGATGATCTCGCTACAATAAGGTACTGAATTTATCTGATTCTATAGAATTACTCATTTCTTTTCAATAAAATCTCCAACCTGACATGGCTGTAATCTCTGCACTTTGAAGGCTAAGGCAGGAAGTGGCACATTCCAGCCCAGCCTGGGTTACGTAGTGATTTAAGATCAGCTTGAGCTACACAGTAAGAATAACTTAAAAAGAGAAAAAAGAAAAAAAAATAAAAGAAATAAAAAATAAGACTTCCTTAAATATTAAGGATGTTTAGCCTTCTAAATGTTTGTTTTACACATTGTGGTTTAGTAAAACTGTTGATTTTTATTTTTATTTATTTATTTTTGAGGTAGGGTTTCTCTGTGTAGTCCTGGCTGTCCTGGAACTCGCTCTGTAGACCAGGCAGGTCTTGAACTCAGAGATCCAACTGCCTCTGCCTCCTGAGTGGTGTGGTTAAAGGTGTGTGTAAAAATATCTTTATTCTCCTGATGTAATTGTTGTTTCCAAGGGTTACTGCCTCTGTCTGCTAACCTAGACCTAGTCCTGAAGCTTCTAGCCTCTGTACAATCCAATCCAGGCCTATGTTTCCAGCCTCTGAGACTTACTGCTGAATAAACTTACCCTTTCTAGCTCTTTCTGAACTCTGGGTGGTTCAACTTAACTATTCTGGCATAAAATTCTTCTCCATGCTAACTGATTCAAACTGGCTTCTCTTGGCTTCTCACTGAATTGTTCTGCTTGGCCTCTTACTAACTTTGGCAATATTTTCTAATCTTCTGTCTCCTTCTCATTCTCTAGCTCATTCTGTCTTCACGTCAACCTGTGTCTGTTTAAGTGCCCCAGTAAATCTGACACCCCGGCAGTGGGCTGGGGCCGCCGGGGGGTGTTGCTTTAGTCACCTCTTATCTCTCTGTTCTCATGTGAGTTGGACATATCCTATTCTGTCAAATCTTTCTCTGATTTGTCAGGGTAAGGTCCTTTCTCCTACAAACTAACTGTACCTACATTGTTTGGGATTAAAGGTGTATACTAAGGCTGAGCCACACCACAACTAGAAACAGGTTTTTCCAGTAAACAACACAATCTCAGGGTTCACAGTGTGATCAGATATCCTGCAACAGGTATGTACCACCACTGTCCAACTTAAAACCATTGAACTTTCAAAGATAAAGGCAAATGTAGGCAGAGATAAAATGCTATGAAGTGTAGACTCTTAGGAGGGCGGCCTAGTAGTATATATAGAAGGAACGTTGGATTTGAAAGTACATACCCAAGTCTACATAGTGTCACTGGCTGACTGTCTTAAGACATTCCCTGGTTCTACCTTTGAATAGGATGTTATGGGTCACTGTTCTTGGATCATGCCATTCACTATTCTTTGTTCCCAAAACACCAATACAACTTTAATTTTTTCAAATCCTATTTTTATTGATGGTTCTTAAATGCTTTTGTTTTGTTTTGTTTTTTTGAGACAGGGTTTCTCTGTGTAGCCCTGGCTGTCCTGGAACTCACTCTGTAGACCAGGCTGGCCTCGAACTCAGAAATCCGCCTGCCTCTGCCTCCCAAGTGCTGGGATTAAAGGTGTGTGCCACCACTGTCCGGCCTTAAATGCTTTAACCTCCCTTGTAACCCACCACCCACCAGAGGTAGTGGAAAAGAAAGGATACGGTGGAAGTGGACCTGTTTAGAAAGGTTCTTTGGAGCAACTCCCTTCTGTGTTGTCTGGAAATCAGCAGTTCAGTTCACAGGTCAGCAGGCAGTGGTAGCTCAATCCACTCACAAGCACCTCACAGATATACCAGCAGTCCAGTTCGGTAGAGTTGAGTTAGCAACAGTGATGACATGACCTAGCAAAGTCAGGCCTCAGCCTCCACTCCAGTCAGAAGGAGGGACCAATAAGAACACCAGGAGAAGTTCTCAGCTGTGCCTCTCTCAGGGAAGTGAAGATCAGCGAAGACAGGAGATCCACAAGCATTGTACAGCTAGCTGTCCCAGCAAGCCAAGCTTCCTCTCCATCACTCCGTGGAGTCCAGTTTATACTCTCCAAACATCATGTGTCCTCCACGTGCCTTGCCTCAGCATGTGCATCTAGTCAAACCGAGTCCTTGGAAGTGGCGACAAACTGCCGCATGCCACTGCGTATCTCTCTATGGCACCCTACAGCTCAACTAAGCAGTGTAAGGTGCACCAGTACGTGTGTGTGTTGTTAGCAAAGAATCCTTTATCACGTGTCCTTTCACGTGTCTTGCTTTAGCAGAACATCTTCTCTCCTGTGTCTGCTTCAGTGAAACGTTCCTCCACGAGTCTGCCTGAGCCTTTCACACCTATATCTACTTTAATGAAACATTCCTTCATGTGTTTGCTCCAGCAAAACACCATCTAACTGACTTTCCAAAGAACCCTTAAGCTTCCACTTCACACCAACATGGCAAAAAGACATTTTCCTGCCCCTGAAGTAGAGTAAAAGGAAAGAACTTTATAATACAGTGTGCTGCCACACAGATGTCTATGCTTTCTCTTGAGATACTCCATGCAAACTGTCTCAGATATACTCCTTCATATCATTTTTCTGACAAGAAATTTGCCTTAAATGGATTTTATTTATTTATTTATTGATTGATTGATTGATTGATTGATTGATTCAGAGTCTTGTGTATTCTGACTGGTTTCTAGATCACTGTGGATCCAAGGGTGACCCAGTGCTTTCTTAGTCTCCTGCCTCCAACTCTTTAAAGAGAAGATAGAATGATAATAGAATTAACAGAGGATACCGAGGATCAGAACCCCTCTTTGTGCTCATAAGTGCTTTCTTTGGCCTTGGTTTCCATCATACTGAGTTTGGTCCTGGAAAACCCCCATGTTATAACTCTTATAACTCTCCCGGGGACAAAAGACATGATGAAACTTGACAAAGACTTGAAGCAGGTCAAGCAGGGTGGCTGTAGGTTCTGTGGTTTGAAGCACAGTTGCTGTCTTGCTTCTGTGCTGTGTTTATAATCTTAGAAGTAGAGCAGGATGTCACAGACTCTGAAGTTGTAATGAGAAACCCTTCCCTCTGTCAGCTCACAGCTGTTGTCTCTGAGAGGCTGCGGCGTGTGGATACTTGGGAGCCCGTACAGATCCACGAACTTTGAAAAATTCAAAGGGTTTGTTTATGTGTCTGTGGAAATATTTTTTATTACTGTTGTGTTTTTTCCTAGGTTTCTGTTGCTTACAACTCACTAGACTTTGAACCGGAAATTTTCTTTGCCCTGGGCTCTCCAATCGGCATGTTTCTCACGATTCGAGGAGTGGACAGGATTGATGAGAACTACCGCCTCCCAACCTGCAAAGGCTTCTTCAATATTTACCATCCGGTGAGTGTCTTCCATTGATTTTGTGCTTTAAAAAGATGAAAGTTCTGTCCTCTTCATCCACATAGATTCTTAGGTTCTTACTTGGAAATTAGTAGCAGTCATGATTTGCAGAGCTTGACTTCCATGTTAAGAGTCTGATAACGTGTTAATAAGTATTTCTACCAGAGAGCTTCTACTCAAAGTAAAAAAAAAAAATTGTTGCTTTGCTTACAAAGTGATTTCACTTACAAATCACAAATCTTACAATTTCTAGTAGCTGAGGGAGGTGTGGAAATTTCACTCTCTGGCTTGCTAAGTAGCTATCTGCTTCCCCGACTGTGGCCTGTAACTTCAAGTAACTTATGGTTCCTACTTGTCTTCCTTCAGCTCGATCCAGTGGCATACAGATTGGAGCCTATGATTGCTCCAGATTTGGACTTAAAAGCTGTTCTTATTCCACATCACAAAGGCAGAAAGAGACTTCACTTAGGTAAGAAGCAAGCGCTGTGTATACTTACTGTAGAGCAGGCAGAAGGTTGGTAGTTCAAGGTCGTTCCTGGCTGCAAAATGACTTAAAGGCACTGAGTCACAATAAAACTGCCCTGTAATCTGTAGTGAGTTATGAACATTTAAACAATTTATGTGTGATATCTTTGTGTATGGGCATGTGTGTGCCACTGTGCACATGTGGAGATCAGAGGACAGCTTTAAGGAACCAGTTCTCTCTACAGAGCCCTGGCTATCCTGGAACTCACTATGTAGATCAGGCCTGGCCTTGAACTTACAAGAGATCCATCCACCTGCCTTTCTCCCCTGAGTACTGGGATTTAAGGACATATGCCCCAGCACTCAGCTGTTAACGGGCCTGTTTTAAGAATTTCATTAAAAATATATAGGATGATGTTTATGTTATGGTGTTTGATCTTTTAAAAATATTTGTAGGTTTGGAACAGATCAAATTATTAAAAGGAAGTAGTTTCAGTGGTATATCCTGTAATCTTAGTGCTCAGGAATCTGAGGCGTGAGGATCACCCTAAGCTTGAAGTTCCAAGACCATGTGTCAGGAAAGAAACAAAAAGCCAGGCATGTAAGTGCATACTTACAATTTTAGTTCTTGGAGGCTGAAGCAGGAAGGTTTCTAGTTTAAGGCCAGCCCTACATAGTGAGACCCTGTCTCAAAAACATCAGCCCCAAGTCAACATTTTATCCTATTGAGGGTTCTTGATTCCAAGAGTCTCCTTATGACATTTAACATAGGAGGAGGAAGAGGAAGAGGAGGAAGAAGATGAGAAGCTTGCTTGTCTGGGGTTGTGGTTAACTTTTAATTTCTGGAGCACAGAATTGTAGAGGCTAAGTAACCTGGGGTATCATCTGGATCTGTTTAGAGTTGAAGGAAAGCCTCTCTCGAATGGGATCCGATTTGAAGCAGGGCTTCCTCAGCTCTCTGAAGAGTGCTTGGCAGACACTCAATGAATTCGCACGTGCTCATACCTCTTCTACTCAGTTGCAAGAAGAACTGGAGAAGGTGGCCAACCAAATCAAAGAGGAAGAGGAAAAGCAAGTAGTTGAAGGTAAATTTGATACTGGAAGCATTTCCAGAGCAGACGATGCCTGAAGAGCACATGCTTGTGCATTGTTGGAGTTTTCTTTCCAGATCCTGTCAGATTGGATAGACGCCTTTTGTAAAGGAGACTGTGTCTTGTCATCCTGCAATGTCAGATGCAGCTGCTAACTAAGTTTTATCTGTTATTTCTTGGCCTTTTGCTGCAATTTTAAGATTTCATTTAGATTGTTCAGGCTGGGGTGGAATGTGAGTTGAGAGCTAAGTGTGTATTCAGACTTTGTAAAGACTCTGTGAGGTCCCATCCTTCTGCTTCTGTCAAACTGCATTCTTAGACTTCGAATGCAGTGTCAGGTCACCGTGCTTTGTGACATTCAGATTCTAATTCTGTTTCTTTTTTTCCTACAATGCTCTCTTACCCCTTCTCAACTTCAGTCAGCTGTTGATTCTCTCTCCTCTCTCTTGGGGAACCAGCCCCTCTTCCCGTTTTCTGGAGGAATGGAGAGTGAGCCTGGTAGCTCCCCAGTTGCGACGTGTGTCAAGTGATATATTCATTGAACCCAGATGATTAAGTGATTGACTTTGATATTGAAATGATTTAAATTCTAGCAGAAAAGATTGTTGAAAGTCCAGAATTTTCCAAGGATGAGGACTACTTAGGAAAGGTTGGAATGTTAAATGGAGGCCGCCGGATTGATTATGTTCTTCAAGAAAAGCCAATCGAGAGTTTTAATGAGTATCTTTTCGCTCTTCAGAGTCACTTATGCTATTGGTAAGTATTCTTTGATTCTCTCTGAATGGCTTTAACTAGTACAATGGTTTCACTGTGGTGAAGTCTGTTACTAATTGCCCATTTATACTGAACTTAATGGATTCCACCCATTGAACTTATACATTCAAAAGCATTTCCCTCCCTTTTGGCCGTTTGTTTGTTTTACATTCAGCGTGGAGATACTAAGGAAGAATTGGTTAGCAGTTTACGTTTCTGACTCATTAACAACCTTTCTAAAAGCTGCATAGAACTTGACTTATCCACAAGGTGGCAGTGTGTCATGTGCTTTTGACCAGAGACCATTGTAGGGGTAACTTTCATGGCAGGAATGTGAGGCCCTTACAGGACATTCTTCCATAGATGCCCAACACTAAAGAGAGTTCCCACGTGACTGTTTTGGAACCGGGTGGAGTCCATACAACTTTAAACTGCTCAGGCTTCACTGCTGTGCTCTGATCTCCCCATCTCAGAGCTGATGGAACAGCAACTGTGCCTTACCTCCTGTGTGTAACATTTGCTAATTGTTTAAATGTTTTCTTTTTGACAGGGAATCTGAAGATACTGCCCTCTTGTTACTTAAAGAAATTTATCGAACAATGAACATTAGTCCAGAGCAGCCCCAGCATTGAGCAGATTTACATTTTACTGGGTGAGTTAATCCTTATTAAATGTGTACGTGCTGATGTTTGCATTGTTGGAATTTTGAGGTCTTTTGTGATTATCAGTTGATAAACGGCAATCAGGTTCTTTTTGGGAATTTTAGACTCATTAATAAAAGAATTTAGGAATGGATTCAAATGGAAGCTCAAGGGCAATTTTACCACTGTTTAAAAGAAAAAGTCCCAGCTGGGCAGTAGTGATGCACTAACATTTCAGCACTCAGGAGGCAGAGGCAGGCAGATCTCTGTGAGTTCAAGGCAAGCCTGGTCTAC
Organism: Grammomys surdaster; assembly: GCF_004785775.1. NCBI lineage: Eukaryota > Metazoa > Chordata > Mammalia > Rodentia > Muridae > Grammomys > Grammomys surdaster. Next base: position 2,184,386 of record NW_021604637.1, on the reverse strand, counting down.
AGATTGAGTGCCAGGAGAGCCAAGACTACACAAAAAGTCCTGTCTCAAAAAACCACACACACAAAAGAAGAAAAAGTCTCAGGGTAGCCCAACTGTAAAAGAAGAGAAGGGGGAAAGGGCCATTTATGCTGGCACAGTGGTCAGATACATGGTGGATAAGCAGCTGCGTGGGGAGAGAAGCTGTAGTAAGGATGCTCCAAAATGCCAGGAAGACGTATGCTTCAGCTCTGGCCAGTATCTGAAAGAAAGGCAGGAAAAGGAACAATTGTGCCTTTCTCACTCAGGCCTCAGAAAGGTGGAGACCCAGCCAGATTTTGCAGTGCATTTAAGAGAGTGAGAGGTAGGGTAGAATTCTGGGAAGGGAAGAAGCTACAGTTTCTTCTTAAAAGGAAAACTATTCTGGCAATCTTTTTAGAATGGCCTAAAGCAAACCCACCCTTAGAGGAGTGGTCTGTTGGCCTGGTGGTTAACCTTTCCCAGGCCAGAGACCTGTTCTCTTGACCAGGAGTTTTCTTCTAATAGCCTTTTACTACATGTGGATTCTGAGGTCTTTGGTGTTAAGTGGTTCTTTGTCATGGTTACACTTGTTGCTATTGTTTTGTTGCTATTTAAATTCAGAATAGTGGTTGATAATGAGGAAAGAAATGGGTTGTAACATACATCTCATTGAACGTTTTAGAGCCAGGTGTAGGCATTTCTATATTTCCAGAACTTGGGAGTCTGAGGAAGGAGGATCTCAGTTTAAGGGCAATGTACTGAGACACTGCATAAACAAACAAGCAAATAGACAATTGAAAAATCTTTTCCAAATCTGAATAGAATTTGGGTTCTCTTCTTTTTTGGTTGGTTTGTTCTCTCTCTTTCAAGACAGGTTTTTTGTTTGTTTGTTTGTTTGTTTTAGTGTGGAATAGAGTTTATTCAGGGCATGGGGAGGGGAGTTGAGAGAACAGAGACAGAGAAAGGCAGAGAGAGAGAGAGAGAGTAGAGGCATAGAGGCCAGCTGTGAGCACATGGAGAAAGAGGGGGGAGGGAAAAAGGGGCAAGAGGACAGAGTAAGAGGAAGATAGCCTAAATGGGTAGAGGGTAGACAATTACTAGGACAAGGAGGGAGGGAGGGGCTTAAGAGGCCATTGTTGACTGGTCACAGGAGAGAGCTGGCAAGGGTGATTGCTGTGGAGGAAGAGGTCTCTGGAAGTCGCTGTGATGACTCCTGTAGGATTTGATGGGAACTGCTGGGTACCTGGAGATGTTTTCCTGGCAGAGCACAGTGAGGGGGTGGGAGTGATGGGGGTTGGTTCTGTTTTCTTGAGTCAGTAGTTGACAATGCTGGTCTGAAGGTCAAAAGAAAGTCCAGAGAGCTAAAGATGACTTTAAAGGTGCCAGCAGATATTTGCCATTAAAGACTCAGTTAAGGTCACTTTGAAGGAGTGTAGGGGGAGAGGAAGAGTCCTTGAAGTAAAAGAAAATTCCAGGATTTGAGCTCTTGGGAAGCAGAGGGAGGCGGTGTTCAACCATTGCCCGCTACTGCTGAGGCCAGGTCAGAGCCAACCAAGAACTGGCCTTTGGCTTCAGGCAGGTGACTTGGATCAGAGTTACTCTAACGCCATGCCAGTAGTCAAAAGTGAGAAGGAGCTTTGCCATGAAGTAATAGAAGTAAGGTGGTGGGGAATGGGTGGGATAGAAAGGTGTATGTCAGTCAGCAGGGATGTTCAGAATTGAGGGGAACTGATAATTTTGGATGGAGGGAATACTGGGGCGTGGGCATTTGGAAAGGCAGGGAGCGTGGAGCCAAGTGTGGTCATGAGCTAATTGTAGGAAAGGAGCAAGGCAGGGAAATGCGCAGGTTTTGACTGGCAGGGTGTCAGGAGGCTCTGCAGGCTCTGCCTTCTCTGAAGTGCATTCTCTGAAGTGAAGGGACGGTCATTGCTGAGAGTAAGGCCTGCTGGGAGAGTTGGAGAGAGAAGAGCAGATGTGTACTTCAGTGTGGGAGAAAGGGATTAACCAGCCAAGTGTGATTGGATTGGATTGCAGGTTTGAATGCACACTGATATTTGGATCAGAAATTTGAAGTTAAATACTTTGGTACAGGGGCCTGGCTTCTCTGGCCATATTCTGTTATCCAGGCAAGGTTTAGAGACAGCAAATGCGTGTGTTTATCAGGGATAGGCAAGTGGGATAGGAAGAGAAAGGAAGTGTGGGCGATGTGAGGAACTGGTGTTAGGATGGGGATGGACTCACTGCAGTGGGGTCACCTGAGAGATCAACCTCCAGTGGAAGACAGAGAATGGTGTGTGTGGAGTAGCGATTGCCAAGGCTCTGGCTTGTCCTGTGACAGGGTCCATTGGGGCTGTCATACTTTGTTTAACAAATACCTCATATACTTGGAAGCAATTTTCTCAAACATCTATTTTAGATTTATTTTATGTATATGTATGTGCCTGTGTATGTGTGTGCTATTTGCGTGCAGGAGCTGGTGAAGGCCTGATGAGGGTGTTGGATCCCCTGGAGCTGGGAATACCGTGGTTGTGAGCTGCCTGACTTGGGTGCTGGGACAGGAACTGCTGGCTTTCTGCAAGAGCAGCAAGTGCTTTTGGTGGCTGATCTGTCTCAAGCTCCACCCAGCTTTTCTCTCTTTATATATTTCATCTTGCTTGCTGTCTTCTAGCCTGTCCTTTCTATGTCAGGTACTATATGATTTTACCACTTCAGCCTACGTACAAGTATGTGTTGGGGTGTACATGTAGATTTATAGGACCAGAGATTGAACATAGTGCCTTGCATATGCTGTACCACTAAGCTACACACTCAGCCCTGTTTACAATTTTTGAATTTTTATAAATAAATTTTACATACATGTGGTTTAACTATGTTACTTAGTTATTTTAAAGCTTTTAAATAAACATTGATTGTTTATATTTAGGTGTCTGTGTGTGTGCCATGCATGGTGTGTATGTGGAAGCCAGGGGGCAGCCAGCCGGAGTAGATACTTTCTTTACAGCATAGGGTCCTGGGACTTGAACTCAGGATGTAAAACTGTGTCGAAAGCACCTTCACCCACTCTGAACCATCTTTGAACCTTTTTGAACAGGTTATTACATTCCATTTCATAGTTTTATTTATTAATTTATCCTCCATTGTTGAGTATTAGGTGATTATTTTCCCTCCCAAATTTCACTATTATACATAATTTTGACATGTAGCTTTACATGTTTTTGCCTGTCTCTGACTTGAGATAAATCCCTGAATAGCACTGTTAGTGTAGAATATTACAGATTTTGAAAGCTCTGATGTGTTATAGTAAAGTTGGATTCTAAAGAGGTCCCTCAGTTTTCATGTGTAATGTTAATGTAGATTGCCAGTTTTTCTGACCCCTTGTCAACACAAGTTGTTGTTTTTTTTGAATCTTTGCCAACTAATTACCAGAAATTGTCGACTCATCATTTTGGTTATAGTTCCATCACTAGTGAACTTGAGTAGCCGTCCTTTCTTCCCCCCCCTCCCTCCCTCCCTCCCTTCCTCCCTCCCTCCCTCCTTCCTTCCTTTTCTTTCTTCCTTT
>NW_021604637.1:2175200-2180730 GCF_004785775.1 Grammomys surdaster | reverse complement strand
CTTTTTGTCAATTGCCTCTTTTTGCATTTTTTCTGGAGGAATGGGGTAGGGACTTTGTTGGGTATGTAGACCATTTAGATCTGGATAGCCTTGAACTCAGAGATCTGGCCTGCCTCTGCCCAGGGCTGGTATTAAGGGTGTCACCACCACACCCAGCTTTGTTGTGCTTCTTCACCTCACTGAACTGGTCTTTGAGACAAGCCCCACTCTTCCCCAACAACCCCCATGCCTACCCCAGCCTTTTGGAAGGTGTGTCTGCAGACTTGTGGTTCAAGGCTGGTCTCTGGCAACTGCTTGCAGCATTGCTTAGTGAAGCTGAGCATGTGGCTGGCTTCAGGGTAGAAGGGAATAGCTATTAGTGAGAGTTTGAGACTCTCTGAGGATTGTTTGAAAGATTCTCTTTGTCTTCACAGGAAGTTCCAGCGTGAGTGCCACTGCTGAGCGGCTCCTTGGTGGCTGATCCATCTTTGCGTCTATGATGGATGACAGAAAAGTGACTCAGCAACAATTGCTAACATGGACTTCTCAGATGTAGGGATTGGTTTTTAAAACAGAAGAGAAAGATGCTGAAAAAATCAGTACCATATATGGACAGAATAGAAGAAAAACTGCAACCATAAAATGATGCTGTGGGAAATTCTCAGATCTGTTTAGTTATATAGTTATCTAAATTAAGTGTATCCCAATGAAGAGATTTATAGCATGCAAACGGTTATTTCTATTTCTAAAAACTATTGTCAATGGGCTATTAAACATATTTTTCTTTGTATTAATGCAATATGTTATTTTTATTTAAATATGGACTTCTTGAGAAACATGATTTTTAAGAAACTTATACTAGGCTAGGCATGGTGGCATATGCCTTTAATCCCAGCATTTAAGAAGCAAGGCAGGTGGATCTCTTTGAGCTTGAAGTCAGTTTGGTCTATATAGCAGGTTCCAGGACTACATAGTGAGATTGTATCAAAAGCAAAAAGAAACTTGTGCTGTCCTTTAAATGTGAATTGCTCAGAGCTGGAGCTGCCCTGGTGTGTTCGGAATTGTTCCTGCTTGTGACGAGGCCTCCTCCTCCCAAGCTGATCTCCGCTCTTATGAAGCCGAATGCTAGTCGCAGGAGTGAAGAAGCACTTTTTACTTTCCAGAACTCTTGAGATGATCTGACCTCTCTGGCATGTCCACATCCCCTGAGAGGTGAGCAAATAGCAGGCTTTCACAGTGAGCCAAGGTTTCTGTGCCAGCACTCGGCGCCTGAGGTCCAGTTGATGTGAGCAGCAAAGTGGGACGAAGGGCCTGTTGTTTTGGTTTAACTTTACTTGGACCAGTGTGTTTAAAAGGCGGATTGCTGCTTGAAGACAGCTCTGTAACATCGTGTTGTTTACTATAAACTCATTCTCTAAACATTTCCTAACAGACACTGGGGATGCGGATTTCCTTCTTTTGTTACATAGCAGAAACATTTTATGTCGTTTACATAGTTCTCATGGAACATGGAATTTTTTTGAAAGCAACATATAATACACATTTTTGTGTATGTGTTCTACCTGGTGTGAATAAAACAGTAGCATTGATGCTCTTTTTAAAGCTGCAAACTGTTGTCTCTCCCTTCTTAAGGTGTTTCCTTGTCAACCTGTGGCCTTCGAGTGGTTAATTCATAATCAGATGGAATTACACCAGGAAGATTTAGAGCAGTGGTCCTCAACCTGTGGAACGGCCCTTTCACAGGGGATGCATATCAGATATTTACATTATGATTCATAACAGTAGAAAAAAAGGCAGTTATGAAGTACAACAAAAATAATTTTAAGGTTGTGTGTTACCACATGGGGAACTAACCGTATTAAAGGGTTGCAGAATTAGGAAAGAACCAATGATTTAGAGCTTCCTATCTTCCTAGGCAACAGTTTCCAGTCATATCTTTGTCTACCTGAGGACACAACACTAAATGCCTATCTCCGCCTGGGAGGCACATAGCCGAGTGTGTTCTGATTCCCTTTGGCCTTCGTTTCTCTACACCAGAATATTGTCTGTTCACTCAGCTTCCATATGAGTTCCAGTGCTGTCAGAGTAAGGGGAAATGGTGGTTCTTGGTGTGTATTTTAATAAAATCTATTTAGCTTTTTCAACTTTAACAAGTTTGAGTTGTATCATTCTGCTTGTGTCTTACAAATCTTGGGCAGGGAAGGGACATTTGGAGAAAGACGTCCATGTCAGCTGAATGCCCCTTGTTGCCACTTATTTTCAGTAGTTGGGGAGCATAAAATAGACTGTTTTGCTGAACTTGTCTTTAGACACTTTCTATCACTATTACCTCCCCCTGTTCCCCAAGATAGTATCTCATGTAGCCCTGGCTGGTTTTAACCTCGATTTGTATTTGAGGGTGTCCTTGAACCTCTATATCTTCCAAATGCTGAGATTACAGGTGTGTGTCTCCACACCTGGTTTATACAGTTCTGCGTATCATCAAACCCAGGACCTGATAATACTGGACAAACACTGAACCAGCTTTGATAAATCTCAGCCCCATCTCTGGTTTCTGTGTCTTGGTGTTAGCATAGTGTTTACATTGAGCCTCAGAGTCTTGCCACTGAATAAGGTACTTATCAAGCATTTGTTGACTAGGGGACTTTAAAAAATCAGAACTGTAAAGTCAGGTAACACTTGGAAGAGACCTTGGAGGATCCCCCAGATCAATGGTTTGCAAACAGGAATTCACATCTAACCTTCTTTTCCAAAGTTATCCTTTGAAAAGTTTTTCTTATGAAGAAAGAAGTGGGCTCTGACTGCCTAGGTGCTCACAATAACTGAAGCAGGCAATTTGCAAATGCTTGAATGCTTTTGTTTTTTTTAAAATGGAGATTAAAGCCTCACATTAATGAAGATTCTCTAATGCTCTTCTCAACAAAATACAACTATTTCTATAAATAACCTTTTAGCTGAAAAGGACTAAATACAAGATGTTCTATTTATCCTTAGGGTATAGGACATATAAAATACTATAGGAAGTATTTTATATATAAAACTTATGTATCCATTGATTCTATATTTTGGTTACTGTTACTACTTCATGTTATTTATTATCAATCCATCCAGCATGGAACTGGAAGTCATGCACTGTGCTAAGTGAAATAAGCCAGACTTGGACCAATATTGCATGCTGTCTTCCATAGGCAGAACCTAGAATTTAGAAAGTCGGAGTTGGGGCTGGTTTTGCAGAGAACCATAATTCAGTTCCCAGTATATATACTAGGCGGGTCACAACCACCTGTTTCTTCTCCATAGAATCCAATGCCCTCTTCTGATCTCTGTGGGCAGCTGCACTCACATGATCATACCTGTGCATAGACATACATAACGAAAATGAATCTTAAAAAATAGAAGAGGAAGCGGGGCGGTGGTGGCGCACGCCTTTAATCCCAGCACTTGGGAGGCAGAGGCAGGCAGATTTCTGAGTTCGAGGCCAGCCTGGTCTACAGAGTGAGTTCTAGGACAGCCAGAGCTACACAGAGAAACTGTGTCTCGAAAAAAACCAAAAAAAAAAAAAAAAAAAAAACTATTTGGGAAGAGGACAAGCACCGTAGTGAGGGGGGAGGATGATGAGAATGAGGAGTAGGGTGCACATGGTTGAAGTACATAGTGCTGCAACAAAACCCACTATTTTGTACATTATACATGCTAATAAGAATTTAAAGGGGCTGGGAGATGACTTTATCCTTAAGTGTCTGCTGTGCAAGCATGAGGATTTGACTTTGATCCCCAGCACCCACATAAAAACCTAGACATGGTGCTTGGAATTCCAGCACTGGGGAGGTAGAGACAGTCAGAGACCAGGATAGCCCAACTGGTGAGTCCCAAATGGCAGTGAGAGATCTTGCCTCATAAGCAAGGTGGATGGCATTTATGAGGAAGATGATCAGAAGCTGACCTTAGCACACACATGTCTAGTGTAGGAAGTATCCCTAGCCTGTGTCCCAGCCCTGAACTCTTGGTAGTCACTGCTAAAGGCTGGTTCTCCACTCTTGGTTCACCCCTGCTTCCTCTGCTGCTGATTGTCACAAACACCATTCTTCTTCCATGGCCTATGCTTCAGTTTTGACTCGAGGTTCCTTCCCTGACCTCCATAATGAACTATAAACTGTAAACTGAAGTAAACCCCTTCTTCCCAAAGTTGTTCTTGGGTGTGTTTTAATCCAAAATAGAAATCCTAACTAAGGCAGGTGTTGGGGCATGATGGGATTTGAGGCCCCCTCAGTGAGCGGGAATACATGCCTGACACTACATCTCTCTGGTCCTATGATCAGGGATACCACAGTCTCTAAAGAGGACTTCTACTGACATGTGGTTTGTTAAACTGCCTTCTAAATATCAATACTTATTTCCATAGACTTATAGCTGTTGGCTTATGGTCAGAGGAGTCTAGAGAAGCCTCTTCAGCATTGGCCATCACTCTACATAGGGACTCAAGACTAGTCAGAGGTCTGAGAAAAAGAAGTTGCTTGGTGCTTAGCCCCAAATGGGATATCTCTATCACTCCCTCTGAGACACAGCACACATCACAAAATGGGCTAGAAGGGCTATGGGAAGGGAAAGCTGGGTGGGATGTGTGGGTACTGTCTCACCGGCATGGCATGGATGTTGCAATCTTGAATACATAGCAATGTCAACTGCTTGCATGAGGCCTGGGTGGGAGTGAGTAGGAGAGAGGGAGACCTCTGGGAAGTAGGAATTGGGAGAGAAAGTGCAGCGGGTGTGTGTGAGAATGGAATCACATGTGTGATACTATAAAAAATTATTTTTAAAATTAAAAATTTTTTATTTTAAATTTTTGTTAGTTTTTTGAGAATTTTGTAAAAATGTTTTGATCATATTGACCCCTCTCCAAACTCCTCTCAGATCTGTTTCTCTTTCCCTGTCTACCCAGGTTTCTGTTCTCTAGCTCCACCCGCCTCCTTTTCACACCATAACATCCACCGTGTGCTGCTCAGACATGCTCAGTTGTGTGGCCCTCCACTGGAGTGTGGTCAGTTTGCCACCGTCAACACACTTAAAGGAAAAAGACTCACCGTCTTCCAGAAGCTTTTAATTGCCAAACTTTTTAAAGTAATTAAATAAAATTTAAAAAGAGTTATCTCTATTTAAAAAAATGACCAAAACCGTGCTTATAGCTGGACGTGGCAGTGTTCACTTTTAATCTCGGTGCTTGGGAAGCAGAGGCAAGTGGATTTCTGTGAGTTTGAATTCAGCCTTATTTAAACAGCAAGTTCCAGGTCAGTTAAGACTACATAGTGAAGCCCTGTGTCAAAAACAAACAACAAATAAAAACACTGTTCATGTTGGTACCTAAAAATAAAGGCAGAAAATGTTCACTGTTTAAATACAAGTCTAGGAAGATGGAGAGGTTCCAGCAGTTAAGAGCGCTGGTTACTGCTATAGAAGACCTGGCTTCGATTCCTAGCAACTATATAGTGGCTCCTAACTATCCATGATTGTCCCGCTCAACCTCCCGCCAGCAGGAAAGACGCGGCACACTCAG
>NW_021604637.1:2167664-2175190 GCF_004785775.1 Grammomys surdaster | reverse complement strand
GCACAGACTTGTTAATGGCAATGATGTGATAAGGATAGCTTCCCACACATGATGCCAGTATCAGGGACCTGATGTCCTCTTCTGGTCTCTGTGGGCACCAGGTACACACATGATACACTTACATACATGTGGCAAAACATTCATAAATCTAAAAAAAATAATTGGAGAGAAATCGGAGAAAGGGGAGGGAAAGTGAGTTTAAAATGACATTTCTAGACTTGGTCACAGGAGTCAGCATCAGACAATAAAAACCCATTAACAGGTCAGGACAAATCTGTAGGGAAACAGCTCAAGATTGCTGGTGTGAATGGTAGTTGGCAGCAATATCTGTATTAAAGTCAACACTCCCGGGCTGGGGATTTGCTCAGTATGCATGAGACCCTGGGATTGAGTCCCAGCATTTAATAGACCGACATGGTTGTCCAAGCCTGTAATCCTATCATTTGGGAGGCAGAGTCAGCAGGATCAGAAGTTCAAGGTCATTCTAGGCTATTTATTGAGATGGAGGTCAGCCTGGGATACAGGAGACACTGGCTTAAACAAAAACAAAACTTTAAAAAAAAGCCAACACTGCAAAGCAGAAAATCATCCCAAGACAGAGAGTCACCTGGAGGAAACCAGCCATGGAGAACAAAGCACTCTTCCAGCCTGCCCTTTCATTGAAGTGGACCAGGAATCAGCATAACCAGCTCTGTAGCTGTCTTTTGCTACATTGTGGGTCCTTCTTTCTTCTATCCTTTTCCACCCCTTTTTATTCCATCCTGTTAACCCCCTAACACTAGAAAGGAAGATGGAAGAGAAAAAAGCATAGAGAGAAAAGGGAGTGACATCATAGTTAGACTACTTCCTGCTGAGAAAGGAAAGGGAGTGACTACTTTCTGCTGACTAGGGACATGGAGTTCCTTGGGGCACGTTTAATCTTCACAGTCAGGATATCTAATTTCTTCTTTGTTCTTTACACATGACTACTTAATAAACTGCAACCAACAGCAACCAACCAACAACCCAAAATAACCTACCAACACCACTTCCCCCCAGAACCCTAGGATTTATATACCCTCTGAAAAGTCCCCAGAATTCCAAAAGTCACACAATCATAGGAAGTATCTGCAGCTGGCCAAAACATGTCCCTGCTAAAGCACGAGGCAAGGCAAATCATAGTCAGCTGCTTCGGGCATGCTGAAGCAGCTCCATATCCCACACCTGGGATTAAAATGAAAACGTTCTTACAATATTTCTGTGGTTTTTTTTTTTTTTTTAAAGAAACCAAAATTCTCACTACACAGTTCTGGGCAATCAAAGGGAAGCAGGCATAGTCACCATATAACAGTTTCAAGACTGTAGGGACAATCTTCTGAGTACAAGTCCATTCATGACCAGTTTGTGCTTAAAACACATGAGCAACTTCATTTGAGTATCCCAGCCTGGGGGCAGCTCGGGCCTACACTAGAGGAATAGGGTCAGAAAAGTCAGGTGTCTCCGGCAAGGCTGAACAAATGCTAGGACACGGTGGTCAGTAACAAACACTCTAGTTGGGGCATCTGTCAAGTCTGATTCAGCCAGAGGAGTTTATTAAAAAGGAACACCCAGTCTTACATACTGGTCTGCCAGTGACTCATACATATGCTCTCGTGAACCTGACTGGTTTGTTTCTGAACCATTCTGAATCTCTTGGAAAGGCTCTTATGTTCTGGGGAGGTTTTGAGTTATAATGTCTTGTGTTTGCTGTGTTGTGATTAATATCACATTTGTTTATTTTATTCCGGTGTGTGTGTCTCACTTTCATATTCAGTCTGATTCATATAGTCAGTGTCAGCAATATTTTAAATTCTTCTCACAGTATCTCTGGCATTTCATTTATTTCCTCTCATGTTCAAATGAAATTCACTCTCAAACATAAAACTTACTTTTAGAAAAATCTAATAATAAAACTGGGAATGGTAGCTCCCACCTGTAATCCTGGCATCCGGACGTAGAGGCAGGATTATCATAACTTCAAGGATAGCCTGGGCTACAAACAGACCTTATCTCAAAAATAAGCAAACAAACAAGGAGATATCAAAGGGAAAATCTAATTATTACCTATAGGTAGTTGTCATATTTGGGGTGTGCAATTCTATGACAGATTCAAGTGTTTGTGTGTTTGGTCTATATCTGGTGCCATTGTTCTGGGAGATTATGGACCCACTAGGAGGTTGGAACATCACTATAGGAAGTGGGTTCCTAGGAGGGTCAACTTTGAGGCTTATAGCCCATCCTGGTCCTGTCATCCTGACCCCCAGCCTTACTGCAAGCTCCTTCCACCACAACCCTGAGCTGTCTCCCTCTGTTCTGCCTTTCCTACCACAAAGGAATGTTCTCAAATTGAGAGCCAAAACAAATATTTTCTCCCTTAAGTTGTCTTACAGATATTTGGTCACAGGATAAGCAAAGTGATCAACCCAATATTATTCCCTATGGATCTGCTCAGAACTTCCAGTTTCCCTTGGACAAGATCTTGAGTTCAAATTATCCGCCTAAGAGGGGAAAAGAGAGATCAGAATCATCCACAGTGCTCCCTCTTGCTTCAGAATCTTATCTCTCAGGTTACATCTTTGCTGCCCTTTCCCCCATTCATGTGAGAACCCAACATAGTGCATTTTTTCATTTCAGTGCCTCTAAGGGATTTCCATGTTCAGTGGACTAGCCTATTGTATCAGATTCCCACTAAAACCAACTAAAAAGTCTAGTGTGAAGGAACAGTGTTTGAAGGTAACAGAGACCCAGTGAAGAATCAAGGGCAAGGGGCCGAAATGGTAAAATCTGGAAAGAACGTGGCACAGTCAGGTGGCGTTGGTGCCCTTTTCTCTGCTGAGTACAAGCCAGGCAAAATGTGAGAGGCCAGGAGGGTGGTAGTCGTTTCCTTCTTGGTTTAACTGGATTTGGAACCATGTAGAGCAGTGGCTCTCAACCTTCCTAATGTCATGACCATTTCATACAGTTCCTCATGTTGTAGTGACCCCCAACCATAACATTATTTTTGTTGCTACCTCATAACTGTGATTTTGCTGTTATTTCACATTGTAAATACCAGATATGCAGGATATCTAATATTTGACCATTGTAAAAAGGTCATTTAACCCCCTAAAGGGGTTTGCAGCCCACAGGTTTGAGAATTTCTGATCTAGGAGATTCGTGTCTGAATGTGTCAATGATGCTACTTCCAGACAAGTTTAACCAAGGACTGAAGACTGAAGTAGGCATTACCATCCCATAGGCCTGGATTCCAGACAGAATAAAAAGAGACTAAGAAGAGGATGGTTAAGTATAGAGAGAATCTCTTGTATGGAAGCATTACCTGTCAATAAAATGCTATTGGCCTATTAGCTTAGGCAGGAAATAGGGAGGTGGAAATTCTGGTACAGAGAGAGGATTCTGGGAGATAGTGAGGCATGGGAAACTTGCTCTGAGGAGAAGACAGATACATGAAACTGAGAAGAAAGTAGCCAGCCATGTGACACACTTTGAATAGAATAAACTGGATTATTGAGCTATGAGCTAGTCGGGGAACAGAGCCAAAGCTATTGGCCTAAGCATTTATTCATATATAAGAAGTCTCAGAGTCGTTAGTTCGGGAAGCAAATGAGTAGAAAAACACAAGGTTAGAAATGGCTTTATGGCTTTAACTACAGTTAAGAGATTTCTGTTTGTTTGCTTGTTTGTTTTTTAAGAAAGGGTTTCTCTATGAGTCCTGACTGTCCTGGAACTTGTTCTGTAGACCAGCCTGACCTTGAATTCAGAGATCTGCCTGCTTCTGCCTCCAGAGTAAAGGGACTGAAGGTATGAGCCACCACTGGTCAGCTGCACTTATGGCTTTTGCAGAGGACTTGAGTTTAGTTTTCAGCAGGCTTTAGTTGTGAGGCTACTCATAACTGCCAGTAACTTCAGCTCCAGGAAATCTAGCGCTCTGTCCTCCATGGGCACCTGTACTCACACGCATGTACCTCTCCCTGCTCAGACACACACACACACACACACACACACACACACACACACACACACACACAAATACACATAATTAAAAAATAAATATGTGTCTTTAAATGTATTTTACTTCTCTTGTTGCTGAGAGCAAATACCTGTCAAGAATTAATTTAAGGGAGGTAGAGTTCCTTTCAACTTAGAGTGCAAAGGGATTTGTCCACCATGGAGGGAAGACAAGAGGGCAGATGTGGGGGCAGTTGGTTACACTGCATCTGTGTTTAGGATGCAGAGAGGTAAACATTTTCCTTTATATTTAATCCAGTACCCTGCCCATGGGATGGTGCCACCCACAGTTAATCTGGGTCTTCCCACTGTAATTAACCTCACCTAAATAATCCCACACAGGTAAGCCCTGAAGCCTGTCCCCTGAGTGATTCTAATACCTGGTCATCTTGTCACTATTAACCACCACAGGGTATGAGAAACACTGCTGGGGGTAACAACTGGAATCCTTTTTAATTTTTTCCAAATTAAAAACAAAACAATATGTTATTTCTTTTGAATGACTTTTGCCTATTTGGATTGGGCTCTTCCATCCCAAAGGATTTTTCTAACCCAAGTGTACTTGATGCTTTGCCAGAGCCGGTCCAAGGATGATAACATACAGGGTCTTAGGGTGGCTGAGGCTACTGGGAGGGCCACTCTGTCCTAAGAAGGTCCTTGGAGTCCAACCCATCATTGGCAGTAGTCACAGCAACAGTAAGTACTATTCCCTGACTGTTGCTGAGGCCACTGTGTTCCCTCTCATTTTCCTCAAGTAGCAGTTTTCATTTTACATGACAAAGTCGGGTGTAGGGAACATCAAGGGGGTAGGAAGGACAATCACACTTGTCACACTTAACACCTTGGGATGAACACCAAGTAGATCCTCCCTGAGCGGTCAGACGGCATGCCCCAGTGTGATGGAGCTGTAAGCAAGTCCCCAGCTAAACGCTTCCTTGGTCATGGTGTGTCTTCGTAGCAATAGAACAGGGGCTGAGACAGAAATTGGTAGCAGGGACTCAGGTACCAGGGACTGTCAGTGTTGTGACAGGCATGGCTGTGCTGTTCTTTGGAGGAATATGGAAGACTTTGGACTAGAGAAGAGATTGAATGCTTTGAGTAGGGCTTGGTGGACCATCCTAGTAGGAATGTGGAAGTCAGTTGTGCTGAGGGCAGTGTGGACTCAGAGGTCGCAGCTCAAGAGATTACAGAGGAGAATATTACTATATTCTCCAGCTGACCTGGAGAGCATTTTTGTGATATTTTGACAAAGAATGTGGCTGTCTCTTGCCCTTGTCCTAAGAATGTGCTTGAGGCTAAATTGAAGAGTTTTGGATTAATGTCATTGGCAGAGATTTTAAGATGGCCTAGTGGTGACTGTGTCACATGGTTACTAGTGGTCACTCTTATGCCTGTCTACAATGAAAAGGAGCAAGTGGGGCAAGGAGAAATACAAACCGCACAGTTTGAGGAGAAAAAGAACGCCAGGAAATGTAATGTTGGAGCCAAGTCCTGTGCTCAAGGAGGTAAAAGTAAGGGCTGATGTAGTCGGGCCCTTTCCATCTGAGTCCCAGTTCCCAAATAACGACTCAGAAGCTATTACTTATTAACAGATGCCTAGGTCATAAGCTAGACTTGTACCCCAACTGCCTTGTAACTCAATTAATCCATTTATACTATTCTATATCTGCTGCGTGGCTGGTTACCTGTCCTCAGTTCCATATGTCCAACTTTCTCTGAGTCTGGGAGGCGAATCTTCCCGTGCCTGACTATTTCCCAGAGTTCCCCTCTCTCTGCCAGATGTCCCACCTTCTTTTTAATACTGTCTCAGCTTATTGGCCATTCGATTGTTGACAGGCAATGCTTCTACAGAGTACACAAGAGATTCTCCATACAGCCTGATTCAAAATGGAATGAAGGGAGTAAGTAGTGCCCTTGGGGCCAGACCCCATCCAGCTAAGCTTCCAACTTGTCAAGGGGATTAAAGGAAAGGTTAAGCAGCAAAGAAAACCATCAGCAATGGACAGCTTATACATACGAAATCCAAGGAGGGGTCTGGGTTCCAGCCCTAGCAAGCAGAAGAACTTGGCAGCTTCATCTACATGTTTCTGGCTTTAGAGTTAAGAAACACACAGGATAGACGCTGTGGAGCATACTTCTGTGGGGAAGGAAAACCACTGAGGCCAGCTATATGGCAGAGGAGTCCCTACATGAAGAATCAGAGAGGCCATTGTATGAAGCTCTGAAGGTTGAAGGCTGGATTGTATTGAAGATCCCAAGATGTTGGAGATGCTAGAGCCTTGGGACACCTATAAAGGAGAGTTGCAGGTCTAGAACCAGCGAGCGAGCGAGCGAGCGAGCAAGAGAGAGAGAGAGAGAGAGAGAGAGAGAGAGAGAGAGAGAGAGAGAGAGAGGGGTGTGTTATAGTCAGCAAAGCTGGAAGGGAAGAGCCATCTGATAAACCCATTATCATCAGAGAGTTTGGAGCTTTCCATTCTTGCTTTGGTTCAGTATTCCTCACTGTGCTGCCTTTCCTCTTCTTTGAAATGGTGATGTCAATATTTGGTGCCATTGTATGTTTGTAGGATGTGATCTGTGTTTTGATTTTGATTCTATATGGGTTTAGAGTTTAAGAGATTGGAGTCTCAGAAGAGACTTTTAAAGAGTGTTGAGAGTGTGAAGGACCATGAGGAGTTTTGGAGTCTTTAGCATCTTGGACTAAATGCAGTTTGCATTTATGGTATGGATACAATCTTATGGGACCAGGGGACAGGATATGGTAGTTTGAATGAGAATGGCCCCTATAGACTTATAAATTTAGATGATTGATTTCCAGTCAGCGGAGCTGTTTGGGAAGGATTAGGAGGTGTGGCCCTGGAGGAAGCATGTCAGTGCAGGGTAGACTTGATAGTTCACAAGCCCAACCAGGCCCAACCAGGCCCATGTTAGTTTCTCTCTGTCTGTTGCCTGTGGTTCAGGATGTAAAACTCTCAGCTACTTCTCCAGTGCCATACCCTTCCGCTTCCTGCCATGATTATCATGGAGTAACCTAAAATGGAAAGCCCTATTAAAGGCTTTCTTTTTTTCATAAGAGTTACCTAGGTCATGCTGTTTCTTGACAGCAAGAAGCCCAATAAATTCACTGTTACTCCAAAGTGAACTTTGACAGAATAGTACCTTGGTTTGTTATTGGGAGGATGATGATGATGCTTTACATTTCCCCCAGGGAGGGAATTTTAGCAAAAACAGAATAAGATGCAGGGACTGCCACTCACATGGTACAGTGTCCTGCCAGCTTGCTCACAGGTGCCACATTGGTATCCTGGTTATGAAAGTTCATTACAGGGAAACTTCACAACACTGTTCACACTGGAGAAAGTGGACTGCCTGCTGGTGGCTGAGTCCGCACAGGATGACTGGGTTCTGTGTTTGTATTTTGACGGTGCTTTTTCTTTCTTTCTTTCTCTTCTTCTTCTTCTTCTTCTTCTTCTTCTTCTTCTTCTTCTTCTTCTTCTTCTTCT
>NW_021604637.1:2164939-2167564 GCF_004785775.1 Grammomys surdaster | reverse complement strand
CCCTTCTCCCTTCTCCCTTCTCCCTTCTCCCTTCTCCCTTCTCCTCCTCCTCCTCCTCCTCCTCCTCCTCCTTCTCCTTCTTCTTCTCTTCCTCCTCCTTCTCCTTCTCTTCCTCTTCTTCCTCCTTCTCTTCCTCCTCCTCCTCCTGCTCCTCTTCCTTCTCCTCTTCTCCTTCTCTTCCTCCTCCTCCTCCTCCTTCTCCTCCTCCTCTTCCTCTTCCTCCTTCTCCTTCTTCTTCTCTTCCTCCTCCTCCTCCTTCTCCTTCTTCTTCTCTTCCTCCTCCTCCTCCTCCTCCTTCTCTTCCTCCTCCTCCTCCTTCTCTTCCTCCTCCTCCTCCTCCTGCTCCTCCTCCTTCTCCTCTTCTCCTTCTCTTCCTCCTCCTCCTCCTGTTCCTCCTCCTCCTCCTCCTCCTCCTCCTCCTCCTCCTCCCCTTATTATTTTTATCTATTTATCTTCTGCTGAGTTACCTTGTCATCTGCCTTATTCTTACTACCTCACTGCTTCAATCTGTTGTCAACCTGTTTCTTTGCATGTTCTCATCCTCCTGGGCTCTTCTGACCCCATAAACATCAACTTCATCCATGATCAAGTTGAAACATTCTCAGGATAAGTCTCTTCCATTTTCTGAGCTTTCTCCGATATCTGTGTGCAAGGCCTGTTTCTGTCACTGACCTTGAATTCAACTGAAGCTCACTTGGTTCCTCTAGCTACTTGTTTGAAATAGACACATACAAAATGAGCTATCCCCTAGTGATTGGAAAGATATAGGATTATCCTTTAAGCCTGAACTTTTACTTTTTTTGCCTAATTATATGTGTGGTACTCACTAAGTCCCCATCTCAACACGGGCTCGGTGCTGAGTTGACTTATGTTTTAGTCAATAATTCTTCATAACATCAGTACCTACATTTGCATTTAAAGACTGGTTAAGACATGTGATCCAAATGGAACTTCAGTCTAGGATACAGTACTTTGTTCCTTATGCCAACACCATTTTGACACGTGTCCCAGTATGTTTGCCTTGTGTATACTTTCTTGATCTACCTTTCTAAATTAAACCTCTCTCAGACAGAGCAAGGAATTTTCCAGTGAATCTCTAGTACTTAGTCTGATGCCAAGGAGGTTTTGGGTCAACACTTGTGAACATCACAGCAGTATCGTGTTACCAATGATTCCAACTTAAGTAAAACATGACCCAAAGTAGCCTTAGACTCATACTAGTTTACTGCCTTCATAGCTTCACCTCTGCAAGTCTGATCAATTGGAAAGCATTTTCTTCCCACTCACTGTATACAGATAATGAGAGTGGACCCATGGCTGCAGGCAAGCAGCACAGGGTGATTTACATGAGTTCTGACAACTCCAGAGGATCACAGTCATCCATGGCTGGATGATAAGTATGTCTCCTGTTATTTCCAGGCATTGTGAGGTTTTATTTTTGTCATGCACCAAATGGACTTGGTGTCAGGCAGTCAAATACCTGGCAATCTGCCTAGCTGAAGAGATAGCATAAGTGGTGAATGAACATTATTGTGTGATAATGGTTTCCAGCAGTAATTGAAAATAAATTCCAATGCAAAGCAGAAAGCTTTGTTTCCAGGGGAGCAAATATCGATCCTGTGGCCCCAGTAAATAACATAAAAAGTGCAGGTGTAGAGAGGAGTCCAGCCTGTCAACACCATTGAGATTTGAGCAGCTCAAGTAGCTGTTTCCTGCCATCAATGGGAGACTGGAGTGTTGAAAGCAGTTTGATGCTTCCTCCAACTCTATTACTGTTATGGGTTGGATCTGAAACGTTTCATGGGCTCAGGCTTTGAATGTTTGTTCTGCAGTTGGGGACACTATTTGGGGGGAGGTTCTTGAAACCTTGGGAGGTAAGGCTTCATTGGAGTATATGGATCACCAGAGTCATGCCTTTAAAGGTTTTAGCCCAGCCTCTGGTTCCTTGCTTCTGTGACCACTGTCATGTGAACAGCCTTTCCCACAAGCTCTTCCTTCCATCCATGCAGCTGCTGTGCCACAACATCACCTCCCTGTTGGAGTATAACACTCTGAAACCATATGGAAAATAAATCTTCCTGCAGCTAGGTTGTTTCTCTCAGGTACCTTCTTGTAGGAGTACACAATGTGAATCTGATGCTTCATGGGTAGGTTCCATTACAGATCAAGTTTGCAACGTTGGCATGAGAAGGCAAACAAAGGCCTCTGAAGATCAGTCGAACTGGTTACAGGACAATCTCTCAGAAACTGCTTGGCCCTTTCAGAAAGAAAGTGTTTATGAGTAAGAGATAGGTAGGAACCTTGATTGCTGGGTCTTTCCCCCATTTCTGGTTTGTCAGTAGAGATGTGACATAACCTTTGTTTGCAATGTGAAAATGTGGATTCAGTTACTCTTAACTAGCTATTAAAAGCACTAGTCATTGCAACTTGTCCAGTTTATAGAAATGCATTTCGAAAGACTCTTAGGGGTTATTTCATATATTATTTTTATTTTTAGTTTTGAGGGCTAGGAGCCAATGCCTAACAGATATACAATGGACATAGAGACCATTGTTAAGCTGGATACTTTTGGATTCATTATCAAACTGTATGTCCCTTATTGACTTTACTCAAATCCTGGCAAGT
>NW_021604637.1:2138388-2164539 GCF_004785775.1 Grammomys surdaster | reverse complement strand
CTACTGGGACTACAGGTATGCGCCACCACACTCAGCCTTGACGGTGCTTCTTAAGAAAACTCTAACAGAAACTCAGACAAAAAGGAACACTCCACAGGGACAAACAGAAACCCCCAAAATCTTCACTCTGAAGTTACAATCCAATTGAGTCTTTCTCTTTTATGACCTCTGATGTCAAATACACTCTCAGGATAAAACTCGGTCCATGCCAAAGGTGATCCTAAGCAATAGCCCTTGGGTTCACACCCATCTACGGCCCACTCTTATCTCTGAATGACTTTTTTTTTTTTGGGGGGGTTTTCGAGACAGGGTTTCTCTGTGTAGCCCTGGCTGTTCTGGAACTCACTCTGTAGACCAGGCTAGCCTTGAACTCAGAAATCCGCCTGCCTCTGCCTCCCAAGTGCTGGGATTAAAGGCGTGCGCCACCACTGCCAGGCTCTGAATGACTTTTAAACGCACTTTTAGCCTTTTGGTAATTTCATACATAAATACAGTGTATTTAGATCATTACCACCCTTCTCCTTTCCAAATCACCCACTGCCCCCCCTCCCCCGAATTTCATGTCTTGCTCTCTTTTTTAAAAGAATAGACATTTTAAGCCTTATTTTTAATATTTAAATATTATTTAGATATTTTATTTTAAAAATAGAAAACAATTGCTGTAACAGTGCACACCCGCACGGAGGGTGCCAGGTGACATGTGACTTACCTCACTCACTGCCCTCATCCTTTGGTTTATATTTCTTCAGTAAATGTTGACAGCCCCTGTTCAGTACTTTGTGTCTTGACCTGTGAACATTTTTTTTCTTATCCTTTCACACGTATGATGTGTATGCATGTACCCACAGAGCCATCTGCTGTGGGGTGCCAGCCCAGCCCATGCCTTTTCTCAGAGGCCCTGATGGGGGGGACAAAGGGGACTTTAGTTCTGTGTCCTTGTCCAGGAGTGGGTTTGGCAAGGCCTGTCTGAGGCTTGAGCCAGTGCATTGAAGGAGTCAAGGCTGCTGTTTCTGAGGATCTAACTCTTCCTTCTGGGCTGTGGTGATCAGTGCTAAGGCAGCTGTATCTGAGGTAGCCTGTCTTCTCTTTGCCCACACTGTCTAACTTAGCTCTTTGCTGACCTTGGCCATTCTTCCCCTGTAAATAGGATGTATGATGCTATACTTCTTAATAAATTTCCTTGGCATGAGACATAACTTATACAAGACTTCCTGATCCAGCTTTTATCTTCTCTATCTTTCTTATCTCCTGGCACCTTCTCATCAGGACTCTATGTACTGATAGTGACCTGCTAGTCCACCAGGTCTATATGCCCAGCCCCTGTTATGAATTAAAAAACGTATTCAAATAGGTTACTGTTAGCACAAGGAGAGCATGACTACTCCTCACCATTGCTTGTCAGTCTGCATTTTCTCTCCTTCCTATTGGTGCCCATAGATGTTGGCTGTTCTTGGGCTGGTTGAACACTGGTTTCTTTATCTGTGAAATGTAAATGCTGTTCACCTCCCAGTGCTTTAGTAAGGTTCTAGGCATCTAGGTAAGCACCTTGTAATGTCACCTTCATGATATCACTCTCATGATGTCATTCCTGCTCAATTCATATGAACATGTGACAAAATGGATCATAGAGAAAAAGAATTTGGTGCTTATTACTGCTGAGAAGAAAGGCATCAGTGAAGGGGCTGCCGATTAAATTATGTTCTGTTTTCTTTGTCTAGCTTTTAATTTTTTATCATATTTGTGTGTGTGTGTGCACGAACGTGCAATCGCACGTGTGCATATGCACAGCTATACATGAGAATGCTTTCAATTCTCTTGGGTATTGAAGAAGTGTGGCATGTGTTTTTACATTTTTTTTTGAGACAGGTCTTTTTTTGTAGTTCACGGTGGTCCCTGCCTCAGTTTTCGGAACATTACAAGTGTACAGCAATGAGGCTTCTGAAAGCTATAGCGCTATGTATCTTGTTGTGTCCTTTACTCTGAGAACTGAGGCCTGACTGGCAGACACAGCATCCTGTGGCAAAAAAAAGGAGGCATATGTGTCTGATTGTCACCCTGCATGTTGAGCTTGCAGAATCCCTGTCTCCTTGCTGGTTCACACCAGGGCTGCTGAAGATTTGCTTCTGTTGTTAACTTTCAAGACTTCCACAGATGCACATTTTTCTCTTTTATTGTGCATGTCTAACCACTGAAATGACCCTGAACAATGCGCAAACTGCAATAAAACATCAACATTTGACATCCAGAAAAATAAAAATACAGGGGGAAGAAATAACAGTGGGGGAGAGAGGTTACTAGCAAACGAGCCTGTAATGAAATGCCAAGACTGGGTAATAGATCTCCTCCACCCCACTGTTTAAACTTTATTATTATCCGAGGTAGCATTGTGACAGCAGAAGACTGTAAACAATTGCAATGTCTATCTGAGAAAGATGATTAGAGAAACGGCAGCCCTCCATGCCCTAGGGTCCTAGACAGCTGTGACAATGAATGATGACCCTTCCAGATGAGGAGGAGCCAGCAGACAGCTACAGCAATGGTCAAAAGGTGGGTAGAGAGGCTCGTATGTTGGACCGTGTGAGAAGGTAAATGTGTGTGTGTTTGTACACCTACACGTCTAATTCATCCTTATGCTTGTTTGTATTCTTCTACTGAGACCCAGGAAAGACGAATAAGGAGCCAGTAGTAGTGGCTACATATGGAGGGGACGTCACAGCAGCATTTCATACATGTACTTATTTTGAGTCCTGTGACTATATCTCTTATTGAAAGTAAAAATAAAAAGGACTTCTATTTTCTAGACAGCCTCACTGTAGGTGACTCTTGACATATAAATTAAGTTGATTTATGGACAACAAACAGCTGAATGATTTCTTACAAGGAGAACAAATCTGCTATAAGCTAAGCTGAATTTATCGTTTGATCAAGAAGTCAGCAGCTTCTGATCCCCATGCTGCAGGTGCCCCAGGAGAGACGGGGGTGGGTGATGGGGCTCAAGTCTCATTTGGCTACTGGCCCTCCAAGTCTTTGGTGAAAGAAGTTTGTTTGGTGCAGGGCAGAGAGTAGGGAGTTGGTAGAGGAGGAAACTGAAGGCACGATGGATGAGCAAGGACTGGTTTTACTTGGGTTCCATGTTTTCTGCAGATTGTTTTGGTAGGAGGGCATTGGTTGGTGTAGTAGGAGACCTTGGCTTGTATGGGGCGGAGACCTGTGGGGCAAGTGGAACCGTGCCATCAGAAAAACTGGTAAGGGCGAGCAGATTAAGGAACCCCAGCATTTCTCATCATTGAGGACAGTGGGTGTTTGAATCTGCTCTTGACTCAGCTCCTGTACTGCAGCACGTGACCATGACACCCCACTAAGAGGATCATAACAACTGCTCATATAGAATGGAGTCCAGAGTTCGCCATGCTAAGGAGGTTACTAGATGGGCCACCCCAGATGGTTTAGCCAATAGCTTCCCTTCCTGGACATTTCTTCTTGCAAAAGATATTTAATCTCTGGTCTACCCTGAGTAAATTGTATGTGTCTATTTTTCCACCATGAATCAACAGTTTGGACAAACAAGGACTGTCTCCTTCCTCAAGAACTGCTGTGCGTGGAAGCCTTTGCTACCGAGTAGCACTGCCTAAGTCTCCTGCAAAAGGCCCCTCCAAGCTCCTGAGACTTACACTTACCCCTGAGGTAAGCTGGACCCTCTCTCACCCCCCAACTCACCCCTCCCCCCAGGCTCATAGCTGGCCCGCAGGCCTCCTCACTCTCAACTCTTTGAGGTTCCCAGCAGCATCTGGGTACTCAGGAGTTTGGGAACCACAGCCTCGGCCCGAGTCTGTGCCATTTCTCACCTGGAGGAACATGGGCTGGACCCCTATCTTAGGCTGCATTCTGCCTTCTCTGAGCTGGTGTCGGCTTGCCATGAGCCTGGCACCCCAGTGTTGACAAGAAAGGAATGTAGCAAAGCTCACAGAGTGGCTGGGTCCCAGCACCCCAGTGGTGAGGTGGAAAGTGGACCCACAGGGACCCAGAACTAGAGTAAACCCATTATCAACAACAGCTCAACAATCAGCAGGTCAACAAGCACACAAATGGATTCACATAGATTATATACCCAGATCCTCAAGGTCACAGGCTTCACTGCTACCACTGCAGAGTCCCTAGGCAGAATGGAGGTCAGCAGGGATGGCTCTCCACTAGGGCATACCTGAGGAAGCACAAGGTAGCACCTAGACTCTTGTTTAACAAGAATCAACACTAGCCAAGGGACAGTGTACCTTAAAGGAGTCATGTCCACGTCAGGCATAATTAAATATCTTTAGAGCAGATACTCTGTGAAAGAAAAATGTCTGCCAAATATCAGAGAGGCTATGATGTGCTGAATGAACAAATCCCAGACCCAGCAATACATTATCTCCTTAGGCACATCTAAAAGAGAGGCAGTTATCAAATGGGAATGAGTAGATGAGAGAGACACGCCTGCCAAAGATGAACAAAGTAAAACCCAGTAGCCCAGCATCACACAAAATGTTCTTATCAGGGCTATGGATGCAGACTACTTGCATAGCATACATAAAGGCTAAAGAAGGCTCTCCAGTGCTACATTATATCGGCTATGGTAACATATACCTACATTCTAGTATTTGTAAGGTGAAGGCAGGAGATCAGAAGTTCAAGTTCAAGGCTACTCTAAGCTACATGAACAACAACAATGAAAAACACCAAAACCCAGAACAACCTGTCTTAGGGTTTCTATTGATGTGACAAAATCCCATGGGAAGGAAAGGGTTTATTTGACTTCTATTTTGCTGTTCTTCATCGAAGGAAGTCAGAACAGGAACCTAAACAGGGCAGGAAGCTGGAGGCGGGACCTGATGCAGAGGCCATGGAGGAGTGCTGCTTACTGGCTTGTTCTCCATGGCTTGTTCAGCCTGCTTTCTTATAGAATCCAAGAGCAGAAGCCCATGGGTGAGCTGGGCCCTCTCCTACTGATCACTCATTTAAAAATTGCCTTACAACTGGATCTTAAGGAATCATTTTCTCAGTTGAGGTTCCCTCCTGTCTGATGACTCTAGTTTGTATTAAGGTGACACAAGACTAGTCAGCACCCTTTACCCCAAACAAAACCCAATCTCACAAAACTATGTCCAAATGACAGTCAGCTGGTAGACAGGGCAAGGTGTCTCATGAGGATGAAGGAAGAGCAAACCTAGAAGATCTAGTAATCGCTGGCCTATGGCCCCATCACCACAGACCTGAAATCCATATAGCCCCTTGTAATAGAAATAAGGGGAGACACAGAAGCCAAGGATCGCATTTGGGATTTTGGCATGTACTTCTCAAAGGCCAACAAGTCAAACTGACTTTCCTGCTCCCAAGAGAGAAAAGTTTAACAACATGATTGCTTCTTTACAATAATTGGAGGTAAATCTAACTTTATAGTCTAGGCACAGAACCCAGAAGAGCCACAAAATCACTCACGGATGTTTGATGTCACCAAGAGAGCCTCAGTGAATTTGTGAGAAATGACTTTGTGTGATGTGTATATTGTGTTGGAAATGTAAGAAAATCACAAGTCACACTGCGGTGTGAGGTAGGAGGAATCGAGGCTTGCGCATTTGGGCATTCACACCTAAATCCCCAGAGACTGTGGCTGCGCTATCCCTCAAGGCAAAGGTGACTTGGCAGATGAGATTGAGGTTATGGGAGAATGACCTAGATCACGTAGCTGTGGGATGAACCTCTCTCAGATGAGGCTGTGGGAGTATATCGATGGTTTCCTGTGGCTGCCATGAAATACCAGACAAGAGCAACCTTAGGAAGGAACCATTTTGTTTTTTGTGGCTCATAGTTTGAGGGTGCAGTCCACCACAGTGGGGAAAGCCATAAACAGCTGATCACACTGGAGTCTGAGGTGGCTGGTTACATCACACGGTCAAGAGGCAGAGGTGGGTGAGTGCTGCTGTTCACAGATGTCTCCTTTAAAAAAATAATTAAAATATATTTGCAGACTTATTTGTTTCATGTTATGTATATGAATGTTTTTTCTTGAATGTATGTCTCTGTGTTATATGCATCCTGGAACTGGAGTTATAGATGGTTGTGTATTACCATATGAATGCTGGGAATCAAATTGGTGTCCTCTGTAAAAATAATAACTGCTCTTAATTGTTGAGCCATCTCTCCAGCCCCAAGATATTTTAGTTTTGGTTACATGTACGTGTGTGTCTGTGTGTGGGTATGTGCACATGTCAGTGCAGGTGCCTGTGAGATCCAAAAGAAAGCGTGAGATCTCCTGGAGCTTCAGGTGGTTGTGAGCTAGGAACTGAACTTGAGACCTCTGAATGAACAGTATAGACTCTAAACTACTTAACTGCCTTTCCAGCTCCAGCGTTTTCTTTTTTATTCAGCCTGGGACTCAAGCCCACAAAATGGTACCACCCACATTTATATATGCCCAAAGCTTTTTGTCCTAGATGATTCTGTGTGTGTGTGAGAGTGTGTATGTATGTATGTATGTATGTATGTATGTATGTATGTATGTATGTATGTATTATGTATGTATCATGTATGTATGGTGTTTGTGGTGTATATGTGTGATACATTTGTGTGTGTGTGTGTGGTGTTTGTGGTGTTTATGTGTGATACATGTGTGTGTGTGCTATATGGTATGTGGGATATATATGTGTGGTACATGATTGCATGCGCGTGTGTGTGTGGTGTTTGTGGTGTATATGTGATACATGTTTGTGTGTGTATATGTGTGGTGTGTATGTATGGTACATGTTTGTATATGTGTGTGTGTGGTGTTCGTGATGTATATGTGTGATACATGTTTGTGTGTGTGTGTGTGTGGTATGTGGTGTGTATGTATGGTACATGTTTGTATACGTGTGTGTGTGGGCTATATGGTATGTGGGATGTGTATGTATGGTACATGTTTGTGCATGTGTGTGCGTGTGTGGTGTATATGTATGGTGCATGCTTGTATACGTGTGTGGGGGCTATGTGGGATGTGCGTGTGTGGTACATGCTTGCATGTATATGCGTGTTTGTGTATATATACGTACATGCTTGTGGAGGTCTGAGGTTGACTTTTGGTGGAGGATTCTGACCTCTCAACCAGTCCTCATTGGTTGTCAGAGATGCCAGTTTCTTGAATCATTACAGCAAACAAGACAGAGCACTGGTTACCTGTAGTCTTGGGGAACCTGTCACAAGGGAAAGAATGCAGAATTCTTAGGACTTAACAAACCAAAGAGGCACATGGTGATATTTTCATGATACAATTAAATTCATAGACATAAGTGTAATTTGAAACATGCAAGAGATATAATAAATGAGCTCGGCTTTCGATTCAAATAACTAGGAAAGAAAAAAACCAGGAAGTTTGGGAAAAGTCACGATAAGCAGAAAGTCATGGAAGAGTGAAATCAGTGGATTTTCAGACTCTAAAGCTAGATTTTGGCTAGTGAGTTGGAAGGAAGAATTTGTGTGTAACTTTCTTCATCTGCCATATGCCTTGCTGTAGGGAACACAGCGGTATGAAGAGATCATATCTTCAACTTGATGGTGAGGACGACATCCGAGAGTGGTGGTCTAGCCTAATGACTGCAGGGATATCGAATCATCCCAAGTCTCCTACAGTCAAACTTTTCCATGGAAATAAAATAAATGTTTGTCATTGTTTTGACAGTCTTGCTTTTTAGCCCAGGTTGGACTTGAACTCACTAAATTGCCCAGGCTGGCCTCTAGTTCTTGATCCTTCTGCCTTAGCCTTCCAAATGCTGGGATTACAGGTGTGCACCACCATGCCTGGTTGAATTTATGTCTTCTTGAAGCCATGGCTATTTGCGTCTGTTGTACACACAGCTGAATCTATGTCATAAGTAATACAGGACTGAGGCAAAACTGTCATGCTTTTTTGACAGTATGAGAATTTACATGGTAAACTGAAGAGAGTAGACAAGGCATTACAATTAATAAGAGAATTAAAAGTTCAGCAAGATGGGGGAGTGAAAAGACCAATACTAGTGGACCCTTTTGAAAGTCTAGAAATAACTCATTATAAAATGTGCATGAAAATAAATTAGCAATTAAAATCATGAAATTACACAGACCCCACAGAATTAATATAATAAAAAGTCTCAAGACCTTTATGAAGACAAATTTGAAAGCCAATGAAAGGATATCAAATGAGATGTAAATAAATGAAGAGCAGTGGGCGGGGAGACACAATTATAACCCTGCTGAGGCTCGCCTATTAGTCTATAAATTCAGTGCAACTCCAATTAAAAACCAGAGCCTGTTTTTAGGGGACTTGATAAAAGAATTCTACAAATTAGATTGATGAACAAAGTTTCGGGAGTAACTAGACATTTTAGGGAAAAAGAAGTATAAAAAGGAGACTCATGCCGGGCGGTGGTGGTGCACGCCTTTAATCCCAGCACTTGGGAGGCAGAGGCAGGCGGATTTCTGAGTTCGAGGCTAGCCTGGTCTACAGAGTGAGTTCCAGGACAGCCAGAGCTACACAGAGAAACCCTGTCTCGAAAAACCAAAAAAGAAAAAAAAAAAAAAGAAGAAGAAAAAAAGGAGACTCATGCTACCAGGTAAGTCAGTTCTCTTTATTTTTGGCTTGGACAGTTTCTATTTATTTATTTGCCAGTTCTTTTTATTTTCCTCATTTGTATTTTTTATTGGTATGTGTGTATGTGTGTGTGCGCGTGTGTGTGCATAAGTGTGTGCATATATGCATATGGGAGTGTGTGGATGTGTGTAAGTATGTAGAAGCCAGAGATCAACAATTGTGTCTTCCTCCATAGCCCCACCTACAGCTCACTGATTTGACTAAGCTGGCTGGCTGGCTAGCAACTCTGGAGTCTTCCTCCCCAGAGCTGTACAGATATAAAGTCCCCACATCCAATTTATGTGGGTGCTGGGGAATCAAATTAAGGTTTTTATTCTTGCCTAGTGTGTGCTTGGTTGACTGAGTTACCTACCCAACCAATAGAAAGCTCTCTTTTAATTGGCACATTCTGTATATGAGTCAAGTAGGTATTCTACCAGAAAGCCACATTTACAACTGGTTTGGGTAATGTGCTGGCTAAACATGTCAATTTGACACAGCCTAGAATCATCTGGCATTCAAAAAATGCCTCCAGAAGATTAGGCAAGTCTGTAGGATATTTTCTTAACACAATTGATGTAAGAGGGTCCAATCCATTGTGGGTGGATCCCTTTGCTGGTGGTCCTGTGTGCTATAAAAAGTAGGCTGAGCAAGCCCTGAGGAGCAAGCCAGTAAGCAGCATTCCTTCATGCCTCTGCATCAGCTCCTGTCTCCAGGTTCTTGCCCTGTTTGAGTTCCTTGCCTGACTGCTGTCAAAAATGAACTGATATATGGAAATATAAAAGAAATGAACCTTTCCCTCCCCAAATTACCACTGAGTTCATTTTGTGTTGGTCATTTACTGTTGGACAAGGGAGTTGTCACTGAGAGTGGTTTGTATACCCAATGAAATTCTGTTGGAGGAAATTATTTTTTCCTTTGTGAGCAGGTGCCAATTGGAGATAGATTCTGGGTTAGCATTGGGGGCTTGTGTCCATGTCCCCTCTCAGTGCTGGTACCCCATCTAAGTTAGACCTGTGCAGCCTTGTGTGTACTGTCACAGTCTCTGTTAGTTCATATGTGCATTTGTCTTGTTGTGTTTGGAAGGCCACCTTTCCTCAGTGTTCTCTATCCTTTCTGGCTCTTACAACCTTTCCATCTCCTCTAAAGCAAGGTTCCCTGAGCACTGAGGGGAGGGGCTTGATGGACACATCTCATTTAGGACTGAGGTCTTTCACTCTGCATGTTGTCCAACTGTGGGTCTCTGTATTAGTTCCCATCTCCCACAAGAGGAAGCTTCTTTGGTGATGGCTGAGTGAGAAACGGATCTATGAATACAGCAGAATGTTGTTAGGAATCATTTTATTGTTACGCTTGTTTAGCAGAACAGTGGTATTGGATTTCCCCTAGGTCCTTGGCCTATATATGTCAGGCATGGGTTCCTTCTCATCAAGTGGGCCTTAAATCCAAAACAAATATTGGTTGGTTACTCCCATAAGCTTTGTGCCAGTAATGCACCAGCATATTGTGTAGACAGGTCACCATTGTAGATCAAAGCGTTTGTATCTGGGTTGGTGTTTACCTTTCTCTTCTGGTAGCATGCAGAGTTCCTTCTAGTACCATGAACACCAGTCAGTAGGGATGAAGGCTCTAGGTAGGCACCAGCCGGACTTCTCTGTGTTCAGTGAGTTGTGTAAATGCTGTCTTCAACAAAAGGGCCTTGCCATCATTTTGTGGAGAGCAACCAATAGTCTTGACAATAACCCAGGTTGTTTGGGGATTTCTACGGGTTGTCTCTGGGCCAACAACTCAATGAAATGTAATCCATTTCCAGAACTGGAGGTTTCATTTGGTGACTAGAGATGTCTAGTTGGGACTCGCCTCTCCTGTTATTTGGTGATTCTTTTCATATATGTATATACTTTAAGTAGTTTCTGCTGTATTAGGTTTCCATGACCCCGTAAGTAGCTCTTAGTTTTAGCTGTTCCTCCCCATATCCCCTTCCTTGCCCTCTTCTTCCCTCCCTGCCTATTTGATCCTCCTGACTAGTTCTCCCTTCCCCCAACCACCAGTAAGTACCTATTCAATTTTCCCTTTCTAGGGAGATCCCTCCCTACCTCCTAGTCCCTTACTTTATGCCTAAGCTCTGTGGTTACATGGATGGTAGCCTGCTTATGGAAGACTCATCAGCTAATATCCACATATAAGTGAATACAAACTAATATTTATCTTTTTTTGGCATGAGTTATCTCACTGAGGATGAAGTTTTAGCACCATCTGTTCGCTTGCAAGTTTTATGATTCCATTGTTTGATGGCTAATATTCCATTGGGTAAATGTACTACAATTTCTTTATCCATTCATTGATGGATATCTAGGTTGTTTCCAATTTCTGTCTATTATGAATATGCAGTGAAATGGTTGAACAAGTATTTCTGTAGTAAGATGTAGATTCCTTTGGGTATATGCCTGTTGTTTTTTAACAAAATCTCAGTTTTTCAATTTTAGCGATGTGGATTCCAGAGCTAGATGCTGGGGTGAAAGCCTGCTAGCTCCAAGGAGCAAAGAAAGCATCCAGTTGACCTTCCTCCTCCGCAAACGTCCCAAAAGGAAAAAGAAATTCTCCTCCATGCAGTCTCAAAACCCCTTCAAACTGAATATCCCTCCCTTCGACTTCTTGTGCCGTCCTCTGTCTGTCCTCCTGACTTCCTCTTACCGTTTTTTTCCTATGCTCATTCCCTGTCAACTGCTTGCTTGCTCTGCCTCTTGACTTGTGGTTGACTTTATTTAATCCCGTTTACAATAAACATAAATTTCTTGGATTAAAGGTGTGTGCTAGGGCTGAGCCACACAACAACTAAAAACAGTGTTTTTTGTTTTTAGTTTTTTTACAATCTTTGGGTTCACAGTGTGATCAAATATCCTATAGCATACGCGCAAGAGTGGTACAGTTGGATCTTGAGGTAGATCTATTCCCAGTTTCCTGAAGAACCACCACACCGATTTTTATAGTAGCTGTACAAGTTTGCATTTTGACCAGGATTTTTCTGTGCTGCCCAGCAGTGTCCATAGTATTACAGCCAGTGCGGGGCAAGAAGAGAGGAGAGCATCTCTCCTTCACCGAAGCCACCCCAAGGCAGGGGCATGGCCAGTCCTGTTGAGGATTGGTTCTAATGCTTTGTCCTTATTTGGTTCCCCAAATCACACGAGAATCTGCATGTCCAGACGCTGAGGGTCTCTGTCCTCGATTGGTTTTGTTTGTTTGTTTGTTTGTTTGTTTGTTTTGGGTTTTCGAGACAGGGTTTCTCTGTGTAG
Source organism: Grammomys surdaster (assembly GCF_004785775.1). Lineage (NCBI taxonomy): Eukaryota > Metazoa > Chordata > Mammalia > Rodentia > Muridae > Grammomys > Grammomys surdaster. The sequence goes on along the minus strand of NW_021604637.1, from coordinate 2,152,626 downwards.
TCCTGGCTGTCCTGGAACTCACTCTGTAGACCAGGCTAGCCTCGAACTCAGAAATCCGCCTGCCTCTGCCTCCCAAGTGCTGGGATTAAAGGCGTGTGCCACCACTGCCCAGCAAAGATTTTTTTTTCCTCAGTTGGTTTTTGATTAAGCAATAAAGAGCCGACGGCCAATGGTTGGACAGAGTGAAAGAGCCTGGACTTTTAGGATTCCCGGACAAGAAAAGTGGAGGAGAGGAGGACAGAACCGCCATGACACAGAAGCAGAGAGATCAGATTTAAGAGCTGTAGAAGAGAAATCATCCAGCAACGTAGGTGTAAAGGGAAAGCGGGACCCATGGGAGCACTGCCCAGAAGGAAACAGCAGCAAAGATAAAATAGAGATTTCGAAAGAGTTAACTCAGGAATACGGGAGGGGAGTGTGTGCCAGCTGCGGGGAGTTTGGAAGTACCCAGCCATTGTAAGGCATATTAAAAATAACGCTGCACGTGTGTCCTTCATTCGTTGAGTCCAGAGCTCTTGAGCGGGTGCAGAGATGCTCACGCACCTGCTGGGAGCTCAGAGCCGAGTAACAGTTCACCGCTACAAGCTCTCCATCACTCATGCTTGGCTCATCTGCTCCCCCTCATCAGAGTCAGTTCTACCGTACTGCCTAGGCAAGGGGCAGGGTCAGCTTACCCAAGTGAGGTGGCTGACAGGGGGTGGGGCCAGTTCTACACAGTGCCTCAGGCGACAATCCAGACCAGGGACATCTGCATGGCCTTTGGTGGTAACATGGGCCTGGGTCATCAACACAGACCCTGGTTGCCATAGGAACACAGACCTAGACATGAACCCTGGGAACAGCCTGGGCCTGGATGCCCCTTGGCCTCAGGTGGCAGCACAGGCCACTCAGATCAACATGTCTCTTCCCGCTTCCTCTCTGCCCCGTAGCCCCCAGGCAGCATGGCCCTTGTATATCCACAGGGTCTTCAGTGGCAGCCCAGACCTCAGGACACCTGCTTGGCCTTTGGTGGTAACTCAAGCCTAAACATTGACATAGACCCCAGTTGCAGCAGGGCCATGGACCCAGACATGGCCCCTGGTGGCAGCCCAGGCCACCTCATATCTGCCAGTTTCACTTTCCCCCCCAGTGTATGAACCCCTCAGCTTCGCTTTCTCTTCCACCTCTCCACCGTGTACCCCATCTTTCCCCTCTCCCCATCACACATTCGTCCATCACAGTGGTACCCACAGCAAGTGTTTGGATGTCTTTCTTCCTGCCACTGCAGGCTGCCATGGCAAGGATGGGGAAATGCAGGGTTTTAAGTGTGTCCTTACGATTCTCTGAGTTTCCTGATGTTTTTTGTTATGTCCATCCTTTTTGTCTGTAATTTTAATTTGCATCTTCTCTCTGTCTTTTATTTAATTTGACTTAAACTTGATTTATTAATTTACTGATCTTCTCAAAGAACCAACTCATTCTTTCATTGATTCTTTTCAATTTTGTATGTGTGACAAACACACACACACACACACACATATGTTTCTATTTTACTGATTTCAGCCTTGAGTTTAGTTATTTCTTGATGTCTATCCCTTTTGGGGTATGGTTTCTTCTTTTTCTTCTAGATCAAAAAGTGTGCTGTTCATTTCCTAAAATGGGAAATCTCTCTCTCTCTCTCTCTCTCTCTCTCTCTCTCTCTCTCTCTCTCTCTGCTAAGAACTTGCCTCTTAGAACAGCCTTCATTGTGTTTGGCTGTTTGTGAATTCATTTTCATTTTCATTAAATTCCATTTGTGAATTCATATTCATTTTCATTAAATTCCAGAAAGTTTTAAATTTCTGTCTCGGTTTGTTTTTCGTTCAGTAGTGAGTTGCTCCATTTTCACAAGTTAGTATGATTTCTGTTGTTGTTCAAATCAAGCTTTAATCTGTGGTAGTCAGATAGGATTCGAGGTGTCATTTCAATTTTCTTGTATCTGTTGAGACTTGCTTTGTATCCAAGCATGTGGTCAGTTTTGGAGAAAGTTCCTTGAGCTGCTGTGGAGAAGGTATTTTCTTTTATGTTTGGATGAAATGTTCTGTAAATACTTTAGGTCCATTTGGTTTATGGTGTCACTTAGTTAGTTGAAGACCCAGAAGTAAACCCACATACCTATAGACACTTGACTTTTAACAAAGAAGCCAAAACCATACAATGGAAAAGGGAAAGCATCTTCAACAAATGATGCTGGTCTAACTCGATATCTGCATGTAAAAGAATATAAATAGATCCATATTTATCACACAAAACTCAAATACAAATGGACTAAAGACTGCAACATAAAATTAACATAATATACTTAATTTAATAGAACAAAAAGTGGAGAATAGCTTTGAACTCATTGCTACAGGAGACAACTTCCTGACAAGAACATCAATGGCTTAGGGTCTAAGGTCAAGAATTAATAAATGGGACGTTATAAAACTGAAAAGCTTCTGTAAGTCAAAGGATGCTGTCATTAGGACAAAATGAAAGCCTACAGATTGGTGAAATATCTTCACTAACCATTTATCTGACAAAGGGCTAGACACTGACAAACCAAATAACCCAATTAAAAAATGGGACACAGAGCCAAACAGAGAATTCTCAACAGAGGAATCTTGAATGGCCAAGAAGCACATCCTTAGTCATCAGGGAAATGCAAATCAAAATGACTCTGAGTTTCCACTTACATCCATCAGAATGGCTAAGATCAAAAACTCAAAGGACCTGTCAAGGGAGTGCAAACATGTACAACCACTTTGGAAATCAATTGGGTGTTTTCTCAGAAGACTGGAAATAGTTCTACCTCAAGACCTAGCTATACCATTTGTGGGCATATATCCAGAAGATGCTTCCCCATCCCACAAGGACACTTGCTCAACTATGTTTATAGAAACTTAATTTATAATAGCCAGAAACTGGAAACAACCTAGATGTCTCTCAACTGAAGAATGGATACAGAAAATGCACTATCTCTACACAGTCCATTAAAACAAAGACATCATGCCATTGGCAGGCAAATGGATGGAACTAGAAAATATCTCAGACCCAAAAGGACATGCATGGTATGTACTCACTGATAAGTGGATATTAGCCACAAGGTACAGGATAACCATGCTATAATCAACAGATCCAAAGAAGCCAAATAATAAAGAGTGACCAAGGGAGGATGGTTGAATCTTTCTCAGAAGAGGAAACAAAACAGATATCAGAGGTTGATGGAAGGAGGAAACTATGTAGAAGAGGGGATGGGAAGGGGATTGGGGCACGTGGGGATCGGAGATCATATGTAGGGAGAGCAGAGGAGAGAGAGAAGGGAGATCCGTGGTGAGGGAACAACCTCTTGGACATGCTAGGGACCTGGGATGGGAGGAGACACCAGAGAGTCTAGGAGGGTAACTCTATCTGAGACTCCTAGCCATGGGGGGGATATGGATCCTAAAGTGGCCAGTTCCTGTAGCCAGGCAGGACTCCCAGTGTAGGGATAAGGAAAGCAACTCACCTACAAAATCTTTGACCCAAAATTGTGTCCTGCCTACAAGATGTGCAGGGACAAAGATAAAGATTGAGGGAATGGCCAACCAATGAGTGCCCAAATTGAGGCCTATCCCACAAGCAAGAACCAATCCCAGACACTATTAATAATATTCTGTTATGCTTGAGACAGGCACCTAGCATAACTGTCCTCTGAGAGGTTCCACCCAGCAGCCAATGGAAAGAGATGCAGAGACTCACACCCAAACAGTAGATGGAGCTCTGGGAGTCTGTCCGGCTGTAGAAGGGTATCTTGGTTCTCTGGTTGGCATGGGCCTGGAACCTTGAGACTGCAGGTTTTCGGCCACGCCCCCAGAACCCAGGGCCCTGACACTCAGTCTAATGTCCATTTAACCTGTATGATCAGTCACACAGGACACAGGTAGAGGGTGTGACTAACAGGCCTCTGCCTCAAAAGATGTACATATTAATGAGTTATCTAAAGGCCGGGGGTTGTAGATAATTAAATTATTCCTCCCCAGTCCCTCCTCTTTCCCACTCCCCTATTTAAGCTAGCTCTTCCCTGGCTGGAGTGGGGGGCACACACACATCCAGATCCATCTTTCCCGTCATGGACAATAAAGCTTTGATCTCTTGGACTCCACGTGTCTTCTGTGTCCACCGCTAACAAGCTTCCAGCCTCTGGAACTCTAGACCTTCTTGTGTATGTGGGAACCTGTCGGTGGAAAAAGCCCCCCTCCATGCCGCCACCACGCCCAGTGGGCCACCTCCACCGTGGTGTTGCCGCTTGGGCCTGAGCCACGCACGTGTTTTTTCCACAGGAGTCTGTATGGAAGAGTTGGGAGAAGGGTCAAGGAACCCGAAGAGGACAGGGACTCCACAGGAAGACCAAGAGTCAACTAACTTAGGACCCTTGCAGGCTCCCAGAGACTGAATCACCAACCAAAGAGCATACAGGCTGGACCTAGGCACATATCTGCACATATGTAGCAGATGAACCCCCAATAACTGGAGCAAGGGCTGTCCCTGAGCCTGTTGCCTGGCTGCCTGTGAACCTCATGCCCCTAAATAGACCGTCATGTCTGCCCTCAAAGGGATAGGATGTGCCTAGTCTAGGAGTGGCTTGATTTGTGGGAGTGGGATGGGGTGGGATGTGTGTTAATGTGTGTGGGTGACACTCAGAGGGGGATTTCCCCTTTTAAAACAGAAGGGGAAGGTGGAATCGGGGGAGGACTTGCATGAATGAATTAAAAATGTATTATTGCAGTGTATACGTATGTTTATAGTGTGTGTGAGTACAGGTGAGCATATGCAGTAGTGGGAAGGTGCTGGTCAGAGGACACCTTTGGGGAATCATTTCTTGTCTTTCATCTTGCTGATCAGGGTCTCTAGATTCTTCTACACTGCACACTCCAGGCTAATTGGTCCACGAGGCTCCAGCTGATTCCTCCATCTGAACTTCCCACCTCTTCTAAGGAGTGCTGAAATTGCAGATGTTCACCACTGCACTTGGCTTTTTATGTGAGTTCTGCTGACTGAGCTGAGGCTGTCAGGCTTGCCCAGCAAGCACTCTTATCCGCTGAGCCACCTTGACCATTCCATTTCATATGTTATGACATTCAGAGGACTAAGAATCACAGTTTACTTAAGCCAAGTGTGATGTCACATGCCTGTAATCTCAGCATTAAGGAGAGAGAAGTGAGAAGGATCATTTCAAGTTCAAGGTAGCTTAGTTAACATAGTGAATTCTAGGCCAGCCAGAGAATGTAATGAAACCTAGCCTCAATACTCTAAATGAATAAACAATAAAAAAGATTTGATTGGAGTAAGACCTCCACAGATGGTAACTGTTTGCTCAGCATCAGGCTCACTGGATTTACCTACACGAGCTTAGGGTATCTTCAGTTTAGCTACATAAAGTAAGAGTTGTGAAATTCTTCTAGAGGATTCTACCTGGTCTGGAAAGATCTGGTTTGGTTCTTGAGAACCGATGATTCTACTTAGTTAAGTCTCATGCAGTTGAAGAGGAAAAAGCTTCCAGAATGGTCTCAGCCACTATTCCATCTTCAGTTTACGGAAGCCCAGCAAGGAAAGGCAGTAGATGTCAGGTCAGATCTCTTGGCAGCAGCGTGTTCAGAGAAAAACATGTGTCATGTGGGGCAAAAATTTCAAATTCTAGACTCACCCCTGCCTCTGTGAGACCTGACGCCCATAGCCAGTCTGGTTCACTACAATGTATGACATTTTGATTCAGCGTAGAATTCTTACCATCTTTTATTTATTTTTAAAATTTCTTTGTAGATTTATTTATTTATTTTATATGAATACATTGTAGCTTCTACACACCAGAAGAGGACATCAGATCCCATCACAGATGGTTGTGAGCCACCATGTGGTTGCTGAGAATTGAATTCAGGACCTCTGGAAGAGCAGTCAGTGTTCTTAACCCGCTGGAACATCTCTCCAGTGCCCTTACTATCTTTTAATACTGGGATTTAATTTTCTCTGTCTTTAGTATTATTCTGCACATAGCTGTGGGTGGTTTAGTTAGTGTTTCTCAGTCATTGGATTACTTTATGGTTGGAGAGGTGGGAGGTGACACATCTGAGAAGATAGGAAAACAAATTTTAATGGGATTTGGGAACCGAGCTGAGGTGATGTCTGCGGCAGCTCAGCTGACGGCATTATTAAAGGCTTTATGGGCAGTTTGTATATAATTTAGAAATAATAATAAATTGGGGTTGGACTTTGACACTCTTCCAGATTAAACCCTTTCCATGTGTATCTTGCAGAAGGTACAAGCAAAAAAAGAATACATTCTTTGACAAGCATTATCTATTTAAATTCAGTAAGGGGCATTTCTTGTTTTTGTTTTGCATGTGGAAGAAGTAAAAATATGTTTCAAAATGAAAGACAGAAAAAAATTTTTGTAGTAAAAGTCCAGGACTGAGACACTAATATATTTGCTGGTGGCAGCAACCTGATGAATCAGGGCTGTTTGTTTACTTTATAATTGATTTTCCTTATATTTTAGGAGGCCACAGAAAATTCAGCTTTAAATATGTCTGTTTTTTTTAATCTGTGACTTCTATGGGAAGAAATTACTCTTGTCCATGTTTTAAATTATTTGCCTTCCTGAGATTTTTTTATTACTACATCCAGATTGCAATTCTGTAAGAAGGGCACATCCATTTATTCATCCAATGGTTTAGAGCCTTGCCTTGGTTCTGATGATCGGGTCCATATCTTGCATATGGTGGGATCTTTACATGTTTATTGAATGGAGAAACATTGTATTGCACCTTAATATGATGATGCAGACAGCATCTTTGAATGTGTTTACTAAGATAGAGTTACTCTCTATGCAGCTAATTAAAAAATAACATTCTTCCTTATCAAAGACAGTAACAGTATTTTCACCTTTAAAAACACATTATGGAGGCAAAGGCAGGTGGATCCCTGAGTTTGAGGTCAACCTGGTCTACAGAGGGAGTTCCAGGAGAGCCAGGGCCACATAGAGAAACCCTGTCTTGAAAAACAAAAAGCCAAAACCAACTCCAAAACAAACCAACCAACCAACCAACCAACAAACAAAACAACAAAATGAAACAAAACCCCCATTTTATTTATTTGCTGTGTGTGTGCTCGCATGCTTATGACATTGCATGTGTGTGGAGGTTGGTGGACAGGTTATGGATGTCAGGTTCTCTTTTAACCCTGTGGGTCTCAGGGATTAGATTCAGGCTGTGAGACAGACAGACAGACTGACAGACCAACAGACAGACAGATCTATCTTCTAACTGAGCAACTAGCTCTAGATTAGCTAGTGGAAGAGTGGGCTCTGAGCACCCTTGTGTGAGTCAGGATATAAGATGCTCTACAGGAGAGGGAGAGAAGTGGTTTGATGGTCTGGAAGAATGGGAGTTCATGTTCACTGGGTGTGGTGGTTCATTTGAAGTGTCCATTTGATAGGACCTTGAGTTGCCTGGGGAGAGAGCATGAAAGAAGGAAGAAGGAGGAAGGAGGAAAAAGGAGGAAGGAGGAAGGAAGAAAGAAGAAGGAAGGAGCGAGCTCTTGCAGTACCAACTCACCAGCACACATTTAATGCTTAGTTTGTACCAGAAACACACACACACACACACACACACACACACACACAGACAGGCAGACAGACAAACACACATACATAATTTTTGCTTTGTTTTGAGATAGGTTCTTTTACATTGTAGCTCAAACTGACCTGAAACTCATTAAGTTAGCCCAGGCTGACCTCAAATTGATGGCAATCCTTCTGTCTTAGCCTTCTAAGTGGTGGGATGATAGGTGTATGTCAGTGTACCCAGCTCACACTTATGTCTTTTCTTAAGATTCATGAGCAGAATTATCGATTGATGTTGTAGGTGCTACAGTATAGAGAAGCTCACACAGGTGCTAAGCCTTCGTTTTCTGAAGGAGCAGAGGGGTTCAGGCTTCTTGGAAAAGACTTACACCCAGGGTAGTTCACTCCAGTTACTTTATTCAAACATTACACAATGTTAATTGGGGCTGGGAAAGGTTCCAGCTACCAATGTTATCTTGCCCTTGCTGCCCTCGAGAGCAGACAACCCACACAAGTCTCAGTCTCTTTTGACCACGGTTAGCCATAATCAAAAGTAAGAACTCCAAGATTGCCAGGATGTCTTAGGACCAAGGCTGGTGCAGCTCCAAGTTCTCACATAGCACCAAGTGCAGATTCTTTAGAGAGAGAACATTTCTTCAAGGTTCAAACAGTCTCAAAACAATTTCTCACTCTCCTGATTGACCCAAACATAGCAAAGGCTTTGGGAAAACATTTCTCTCAAAGCCAGACACAATGGCTTTACTATACACATCAGTACACAGAATAATGTCTCATATATTAAGCACTTAATGTGGTACTTAACAGTGCCTCTTATTGGGGATGTTATTCATGTTCTTAATATTCTGACACTTCACTTTACTCTTGTGTAAAATACAGTTAATATTTTATTTCCTTGTCTTTGGAAAGTAATTGCTGACTTGTTGGGTATACTACTAGGTCTGTAAGTCATTCATGTACATAGGAGGATTAAAAATTTCTACATAACTTTGAAGTAAGTCTCTAAAAACTATTTTCTGTGGTTTTAAGGAAAAAAAGGGTTTTATGAAATTTTGGTACACGCAGACAGGAGGTTCAAGGAAGCCATGACACCTGGCAGAAAAGCAGGTGCATTATTTTGTAAAAGTATTGTAAAGGGATCAGGAAAATGAAGTTCCAGTCTCTCTATGGACAGTATCAATGGTTTAAAGTTTATTTTGATACTAAAAGAACTTCAATTAAAGATTGTAATTTTTAAGGCTCAAAATCTTAACAGGGATAAAAATGTAAAATCCTAATCTTATGAGAGTTACTAATTTATTGAAAATTGTTAAAGATAATTAAGATGTAAAAATTATCAGTCACTTGTAAATGATCAAACGTCTTCAGTGTGCTCAGAACTATGTTTGTAGTCATGCTAAGTGTAAGTGTAGTTCATTCACAGAGGCCAATTTATAGCTTCCATTGTACACTCTTCTGTATATGTTGTCAATTTATGCCTGAAGCAAGTAACTTAAAACAGGTTTAAAGTTAACTTAAAGTTTATTTAATGTAAAATAATATTCAAAATGAGGTGTAATTTTAAAAAGCCCAGCTTATAAAAATTGAATGTTTAAGTGAAATGCATTAAATTTACAATACATTTGCAACACAGAATGATCCCAGGTTCCGGTAATACCCTTTCCCATGGGTGGGGCACAACTCTACCATAGCAGATTGCATGCTTGCTTCATTACAGGATAAGGATGCTTGGGGAAACAGGTCCTGCCAGAAGTCTGCTGTTCCAGTCTCCAGCTATGTAGGTTGGACCAGCTCTGGCTGTGTAAGTCAGACCAGAAAAGCCTCCTCCTTATCTATAGGAGAGTTGAATAATTCCTCATGTCTCATATGGCAACAACAGAGAGACAAATAGCAATTACTTTGCCTTCTGTGTCTCCTGATCTGACATGTGAGCATGCTCTGAGCAGGGTAACCTTGTACCTAACCCACCATCCAACTGGTACTTCATCTGCATACTAGTTCAATTGACCACGCCCTTTCATCTGGTTTTCAATTCTTCCTTTTAGCAAACTCTAATTCCAAGGTCCACACTCCAGCCACCCATATTCCCTGATTAAACGAGGCTGCCAGATACTCTGTAATCAAACTCACAGCTTTGGAAAATTCTTCAGGACATCCAAGCAATGTCTTTGGAATGTCGCTAGACAATCCTATAAAAATAACTCAAAAAGATTCTATTTCTTTTTTAAATCATCACTTAGATGATGCTGAATTAAATTGACTTCTTTTTTATAAAGTTTCCAGGTACTTGTTTTTATGCAAGAGAATGATATAGCAAATAGCTGATTACAGTTATCGTGTCCTTCTACAGAACTCGGGTACATGGTCCAGCCAGCAGTATATATAATTGCATTTAACCTTACTAAATAAAACTTACGTTAATCTTGATGTAAAACAGTTTCCTCATTAACTTTGTCTCTTAATGTTCCCCACAAGATTGTACAGTTACTCCTCCCTCATGGAACACAGTCTGAAAATATATGTTTTCACCAAATGGCTGACTTATGTTCTGAATCTCTGCCATCTGTTACGTTTTATTATGACCCCTTGAATGGATGGTCCTCTGAGGTATTTTAACCACAGTTCTTCCTACATTTCTCCTTTTGGCAGCTCAAAGCCATTAAGAGAGATCTGCACCTTAAAACTCCTAAGAGCAGTTTGGGTGACCTCTAAGGAGGGAACTAATGAGCCATGGGGTCATCTAACCCTTCCCTCTTCTTGCCACTAGGGGCAACAAGGGATGCTGTGATGTAATCTCACTGGGGCCTCCAGAATGTTGAGGGGATTTCTGGGAAACTGAGTCACTGAGCCAGTTTCAATTGTGGAGGAGGAAAATTTATTACGCAGGTGGACCATGCCCAGATCTCTATAATGGCCCTGGCTTCTTGCCTCAGATTGGGCAGTCTTTTATATATAGGAGAGCAGACGGGAACAAGCATGAAGTACAAGCACGAAACCATCCATGTCTGTGGCAGTAAAGGATGGTGGCTGGTCAGGGTTAAAATTCATTTACTCACCCCTCTAGTATCTGGTGTCCATGGAGATACAGTGTGTGGGGTGGTGTCAGCTCAGTGGAACTGTCTCAGCACTGGGAAAATGTCTTTGTTTTAACATGTGACAGTTTGGGAATTTTCCACCTCACCACCTTGTTGTGTGTCCTTTTAAAGTTTATTTTTATGTGTATGGGTGCTTTGCCTGTATGTGTGTCTGTGCACCATGTGCATGCAGTGCCTGTGGAGGCCAGAAGAGGGCATTAGATTCCCCCAGACTGGGTTTCCGATGAGCTGCTCTTAACCACCGAGTCATCTTCTCTAGCCCTGGTTATATTTTTTACGCTTTCTCAATCTTTTCATACATTAAAAAAGAAATCATCTCTGAAGTGCCAACATCCTTATTTCGACTGTAGCCTTGATTTATGATCCAATCAGATGAGTTCTCACATTAAACTCCCTTTAATTCAACCTCACGGGACAGATGGGCTAACTTTCAAACCCTGAAAACAAAAAGTTAACTGTTGTTTTGGATGTACTATTAAGGTATGCTAATGAGACCCTGGCGTAAGGAATGCATTCTGGGGTCTTGTAAAAAGGCTGAACGGAAATTCAATTTTTTTTTTTAATGGAGATATCAGAAGCCATGTTTACTTCCCCAATGTGAATCCAGCCTGAATTGATTTGTGTGCTGTGATGTCATTCCCCTGCATGGACAGAATACAGTGGCAACATAAATTAAAGAACTAATAGCCTTCTCCATTACCAGAGTCCAGTGTTCTTTGCTGATAAATGGAAAATAATTCTGGAGAAAAAGATGAGAACAAATGTTCTCCCTTCATATCCCCCTATGTAAAAATTACTTATTTTTCACTGCCCCCTAAAACTATCCAGAGTCCATCAGGAAGTGCTCTGGCTTTCAAGACACCAAGAACTGTAAGTGGTCTCCTATATGGATAATAAGAGGACACCAGATCTCTGGAGCTGAAGTTACAGATGGTTGTGACTGGCTTTGTGTGGCTGCTGGGAACTGAACTTGGGTCCCCAGGAAAAGCAGCAAGTGCTCTTAACTGATGCTCTATCTCTTCAGCAATCTGCTAAGGGCTTGGTTTGCTTCCTGTTCTGGTCCTGGAAATGTAGGGTCTCCTGGGCATTTGTGTTGTTCCTAATAGTCTTGAGTGTGTGTTGATAGACAACAGGCATGGAGGTGTCACCTACAGCAGTTCATTTGATCCCTACAACAAACTACAAGTTACCTGTGGATGCTGTTGCTCCTACCTCACCAACCGGAAAAGGAGTCGCGAGGTCCCACAAACAGGTGAGTGGCAGGACTCAGATGCAAAGGCAGTATACCTGAGGCTAGCCATTTTTTTTTTCTTACCCACACATCACCTTGTCCCCAGGGGCTGGAGGTCACTCCTGCTCCTCTCTAGTGATGGCTGGAATCTTCCCTTTTCTGTTTAGGAAGCGGCTTGGATCTCTGTGTGGAGAGCTTACAGTTAGGCGGAGTTACCTGAGTACCCTGCTGCAAAGCAAGAGGGACCCTGGTGAGGTGTCTGCTGGGAGAATAGCTGCTGAAACAGTAACAGCACGAGGGAGTGCTGCCCTTCCACTTCCACCTCCAAGGCTGGAGTCCATAGGCTGCCAATGTGGACGACCTCATACTTACCTGAGCGAGGACAGTGAGATACAGGGAGGCAGAGCCTGCAGAGTGATCTTAGGGAGAGGGGAGCATTGGAGGTGTTGAAAGGAGCCTGGTGGGAAGGGTTATTAAAGGCTATGGGAGGAGTTTGGTGGGAGGGGAGGGGCATCAGAAGCTGTGGGAGGAGCCTCATAGGAGGGGCAGGGCATCTCAGGCAATGGGCGTTCTAGACAGGATTGTCCAGGAATCTAGTGTTCTTATAGTTGTGTTTCTCTTGATTAAACTTTACCCAAGAACTGTTTGGAAGTGTCTTAGTCAGAGAAAGAGGGCGCTTAAAACCACGGAGAGTTCCCTAGAGAAGTTTTAGGTGGGTAACATTTTCAGGAATTTTATTTTTCAACTGATTCTGGGTGATGGAGACAAATTCCTTGTGTGAGATTTAGGGGGCAAATAATCAAGTCGTCAGCATTAAAACTTTCCCAAGTAGTCTCTCCCTGAAGATTCTGAAAGTGTTCTTGCTTGCTAAAAACAAACCCTGGTTTATGAAAAAAATTGCAAGAAGAAAGGATAGAGGTGCCAGGTCTCATTATAATTCACTGCACGTTGAGTTAGGAAGGTTTATGGTCCTGGCAACCTGGATTACCTTTTGCTGATCACTGCGTTTATTTATACTCCATTCTCCTGTACCAGGCTCTGGTCTCATCTTGTTTAATGTCTCATAAATACGAATGCGCTAGCATATCTTCCCTGCCAATAGCAATGTAAAAGGAGGATTGGAGTGGTCTCCTACAAGTCTCAATTTACCCAACAGCGAGTTGTTTAGATGGACAGTTGGACAGAATATTACTGTGAAGTAACTTACAGGCTGCATCTCGGGAAAGATCTGCTTAGGAGGCAGAGAAGCAAGTGGGGGCAGGCAATAAGACGAAATATGGGGGATCATGAGAGTGAAGGTGCCATCTCATAATAACGGAGAATCACTTGTGCCAACCGGTGCAGGTGCCAGAGGGGGAGGGAGGGCTGAGACTAGTGTTGGCCCTTTAGTAATTTAGCCCAGATGATATAGGCTTCTTCAGCTAAAGGATAATTATATGCATATTGCAATTTCTGCCTCTTCATATGTATTTTTTTTAAAAGTATCTTTCTAAAGTAACCTGTTGGGACTTAGTATTTTTCTCTTTCTTCTAGTAGGAGAGCAGTCTTGTTTCCAATGGGAGTTAAAATGTTGTACAGTGAATTGAGTTGTTTTTTGTTTTTTTTTTTTTTTTTTTTTTTGCCTAGGGAGGCTTGTGCTTGTGTATCTCAGAAGTGAAAAGGAATTAGAAATAAAGAAATCAGAACTCTCAGCCAAGGGAAATTATATAGATGTTTAGCAACTGTTTCCTCTTTCCCAAAGTTAAAGTTACATATATTTAGGACATTTTGTTCTTCAGAAAAGAACCATCTAAATGTGCTAACATGGAGAAGTCTTTGAAGATGGATTAAGAGAACAGAATACAATTCAGGGCTTAGCCTAATTAGGATACAAGCACATGCATATTGCCATAGACCTTCTATATTGGAAATGTACATGTGAGCACAGACATACAAAGTAGCTGTTTTAGACGGTTGCTAGAAAGCTTTAAGAATTATTTATATTTATTTAGAAATATGTGGGGGTGGGATGGGGCTGTGCACACGCATACAGTGCTCTCAGAGGCCAGAAGAGAGATCCCCTGGAGCTGGAGTTAGAGATAGTTATGAGCTGGGAACAGAACTCTGGTTCTCTTCAAGAGCAGTACATGCTAGTGACCTCTGAGTCATCTCTCCATGTCCTAGGAAGGATTTTAAAAAGACAAAAAGTTGTTAAGTGTAAAATGCTTAGCCAATGGTTCTTACTGTCGAGATCCCTTTTGGGGTTGTGACTCAGATATCCTGCACATCAGATATCCTGCACATCAGATATCCTGCAC
>NW_021604637.1:2121721-2138378 GCF_004785775.1 Grammomys surdaster | reverse complement strand
TCAGATATCCTGCACATCAGATATCCTGCACATCAGATATCCTGCACATCAGATATCCTGCACATCAGATACCCTGCACATCAGATATTTACATTACAATTCATAACAGTAGCAAAATTACAGTTGTGAACTAGCAATGAAATAATTTATGGTTGGGGGTCGCCACAACATGAGGAACTGTATTAAAAGGTCAAAGCATCAGGAAAGTTGAGAACCACTGGCTTAGACCAATGTCTGATTAAGAGCAATGGTTGTTATGGTGATACGGAATTCTTGGAAAGGCCTGTACTGAGCTTGTAGCTGAAGTTGTTACAATGGAGTGAGATAAATGGCTGACTTGGGTTTTAGCCTTGGAGTAGTGTTTGTATGCTCAAGCATTATCTGTGTAGTTAAAAATCAACAGACTTTAAGAACATAAATTTGGATGTAACAAGATGAAAGGTTTAAGAGTAGTGTTGGGTTTGTAGCTGAATGAGGCTCAGAGGCTCAGAGGTCTTGGGTGCCACTGGTGCCCACTCACAGGCTTCGGTGAGCAAACAGGCTGCTCCATCACAGAGGACATGGCACTCAAGGCAGGGGTGCATCACATCCCAAATATCTGACCTAGGGATGATCGTCCGCATGATACTCCATGTCTACTGACCGTTGTCCTCCTAACAGAAGGCAGTTGTGTCATGACCTCGGGGGTTCTGCCTTTGTCTGCAATGGGCCTGCTTGGGAGTGCAAGGACTATCTAAGCAGCAAATCTCGAAGGCAAAGACAGGGCAGTTTGATCAATTTATCCTGAATTCAGTAGTGATGGGTTTTTGCATAAAGAACTAGTGTTTCTCAGTGATCCCAAGTGTTCCCTTTCTTGCTTCTCTTTGTGATCCAGTGGTTGGTTCCTGAGGTCTCTACAAATGTGAGCAATATTTGCAGACGTTACACCTGGCAGCTGAAGGCTTGAATTGTGGTAGTAAACGCTGTATATCAGGGCTGGGGAGGTGGCTCTGTTGGTAGAGACCTCTGTCTGCCTGTTGCTCAAGCACAAGAACCTGAGTTTGGATTATCTCTGCTTATGTAAAAGCCAGGCAGAGACATGCTTGTCTATAACCTCAGTGCTGGGTGGATGGACACGGGCAACTCCTTGGAGTTCATTGGCCAGGCAAGCCTAGCCAATCGTTGAGCCCTGTCTCTTTCGAAAAAGGTGAAGAGAGATAGTGAAGAGACCTCTGGCATCTATGGACAGATGCACACATGAGAACGTGCACCATCACAAATGTGCACATATTGATGAAAACACAGCAAGGCATTGCATGCTCTTCTTAAATGTGTGGTTTTTTTTTTAGGTCTAAATATATCTGAAGTGTGATACTCATTAATAGGCAACTAGACAGAAATTAAATAGTAGAATGAATTTAATTATATTTTTAAAAAATTAGACAGTTTTGTCTTTTGGTACCATCCACTAGGCCTGGAGTGTAGTGCAATGGTAACGCCTACATAGAGCCCACATAAAGTTCAGGGCTCAGTTAAAAAACTATCAATCTTACTAATACTTAACATTTGTATCTTAAATACATTCATATCTTAGAATATGTTAGAAAAAATGGCTCATTTTTGAAAGCATAGAAATAAATGTATGATGTCAGAATATTCTAATTAATGTTTATGTTTGTTTTCCTCTTAAACATTTTGAATACCATATTATTGTTATTTATAAATCTAGGCTGTTATCAATATAACACAATTTATGCAGAACCTCTTGATTCTAAAAAATAAAATGAAGATTTTACTAAAATGAAGCCAAGAAAAAAATTCATAAAACATGTAATTTATTCTGGGCCTGGCGGTGTACACCTATAATCCCAGCACCTGGGAAGCAAAGCAGGGAGGTCTACATCTAGAGTTCCAGGCAGCCAGGGGTGCCCTTGGAGGCCTGAGGTATTGCATCGTCTGGAGCTGGATGTCCAGACAGTTGTCAATCATGTAGCTTCCAGGAACTGAACTTGGTTCATCTGGAAGAGATGACATTGCTGTAACCATGAAGCTCTCTCTTGAGTCCTGCCTGTATATTTTAGATAGACAAAAGTTCGGCAGATATTTTCTGCCAGCTTCAGCTTGCCTTTTTATTTTCTTAAAAAAGTATATATATATAATTTATGTTTAGCTGTGTGTGTGTGTGTGTGTACATGAGTACTATGTGTGTGTGTACATGAGTGTGGGCATCCGTAGAAGCCCAGTGAGGCTGTTAGAGTTTTGGAGCAGGAGTCACTCTAAGATGTGAATGTAGGAACCAGATTCTAATCCTTCTGTAAGATCAGTTGGTGCTTTTAACCCCTGAGCCATCCCTCCTGCCCCCTAACCACTGAGAAGTTCCCTCTTCCCCCTAAACACTGTGCCATCCCTCCTGCCCCTAACAACAATTATGTTTTCATGTGGACCAACTGATCAGTTTTCAAAAAGACCTCTTGTCATTCGTGGTTTATGAAACCTTTAAGAAACAAGAGGTCTCAGTGGTTAAAGGCACATGCCATCAAGCCTGACAATCCGAGCTTCTGGGGCCCACGGGATGGAAGGAGAGAACTGACTTTGTAAAACTTTCTTCTGCTCTCCACGCATATGCCTTGAGTGCATGTGAATCCCCAAATAGCTAAGCAAGTAAATAAATGTTAAGAAGCCTGAGAAATCCTCAGACATTTTCTTCCATGTGTTCTAGAAATTTCGTAATATTGACGCTCATATTTAGGTCTATGAGAGCTACTTTTTCTAGATGGTGTGATGCAACGTTAGATTTCTGTGTGTGTGTGTGTGAGTGACTGTGTTCTGTTCATTTTGCATATCAATAGTTATTTTAGTATGGATGAAAAGGTTGTTTGTCAAAGGTTGGTGGCGCACGCCTTTAACCCCAGCACTTGGGAGGCAGAGGCAGGTGGATTTTTGAGTTTGAGGCCAGCCTGGTCTACAGAGTGAGTTCCAGGACAGCCAGGGCTACACAGAGAAACCCTGTCTCGAAAGCAAACAAAAACAAATAAACAAACAAAACCAAAAAAAAAAAACAAAAAAAAGAAAAAGAAAAAAAAAAAGAAAAGGTTGATTGTCATCCATTGAATTGAACTAATTGCCCTGGTAATTTTGCTAAGATGCAGCAAGACACAGCTGACTGTCTCTGTGTGCATTTAGCTCTGGGCTGGATTCTATTTCATTTAGCTGCTATGTTATTTGGGCCATACATGCTACACCGTTTTATTTTATTATTTTTAAAATAAATTCATTCTTTCATTTTATTTTATGTACGCATGTATGTGAGTGTGCATGCCATGCTTTGTGAGTGGAAGTCACAAGACATACTTATGGAAGTTGGTTTTCTCTTTTTACCTGCTGAGTCCCAGGACCAGAGCTCATATCCTTGGGCTTGGCAGTAGGTGGCCTTATCTGCTGAGGGTCTTGCTGTCCGTCTGTGAAGACCCATGAAAACTCGTGCTCAGCTCACCTTCTCCCTTTTTACAAAAAGTATTTCTTTTTAATTTATTTCTCTCTTTTTAAGGCAGAATTTTATCAGGCTGGCTTTAAATTCATGATATTTCTTTCTGTCTCCTCATCGCTGGGATTCTAAGAGAATCCCAATCACAGGGACAATTTCATCTGCAGCAGAGAGAGTTTTGGGACTTACTTATTTACTTTTTGAGCTAGGGTCTTACTACATATCTAGGCCTTGACCTTAGATTGCTAACTCTTTTCACTCAGTGTTGGGATTATAGGCATATGCCACCAGTTCTGGATTTATTCTGGAATTAAATATTTAATGAGGTTTTTCTTTGTAAAGTTTCTTCTACAATGCTTTAAGACATCCTAACTCAAGGATACCTCTATATTTAGGTGTTCCTAAAGTAATTCAAACCCTGGACATTCACAGTGAACTATAGATTTGATTTGGAAGTAAATAAATGTTTGCAACCCAGTGCAGATGGCATGTTAGGGGTTAGCCGAAATCTCTGGGCAGAAAAATATTAACTTAGAGGGATGAGAGGCTTGTCTTTCTGCTATGAAAAGTGAGTGTGTTTATTTACGCTCCCTGTTGCTCAGGTTCCAATTTTTCTGTCTTGGATTGACAGTACGACCTTAGCTGTGAGCCCCATCCCCGTGAGGCCTCCCAGCCTCAGTGATAGGCCAAGAGAATTGTGCTCTTGTTTTTCCACATGTTTTATGTAAGGTGAACCCAGGAGCTGAGCACAAAGCTGAGGCAGGGCAAAGGGTATCTGCATTCACAGCTTCAATCTATTCCCTGAGCACATGGTCTGTTTTAGAAAACAAAGACACATGTATCAAAGTTGGCCTTGTTCCTCTGAAGTCACGTGTAGTTAGAGCAGGACACCAGGGAGAGGGGGTTCATCACAGGATATACTGTTCATCAAGCTGTATGATCCCAGTGTAGCGCTCTCTCTGACTCCGGCACGAGTGGAGACTGCAGAGCTCACAAGCATTTTGTTTTATTAAAGTCACGCTATTATGCTGCAGCTAGACTGGCTGAGGCCCGGCTCCCTGTGGCCTACATGCTCAGTAGATTTTTGTTAGAGTAGTTCTCCCCTGCGTTTCTTTAATAATCTACTATTCAAATACTTTTCCTGTCTTTGCATAATTGAGGGAGCACAGTCCACAGGGGTAGTGGTGGAATGGGGACTAGGGGTGGCTTGGTACTCAGGTGAGAACTTCTGGTTGGGGTGACTACACTGACCAAGCCTTCCCAATGCTAAGGATTACTACACAAGAGAAGTATCCTGTAGTTTTACTAACTCATTTACTCTGAAGGTATCCCCTCCCATCGTCTGAGAAATTGATTAGGGATGACTCTAATAAATCAGGGAGCACGTTAAAAATCTAGAGGATGGGCAGGGGAGATGGCTCAGCGGTTAAGAATACTTGCTGCTCCCTCAGACACCTGGAGTTTTGTTGCTAGCATCCATGCCTAGTGGCTCACAACTGTCTACAACTTCAGCTCCAGAGATCCGGATGCCCTCTTCTGGGCTCTGTGAGCACCCACACACATGTACGCACATACATGCATTCACACACATGCACATGCACGCATGCACGTGTGTATTCACTTGCTCAAACTATAGACCTTCAAAAACAATCTAGAAGAATCAAGAGAAAAAAAATCCCTCAAGGATTAAATTGATCTTATAATATACTTCTAACTAATTCATAGCTCTATGTGTGTGTGTGTGTGTGTGTGTGTGTGTGTGTGTGCACGCGCGCCCACGTGCTCGTACATGTCATTGTGTATGTGAGGGTGCATATGGAAGCCAAAAATGGACGCTAGGTATATCTTCCTCAGTGGCTTTCCAGCTTACTTTTTTGAGATAATTTCTTTCACTGAACCTGGAGCTCACTAATTCAAGTAGATTAGCGGACCTGCACGTGTGTCTCTGCCTTCCTGCTAATGGGATTGCAGGGATTCTATGGTGACTGGGTTCCTGCATGAGTGCTGACAAACCTTCCTCAGATTCTGACTGAACCACCTCTCCTAAGTTCCTAGTTCAAATCATAAAGGAAATAAAGTGAAGCAAAGGGTTTCTCCTATATAAGAAAGCTTTGTACTTGTATTCATGGTGTGTGTGTGTGTGTGTGTGTGTGTGTGTGTGTACTGGGGAGTGGGTAGGGTCTATCTCTAACAATGTTGTTAACTGAAGTAATAGGTTGGGTACTGTTGTTTTTAACAATATCTCATTTGTTTTGATCTTAGTGATGAAGACTCTGGACCAAAAGTCTGGTAGCCCAGTGAAACAGAAAGCATCCAGCATCCAGCTGACCTTCCTCCTCAGCTAATGTCCCAAAATGAAAAAGCATGTTCTCCTTCTCCACACAGTTTCAAAACCCCATCAATCTGAACATCCCTCCTTTCCACTTCCTGTGCATCTTTGTATCCATCCTCCTGACTCTCTCTTACTCCATGTTGCTTTCCTACTGTTGACTTTATTTAATCCTGTTTACAGAAACAGAAAGCTCTTGGATTAATGGCATGTGCTAGGGTCGAGCCACACCACAACTAGAAACAGCTTTTTCCAGAAAATAATACAATCTCTGGGTTCACAGTGTGATCAAATATCCTGTAATATGTTACTAGCATTAGAGTTGGTTTAAATTTCAAAATTTTCATATTGCATGTGGAAAGCCTGGGAACAGTGTGAGGTGGTGGACTCCTTGAAGGTCCTACAATCTCTCCTGGGCAGTGCTGGGCAGCCCTGACTCAGTGGTTGTGGTAATTTCAGTCTTTTCAGTGATATGCCAGTCAAATTGTTCAGAGAAACACAAATGATAGGAGAGATATTGTTACTGAAATTGACTGGTGTGATTATGAAGCTCTAAAGCCCCATCATCTGAATTTTGTAACCTCAAAGACCCAGATACCTAGGAATCTGGCCTGAGTTCAAAGGCCTTAAGACTAGGGAAGTCAGTGAGGGAAATTTTCTGACCTGGCTGTCCTGGTACTTTCTCTGTATATCAGGTTGACCTTGGACTACCTCTGCCTCCTGAGTGCTGAGAATAAAGGCATTTACTAACACCACCAAGCTAGTGATTTTCTCTGAGCTAAAACACTCTCTCCTGGAGGAAGGAGGAAGGAGGAAGGAGGAAGGAGGAAGGAGGAAGGAGGGACGCAAAAAGATCTTAAGACTCAGGAAATACCCATGCCACAAGAGACAGCCCACCCCAACACTATTAGCGATATTCTCCTGTACTTGTAGACAGGAGCCTAGCATAGCTGTCATCGCTGTCATCTGAGAGGCTTCACCCAGAAGCTGATAGAAACAGACGCAGAGAACCACAGCGAAACATTAGGCAGAGCTTAAGGAGTCTTATGGAAGAGGGGGAGGAAGGATTGAAGGAGCCGGACGAGTCAAGGACACCACAAGAAAACCTACAGAATCAACTAACCTGGGCCCATAGGAACTCATAAAGATTGAACCACCAACCCAAGAATATGAGTGGGACGGAACTAGGCCCCGCACACATATGTAACAGATGTGCAGCTTGGTCTTCATGTGAGACTCCTAACAATGGGAGCAGGGGCTGTCTGACTCTATTGCCTGCTTTGAACCCCTTTATACCCTAACTGGCCTGCTCAATAGAAGATGCACCTAGTCCTACTGCAACTTGATATGCCAAGGTGGGTTGATATCCATGGGAGGTCTCACCTTCTCTGAGAAGTAAAAGAAGGGGTGGAGGAAGGGAGATGAGAGGGAAGGACTGGGAGGAGAGGAGGGAGGAGAAGCTGTGATCAGGATAAAAAGGAGAGAGAGAGAGAGAGAGAGAGAGAGAGAGAGAGAGAGAGAGAGAGAGAGAGAGAGACTGACTCAGGAAATAAGCCAAACTTACAAGTCCTAGAAAGCTGAAATTCATAAGATTGACAAAGCCCTTTCCCAAGGTTATATAAGAAGCAAGCTCAGGAATGGAGACTCTAACCCAATGGTTCTCAACCTTTGGGTTGCAACCCCTTTAGGGTCAAATGATTCTTTCACAGGGGTTGCCTAAGACCATTGGAAAACATATTCATTTATATTACCGTTCATAACAGTAGCAAAACTACTGTTATGAAGTAGTGACAAAAATAGTTTCATGGTTGGGGATCACCACAACATGAGGAACTGTGTTATAGGAAGTGTATTGTTAGGAAGGTTGAGAATCACTGCTCTAACCTTTGGTGAGAGCTGCTGCAAGCTGTGCAAGGAATGCCAGGGGGCCAGTCTGCATGCCATCCAGGGTGGGTGTTCTCTTAGTGATATAGCTGCTTTTGAGTCATCCATACTCTTATAAGTAACTCCTCACCCATATTCCTATAAGTTACCCCCAGAAGTTCATTGGCTCACTAAGCCAGATGTGGGTGGAGTCATTTCTTTGATCTCTTGTCAGTTCCCTATGTGGGATGAATAGCTGGTGTGTTCCCATCTTCCTAGGAAAGTCACACAAGAAAAGCCCTAGCTTGAGTTGTATGGTGTCTTAGTTCTTTTCTGTCATGTTGACAAAATACCATGACCAAAGCAACTTATAGAAGCAAACATTTAATTTGGGTCTCACGGCTCCAGAGGTTTAGAATCCCTGACCTTGTAATGGACAGCATGACAGCAGGCAGGTAAGCATGGTACCGGAGCAAAGGCTGAGAGCTTAATAACAAGGATAGCCTGGGCTTTTTAAAACACAAAGCTCATCCATTGACACACTTCCCAAAGCCTCACCTCCTAATCCTTCCTAAACAGTTCCATCAATGAGGTGGGGGCAAACATTCAACTATATGAGTCTGTGGGGGCTTTTCTCATTCAAACCAACACAGATGGTTCAAGAACCAGGAACATAATGTTCAAGGGCAGGAAGAATTGTATGTCCCCAGCTTAAAAGAAGAGAGTGGAGAAATAGAAAGAAAGAAGGCATTTAATCCTTTACCCACTTTTGATCCATTTGATAGTGATTGGACTGGATGATGCTGTGAGCTGGTTATCTAGTCACAAGGGTTTGCAACAATACACCAAATGGTTTGTCCTTTCCCAGTGATGTATGGGTTCTGGTCTAAGCAAAATGACACTGTGGTAGTTTGAATATTCTTGGCCCAAGGAGTGGTACTATTTGGAGGTGTGGCCTTGTTGGAGTAGGTGTGTCACTGTGGGCATGGGCCTCAAGACCCTCATTCTAGCTGCTTGGAAGCCAGTCTTCACCTGTTTGCCTTGGGAACAAGATGTAGAACTCTCAGCTCTTCCAGCTCCATGCCTGCTTAGATGCTGCCATGCTCCCACCTTTATGATAACGGACTGAACCTCTGAACCTGTAAGCCAGCCCCAAGTAAATGTTGTCCGTGTAAGAGTTGCCTTGGTCATGGTGTCTGTTCACAGCAGTAAAACCCTACCTAAGACAGACACTAAACAGATGACTCTGTTCTTTGTCAACAAAGAGACCAAAAGTGCTACTCAGTTACAAAGTATGTGTCTTAGTCATCCTAAGCCCACCCCGTCTGTCATCCCACATGGCCTTCTTACCTTGCTTGCTACTGCCCTGATACAAGGTGACTGTCAGACACCTCAGTGATTGATAGAAACAGTCTCAGGACTAACCTCATCACTGTGTCAGCAGACACTGGCCTCTCGCTTAGAAAGTTTCCATCTCAAATGCATTGTGTGACCCTTTGTATCCCAGAAGGGTTAGGACCACAGGTTCTAGTGGTAGGCAAGCTCAGCTGGAACTCGGCACACTTCTTTCTCCTTAGCTGGAATCTGGGCCAGAGCCATCATCCTTCTGAGGCTTTATCGATTTGCCTCTTTAAGGTGGGGGATGATCAGAGTACTCATCTGAGATAGTTATCCTTCATGTCAATTTGACCGGACTTAGAATCACCCAGCAGGCACACCATTGGGTACAGTTTCAAGGATGTTTCCAGAGAGAAATAAGTAAAGAAGAAAGACTCACTCTGGATGTGAGTGGCCTCATCCTCTGGGCTGGGGTCCCAGACTCAATAAAAGGGGAAACAAGGAAGCCAGCTGAGCACCTGCTTCCTTTTCTCTGTGTCCTTTGTTCACTGACCTTCCCTGCATCACAGGGACTGAAGAAGGACACAGCCTTGGACCGAGGCCAAAGACTGCTGATCTCTGGCCTGTAACCCTCTCTTGCTGTTCTGGGGGCAGAAGCTGATGACCTCTGGAATTTTAACTCTCTCTTGCTATTCTGTGGCCAAAAGCTGCTGGCTTTTGGTAATTAGCTCCAGCTGTTAGCAGCAGGGGATTAAGAAAATTAGCTAAAAAAAAAAAAAAAAAAAAAAGAAAATTAGCTAACTACTTAGTCTCTTTGTTCTTCAAGAGGTTCAGAGTTCATTAACTCTTCGTAAGCCAGAGAGAAAAGAAAAGGAAGAAAGGGAGAATTGAAGCACACACATAGATACACAGACACATGGAGACACACAGAGACACACACACTTTGGCTGGGGCTGACCACCTGTCTCAACAATTCCTCGTGTTCATGCATACTTACACATGCATGCATGCTCCCTATAGACAAGCAGGCATATACACATATACATCTGGTGGGTCTGGCAGAGCCCTAAATGCCACACTTTATTTCTTCTCTCTGGCATATTTTTATCTTTTTTTTTTTTTTGACAAAAGTTCTTTATAGAATTACCTCATAGATAAAATGTTACACAAAAGGGGAGTTAACAGAAGGATGTTGGTAGTAAGTTCAAAGCAGTGTTTCATTATATGCGTTCAAAGCAACAGTTTCACATGGCCTTGCTTTATCATAGTGCACACCTGTGGCTTCATGTTTGGACCTGACCTACAATGAAGGCTTTTCCTTGGTCACAAATTTGTTCCATGCCTGCTTTCTTATCCTAGTGCAATTAGCCTGTGACATACATGTAAAGGTTACAGAGCTCTATTTGTAGTTTTATTCTGTAGGGGGGTTGAGATTACACGTATCACTTTAAGAGTTCTATAAAATCATTATCAGAAATTATGAAATCATCAGTTTGTCTATACAGCATTACTAAGTGCGAGTAAATCTTCGTGTTGATCTGAAATTTACCCAACAAGGTGGGATAATGCCCAGGAATCATTAGGCTATGTAGTAGTGACAGGAAAGGCATACCAGTAGCAAGAAGCAATCCTGGGATGAACTCTGATGACCTAGGATCTCAGAGCGCACTCATCGAAGACCGTGCAAAATGGTGGGCCATCTTCAGAAAACTTACTTGCATGTCTTAGCCTTTTCTAGATGGCTTCTGACAACTGATAAGTGAATGAACAGCTGCTGCTCACTTACTGCACACTCTGCCACCACAGATCCACCCCTGCCATGCCCCCCAACCCTCCTCCCCCCGCCACGAGTCCCAATGAGCCTCTCTTCCCTTATGTTGCTTTACTTTATTTATTTATTTATTTATTTATTTATTTATTTATTTATTTAGTATTTGGTCACAGCAATGAGAAAAGCAATGGATATGCCACCTCATAGTGATGTCTGGGAATTAACTTCAAGGACTGTATGGAGTGTGTAAAGTGACCATTGAGAGTAACGTCTAGTAGGTGATTTGCTTGCTGACTGATCTGGATGCAAATTCACAAGACTAATTCCTTTAACTTTAACTTTTCATCCCAAGTCTGCATTTTAAAAGAGCTCTGTTGGAGGGAAGATGTCTTGCTGCTCATGCTGCTAAAGGATTCTGTCTGTGTGGCTCATTAGAATTCTAACAACAGTGGGGCTTGCCTTGAAATAGAATCTTTAAGCACAAGGCTATGTGATGGTGTCTGTGGAAGATTATTCTTTGTAAGTAACTAACACTTTCCCAACTTTGAACTGATCATTTAATTCAAGCATGTTAACAATTAAAAATAGTTTAAAAACACATTAACATGACAACTAATTTTAGTTCATAGGAATATATTTTTATTGTGCTTGATGCATAATTTGAATTTTATTTCTTTAATAAAGGTTAAAGCTGGTAGATGACTAATAGAGACCATGTGATTCACTTTCAATATTTCATATACTTCGGTATATAATTAATAAAACTTTTTTTTAGCAGAACACATCACAGGATGAATCTCATAAGTTTCCTGAAAATCAAAGCAAATCAGGATACTTCCATCTTTATTTAAAGTATAAAACTGGTCAAACTGTAGTGGCATATACATTCTTCACTTGGGATGAAGGACTCTACAGTACAGTTGGGAGAAAGAATGAATAATTTTTTTACAAAGCAAAACTATATATGACTGTATTTATTGATACAATGGTTTCTACAGAGTTAAATCAATGTCTTTCACCCACTTCTAGTGATGGATTCACTTGCTGTTCTTGAGGACAACTCTTGAACCAGATTTGAAATCTCCTAGAGAACTGGTAAGGACTAGCTCTATGACTCCAGGCATGTGAGGGTGGACAGAGAGTGGGACAAGGGTCTCCCTGAATGTGGGCAGCATCGTCCTAAACTGAGAGAATTAATCTTTTCTCCTTACAGTCTTTTTTTTTTCCTTTTTAAGACAGGGTCTCTCTATATAGACCTGGCTGACCTGGAACTCATTATGTAGACTAGGCTGGCCCCAGGTTGACAGAACTCCATCTGCCTCTGACTCCTAAAGTGCTGGGATTAAGGTGTGTGGTGTATGCCACCATGCCCGGCTTCCCTTACATTCTTGGTGCAAGGCATTCTGTCATACTGAGGAGAAGAAGAATCCACCCTTTAACCATGGACAGGGCTGCCATTCATAGTACCCCATCTCCATGGTCACTGCTGTGGACACTTGACTGATACGGCGTCCCTTGTCTCTTCCTGAGTTTCCTAAGGCTGCAATAACAATATACCACAGCCCAGTGGAGTACCATGGCAGTAGTTTATTCTCTCAGAGATGTTAGGGTACAAGTCTGACATTAAGGTGTACATAAGGTTGATGTCTTTCAGGGAACTCTGTTCCAGGTCTTTCTTGAGTTCTAGAAGGTTCTGGAAGTCCTTGATATTCATTGGTTGGTGGTCCACTTCCCCCTTTATCACATGGTATTCCCCCTTTGTGTGCTTTTGTGTTCTAATTTCTCCATTCCCTAATCCAACGTGACCTCATCGTGACCTGATTACTCTGCAAAGATCCTATTAACCCGCAAAATTGCATTTGTACACACTAGAAGTTGGGGCATAAATACACCCCCTTCTTTTTAAAACAAAACAGATTTATTTATTGTATGCATATGAGTAGACCATAGCTGTCTTCAGACACACCAGAAGAGGGCATAGAATCCCATTACAGATGGTTGTGAGCTACCATGTGGTTGCTGGGAATTGAACTCAGGACCTCTGGAAGAGCAGTCAGTGCTCCTAACCACTGAGCCATCTGTCTAGTCCCCATAAACACATCTTTTTAGGGAATATTTCAACTTAAAAAATTTTTAAACGTTTCAACTTAAACATTTTAAAAGGCTTTATGTATGAGGCTTTGCTTGCATGTCTGTGTACTGCCTGTGTGCCTGGTGTTCTCAGAGGTTTGAACAGGGTATAAGGTTCCCTGAAACTGGAGTCATGGATGGTTGTGAGCTGTGAAGTGGGCGATGGGAATCAAATGTGGGACCTCTGCAGGAGCAACAAGTGTTCTTAACTACTAAGCTATCTCTCCAACCCATAAACATTTCAACTTTAATCTCTACCAATGTGTGTGTGTGTGTGTGTGCGTGTGCGTGTGTGTGTGTGTTCATGTGTATATACAGAAAACATTAGGTATTGCTCCTCAGGCATTGTCCTTCCTTCCTGCCTTCTTTTCTTCCTTCTTTCCTTTTTCTGACAGGGTCTCTTACTGACTTGGGGCTTGCTAAGTAGGGCAGACAAGCTTGGCCACCAAACCTCAGGGCTCCCATCTGTTGCCACCTTTCTAAGCACAGAAATTACAGCAGACACCATACTTGGCTTTTTTTAAAAATGTAGGTTCTGGGGATTGAACTTATGTCCTCATGTTTGCAAGGCAAGAACTTGCAATCAACTGCGAGCCATCTCCAGATACTTTCTTTCATAATGGTTGGTCCAGAGACCATGTTATCCCAGCAAGGTCAGTCTCAGAGTTCTACTGGAGTGTCCCTGTAGCTGGTTGCCTTTGTGTCTCAGCATCAGAGTGACTGCTGCAGGACAGCTCGCCATCATGGCTCCAGCCTCCCAGGGCAGCTGAGAGAGGATGGAGCTAAGTGGAAAAAAAAAAAAAGCAGCAAGAGATGACAAAATCAGAACGGTATCTAACCTCACAGTGAAGCTTTGCTTGATTTACTCATGTGATTTATTTGAATGTGGACTCCTCCTTCTTGCCTTTCTGAACCAGGCTGGGGTAGTGTTTCAGCCATCTGCAAGCAAAGGACACTTCATAATACAAATTAAAGATAAATTAAAGATAGCGTTTAAGGATTTTGTGAGAAAGGGTCATATAAAGTGTCATTTCCCAGAAAAATGAGTGCTCAGCCAAGACAGTTTCAGTTTTCCTGTGTGAATCAGGCTGGTGGTGATATATTCTGGGGTGGTCCCCAGCTCCAGAAAGTGTGGAGATATCTGCCCACTGTGGCTTTCTAGGCGTTTGATCTGAGTCATCTAAATAAAGCTCTCAGCTTGCCTTATTTATTTTGTTCTCCATACAGACTAACTCTCAAAAACCACCACTTTAATAAGTGTTTACCATTAGAACGTCTTTTTAACTTTTTTTGCTTTGTTTTGAGAATGTGTCTCACTATGCGGCCTTGGCGGTCTAGACTAGAACGCACTTTGTCTCAAGTTCTTAAGAACAATGTAGAAAACTGCATATGATGGAAATAGGAGTGGCCAGATACAATTTCATGAATTGCAACATTTGTTGCTATTTAGAAATTTTTCTCATGCTCCCTATCGTTGAAGATGGGGAGAAAAAAAAGGCAAACAGAACTTTCAGTTGACTAGATACAGTAACCCTATGGTGAGCTAGTCTCATAATTATTAAAATTCAACTTCGCCATGAGGACAGAGGCAAGAATCTATACAAGCCAGGTCTATTTTCAGGTTGAATTGTAGCATTATGAGTTAGTCTTGGAGGAAGCTGGCTTTCCCTCCACAGCACAGCTTCTCAAGGTTGCTCAGGGCTCTTTTATAGAGAGGAGGGCTGATGTTGGCAGGTGGGGCTTTGGAGATTAGCTCTGCATTGGTCAGAGTGACAGCGTGTGGTAGCCTGAGTTCTGGGCATTGTGTGAAGCAGCTGGCAGAGCCTGGGATGTCACACCCTAAGCTCTCAGGGTGCCTTGAGTTTGAAGTCTTGTGGCTGAGATCATATGAGGGATGGGGTCTCTGATAAGTTGTGATGTCATGTTTCTTGGGGATGGTAAGTTCATGCCAAGTTCTCCTGCATGAAGTCTGATAAGACATCACATTCTTAAATAAACTTCAGAGTAAAGAAAAAACACAAGCTTTGAAATGAAAACATGTAGCAAACCATGCCAGTATTTGGAATCACTTCAGAGTTACCTAGTGTAGAGTACTTTCCTCACATATAACAATTCTGCCATGACATATAGGTGCCTTCTCTAGGGTCTGAATTCACTGTGAGGTGATGATAAATCCACCAAATGCCACTCAGGAGTCAGATAGCTCGTCTCCTGTGACACCAGCATGGCATTTTCAGCTACGAATAACAAGCCTTGTCAAAAGCAGCTTAAACAAAAAGGGGCCGCTTATCTGCTGCACACAGATCGGAGCTGTGGCGTTGCCAGCAACCTGTTGTTCTCAAACTCTGCCCATCTCAGGTGTTTTCCCCTCATGTTGTGTGGCAGTTTGGGAAGTTCCACCTTGGAAGGCTATGCATGCAGAAAAGATAAGCAGAAGTTTCTCATGAATCTCTCTCTCTCTCTCTCTCTCTCTCTCTCTCTCTCTCTCCCCTTCTCTCTCTTAATTGGGAAGGACATTCTTTCTCCAAATTTTCTCCCTTCTATACCAGGCAGACTTTTCTCAAACTCAGGGACTAGGAAAGACACATGCTTAGGTTGGTACTGGTTGCTGGCCAGGAGCCTAGATTCCCATGTGTCTTACTCAGCCTTTCTCCTTTGGAGCCAGGGACTGCCTGCTACACTGTTGAAGAGAAGTCAGAAGGCAAATGCTGGGATCTGCTGTGGCACTCAGAGGGCACTGGTGAAAACCACAAAAGCCCTGATGTCAACTTTACTCAGACAGCTGCCCTCTGTGGCTCTGGGGTTAGTGGTTTGTGCAAAGCCAGTTTGGTTTTTTGAAAAGATTGAAAACAATTTCAAAATTCAGGAGAAATGACTTAAACATTAGAGAAAAAGAAATGTATTTGAAGTGAAGCTACTAGGAATGCAGATACTAAGATGCAGCAAGTTAACACAAGTGTCTTTAAGTTTATAAAAATCAGCTTTAGATGAAATAGAAAAATTCAGAGAAGCATATGGCCCACCACAGTTGACTCATGAAGAAATAGAATGCCAAGTAGTCTTGTAATTTTTGTGTGTGTCCATGTAGTATATAGTATCACAGACATACATATATTCATATGTAATATGAATATATATAAATAACTCACTTAGTCTATATAATTTACTTGTATGTCTATTTAATGTGCAGAGTTGTTTTGCCTGTGTGTTTGTCTGTACACTACATGCATGCCTGATGTCTATGAAGGTCAGAAGAGGACATCAGAGCTCCTGGAACTGGAGTTACAGATGGTTGTAAGCCACCATGTAGGTGCGGAGTCACGTCCCCAGCCACCAAATAGTTTTATAATGAAATGGAATTTGAATTATTTGTTATAAATCTTGCCACAGAGAATATTATATACATAGATAGACTGGGGATTTCTATTAGACATTCAAAAAACAAATACTTCTAATTTTATATGAATGATTCCAGAATATTCAAAAGGAGGGAAAATCCTCCACTCATTTTGAGATATGTGTGTGCATGTATGTTTATGTATGTATGTATGTATGTATGTATGTATGTATGTATGTATGTTGTGTGTGTGTATGTTCACATTAGGGGACAAATTTGTGGCAGTTGTTACCTTTACCCAGGGTCTAGCAATCGAACTGAGCTCATTGGGCTGATTAAGCAGGACTGAGGTCATTGGGCTGATGAAGCAGGACTGAGGTCACTGGACTGATGAAGCAGGACTGAGCTCACTGGACTGATGAAGCA
>NW_021604637.1:2117679-2121711 GCF_004785775.1 Grammomys surdaster | reverse complement strand
GCAGGACTGAGGTCACTGGACTGATGAAGCAGGACTGAGGTCACTGGGCTGATGAAGCAGGACTGAGGTCACTGGGCTGATGAAGCAAGCGCCTTTTTTCACGGAGCCAGCTCGCTGCCCCTGGCCACAACCAACTACATATCTGCAGATCCCATTTCCAAATGAATTCATTGTAAGTTCCTGGCTACTAGAATCTTCAGGGCATGGTTCAGCACCCAGCACAGGGTTACCAAGAAGTCCAGGCTAGCCCTTTCTTGTGTCTCTGTGCTCTGTTTTTATAGATTTTTTTCTAATAAATTCCGAATGTTGCTGAGGAAGTGCACCAGGAAACGTAGCTGCTAGAGTTTTGTCTTTCTGCCTGAAAATAACCACTGAGGCTGAGAGATTAGTGACCATATGTCAGACCTGCTCCGCCTGGAGCTTATGGATCCCCGGCCTTCAAAATTTTATTTTCTGAGAATTTCGTACATGGTTTACATCATTTACTGTATTTGTATCATTTCCACCCCTTTCTCTGCCCCTCCAACTCCTTCCATATTCCTCTTCAACACTCTGTGCTCTTATTCTACAATTATTATTGTTACACACACACACACACACACACACACACACACACACACCTGAATCTGTTTAGTGTTTAGGGCTGACCCTTTGAAATTGGAGAACCTACCAGGGAGCTAGTCCCCAAAGAAAACTGACTCTCCTTCTCTTGGCAGCCATTCTGTTGGCCTTCATTTAGAGGTAGGACCTTGTGAAATTTTCCCGCTCCACATGGGCATGGCTGGTGCAGTAGGTCTTGTTTAGGCAGGCATACTGCTGCGATCTCATGGGGGCAGCATCCTGGTCATGACTAGAGGATGCTGTCTCACAGCAGGCACCCTGGGCGTCTGGCTCGTACAGTCATTATACACCATTTCTTGTTATTTTCTCTGAGCCTTAGATATAGGGGTTGCATTGCAGATGTACCATTTGGAATTGGGCACCCCATGGCCACTTAGTCTCTGAAATCTGAGCAGTTCTGGATCTCTGTAATAGCCTCTGTCAGGCCCAAAGAGAGATTCTTTGACGAGGGATGAGAGCTGCATTCTATTTGTGATTCCTCTGCCCCATTATTTCTCTTTGGAATTAGCAAATGGCTTGCAGTGAGAGTATTTTAATTTTAGAAGAGTATCTTTTTGAAGTGATGTAGATGTAGTGAGTAAGGTCTGGAAATTTGAGGGACACAACAAAAAGAGGATTATTTGAAAAATCAGTGAGGATTGGTACAGCAAATTTTAAGTCTCTGTCCCAAGCAGTCCCACCCCAAACTTGCAGAAGTTGTTTTAGTCAAACCCTGGCTGAGTTCAGGAGACCAATTCACAAACGTCCAGCAGATGGCGCTAGAGCACGCACTGTAATCCAGGAGGTCTGCTGGTCCATGGGAAAACACTCAAGGCTCTGCCAGACACTAAGGAGACCTCAGGAGGTGCCTTTAGAGGGTGCCAGGTGATCCCGACAACCCCCTCTCCCTCCCTTTCCTCTCTCAGGCCACCACCACTGAGTCTCTAGAGGAAGAGACTGTCATATCAGAGTGACTTTAAGAAGTTGGGGACAACTCTTGCTTGAGGAACACAAGGGAGGAAATCAGTTTTCCTTTTCTTCTTTTGGTTTTTCGAGACAGGGTTTCTCTGTGTAGCCCTGGCTGTCCTGGAACTCACTCTGTAGACCAGGCTGGCCTCGAACTCAGAAATCCGCCTGCCTCTGCCTCCCAAGTGCTAGGTTTAAAGGCGTCCGCCACCACTGCCCAGCGGAAATCAGTTTTCTAATTTGCGTTTTGGTAACTAAATTGTCTTGATAAGATGCAAAACCTTGGGAGGTGGAGGTAGGAGGAGAGAGTTCAAGGCTAACCTGGGCTACAATTTGGAACTTTGGCTCTGCTGCATACTGGCCCAGCAGTGTCGCTTCAGGTCACAAGTGAGACCTGTCCCCTTTGGAAGTCCTCCAGCCTTGTGGCCTCCGATAGCATGTAGCTTCTGCTCCCTGGGCAGTCTTCCATTTATTAACAGTTCCCTTGGGATTTCGGGAAGAGAAAGGAAAGTGAGCCCGAACCCCCAGTGCTGCATTTGGCAGGAGAAAGGCTGGCAGGAGCAAGATTGGAGTAAATGAATTAATCGCGCAGAGGGATTTCCATTTGTCCTGATGCCAGCACTGATGTCACAGTCACTGCTGCAGGCATACTTAAGACAGATCCATACTTTCCTGGACTGGGAAGCAAATCTGAAGGCTTGGTTCCTCCAAGCCACTGCTCAGATGCACACATTTATTCCAAGGAGTGTATCAGTCAGCTTCCCATCACAACAATAAAATACCCGAGGGACTTAAGTTATGAAGAAAACCCATCTGTTTTGGCTCTTGATTCTGGTAGAAAGTTGAATATGTTGCTTTGGGCCTCTGAGGAGAGCTTGCCGTGGAGCAAACTGCTTACCTTGTAATCCAGGAAGCAGAGCAAGGCAGGGAGAAATGAGAGTCCCATAATCCTCTTCTGGAACATACCTGTAATGACTTAAGGACCTCCCAGAAGGTCCAGGTACCTCACGGTAAGCCTTTAAATCTTGGAGCTTTGGGGACACTACCCACATCCAGGAGAAGAGACAGTTGTAAAGGTCATCTTACTCTCCCTGGAAGTGACAGAGAATAAGCCCCAAAGGGTCCCAAGTGAGAGATGCTAAGGGTGGGGCATTTTCCAAGTGGGGCAGAGGATCTTAGCAGGTAGTTGGGGCAGATGGTTAGCTGTAGGTGAGTGCCCTGGGAGAGTCTAAATGGGACAAGCCACAAGTGGTCAGCCTCCCTGTCTGCCCTAAGATTGATCTGTACACATTGTCTTCCTATTTACTCGGTGTTGTGGTCCCGTGGAAAGTGACCAGTTTCTGGACGAACAGGAGCTAGCCTGTGAGTTACCAGGTCACTTTATAAACATGTGTTTCCTTCTTTCCTTCCCTCCCTCTCTTCCTCCCTCCCTCCCTTACTTCCTTCCTTCTTTCAAGATTTATTTATTTATTTTATGTATATGAGTACACCGTTGCTATCTTCAGACACACCAGAAGAGGGAATCAGATCCCATTACAGATGGTTATGAGCCACCATGTGGTTGCTGAGAATTAAATTCAGGCCTCTGGAAAAGCAGTCAGTGCTCTTAACTGCTGAGCCATCTCTCCAGCCCACACATGCTTTCTTTTCTTCTTCTTCTTCTTCTTTTTTTAAATATATGTTTTTTGAATGTAACATTTGAGAATTCCAGTCATGAGTACAATTAATTTTGACCATATCTGCCTCACCCCTCTCCTCCAACTTCCCCAATCTCCCCCAATTATCCTCTCCTCAACTTCAAAGTTATCTGTTTTCTTATCACTAAGTGGAGTGCCGCCCTATCAGCATAACTGTGGCTGCAGTATGACTTCTGTATCTAGTGCTATGTCATTCCCTCTCTGTGGACCTCTCTCAGTCTGGAAGGCCTCCCCTAGAATAGGAGAGACTCACTGGGTTGAGTGGGGAGAGCTCTGAGGGACCTCACAGAAACCGTGACTCTGACACCTGCTTCCTAGGTTTGGGTGGGTGAGACACACACAGATGAGAAGCTACAGAAGATTCTAGGGAACAGAACTGGTCCCACCTGGGGAAATGATGCTAGACAAATCAGCAGCAGCTGGTAAGAAAATTGTATTGAGGGCTGGAGTCTTGGGAAGCCACGGGATGCTAATGACTTCATTCAGTTCTGTTGCTGTCTGCAAATGTATGATGTGAATTTTAATTGTAAATTTCTCACATTGTGATATCCATGGATGCCATGTAAACCCAAGGGAGACAAGAGAATTTAAGAGATTTGTTTGGTTAGAATGGATATGATCCTAAGTCTCAAGTGGGCCAGAAAACTTAAGTTCATTCTCTTGGAGTAAGCATGGTCTTTGTAAAATGAGCCGGATCTGGCTTCCCATTGTAAACTCCTGGTTCTCTCTCTCTCTCTCTCTCTCTCTCTCTCTCTCTCTCTCTCTCTCT
>NW_021604637.1:2106508-2117669 GCF_004785775.1 Grammomys surdaster | reverse complement strand
TCTCTCTCTCTCTCTCTCTCTCTCTCTCTCTCTCTCTCTCTCTCTCTCTCTCTCTCTCTCTCTCAGAGTGTGTTTATGTGTGTGTATTTGTGTATATATGTGTGTGGGTAAACTTGCCAGTGTGGGTATGCATGGATATGGCCACCTCTGCTCCCAGCCCTGGCTGCACACACACGGTGGAGCCTGGCTTTTTACATGGGGGGCTTGAACTCAGGTCTTCATCCTTGTGCAGAAAGCGCTTTGCCCACTGAGCAGCCCAGGCCTGTAACATTGGCATTTCAGAGGTACAAGCACAAGGATAAGGCTTGCGCTACATGGTACCTTGCTGATAAGAGGGATGGTTGGCGTGGAACATGGTAGATACGGTAGCAGCAACCAGGGACCATGTCAAAGCTAGTTTCTGTTCATTCATCTCTTGTGGGAACCCTTACAAATAATAATGAGCCTAGAGATCCTGTGATTCAGCAGTCCTACTGAGTGACTTAGCAAATACTTGATCCCCTTGTCTAAGTGATGCACACATGATTTTTTTGTAAAATTCTGGGGAGTTCCCATGTTCGGGTGGTTCATCACTGGTTAAGAATT
Source organism: Grammomys surdaster (assembly GCF_004785775.1). NCBI lineage: Eukaryota > Metazoa > Chordata > Mammalia > Rodentia > Muridae > Grammomys > Grammomys surdaster. Next base: position 2,117,084 of record NW_021604637.1, on the reverse strand, counting down.
TCTTGATATGAACCATGAAACATGAGGCATTTGGTGGTGTGAACAGAGATGATTAGAGAAGGCTATGTTTGTGTTGAAGGCAGGGAGAGATGGTTTGCCATCATCTTGTTATTTTTATGGATTTTCTTCCCATCCAGAGACGTGCAGAAAATTCCAGAGTGGGAAGAGGGAACATGTGATGACTACTGGGTTTACTGATTTTCTGATGTTAGCGCAAGGCAAATAACTAAAATGATTATTTTCTTGGTTATTTCTTGGCTGCTTCTTGAGGAAGACCTTGAAAGAAGAACTCAGTCAGGCATGTTGTATAGTTCATAGTGCACTATCTGCAGAAATGGGTCCCGAGGTTGGTAGTTTTTAGAATAGTTGTGTCTTCCTATCAACACTGACAAATAATAATAATTAATAATGATAAATGGGCTTCCTTGCTACAGCATCGAGAAATTTCTAAGTGGCCATGCTCAATAAATGTAGCTTTCATTGTTTGTGCTCAGCTCCAGACTATAAGTCCATGTTTGCTGATAAGCTGTTTTCTCTGAGTGTGCGGAAGTTCTCAGGTTCATGCGGGACATTCTTGCCACTGTCCTGTGAAAATACTTAACTTGAAAATGATGTGAAAGGAAGGGGGTAGATTCATAATCTTCTTCCCCATCCTCCTGGTCCAGGAACTCTTCTGGAAGATGTAACAGGAACAAACGTCTATTCCTTCCTTATATAGCAAAGAGGAAACCAAAACCAAAACCAAAGTACAACTCTGCTAAAGTCAACTTGGGGTGTAACAGGCCCTCAGACCTTAGCACAACTGACTCCATGCCAGAGGCACCATTCTGACCTTAAAACCAAGCATATAGTTCTCAAAGCCTGCCAAAACAAGAATAAAGGGCTAATCCATAGTTCCAGGAAAGTCCCTAAATGCACTAACCTTGCCTTTTGGCTTCTGTACTTTTGCTTCTTATGATCCGAAGTGTGACAACCAGGATGTGTTTTTAGTGCATAAAAGACACAAGACTGTAAGGCTTAGAGCGGCATGATTTAGGCATGTTCCTTGTGTAGCCACAAGCTTGCAATAAAGATTTTCTTTTTAACTCTGAGAGTATCCACATAGTGGTCTCTGGTAGACTTACCGTGAAACAGGGGAATGGATTATTTAGGCGAGGGGCTCCCTGAAGGACCATTGGTGACCCTGAAGCAGCTGTACCACTAGAGAGTCTCATCCCAGCATGGATGACTTCCCTATGGCTGCATGGATGGAAGTGTCTTCTGTTAACCCTTTCTATTCCAGAGTATGTGTCTCTGGGGTAGGGAAAGATTGAACAGTAGTAGTCCAGATGCATGGTTAACATCTGTCCTGTGTAAACCATTCTGTGAGCAGGATTTTGAGTGGGAGGCTGTAAAGCACACATTGTAAAGCTTGAGCCAGAACCGTATTTTCAGGATTTCTAAGTTGGTGAAAATCCTGCTCCATTTGTCTTCAGGGGGCGGGCCCTTTGCAGGCAGGCTGAGCCCTCAGATGAGCTCCTGAGCACTGTAGAGCTCACGGCTTCCAGGAAGCCAGCTCTCCTGGTGGATGGCTCACAATTATGCATCCCAGACCACCCCCATAGGCATTAATGAGAGACAGGTATGACCAAGCCACAGCGGGATAGGAGGGAGTTTGGGAGGTGTTGACATTTGTGCTTTTGTAAGATTGATATTGGCTGGAATGCTGTGGTTTGCAGATTTTCTGCTCAATTCGACCCACAGCTCTTTGATTAAACCTATAGTTTCTTAGAAACGTGTGACCTGGGCCTCAGTTCAGCTCCTAGAACCCACAAGGGGACCCATAACTTTTTGGATGTGTACTTACAGGAGACCCAATACCTCTTTAGACAGTTGCAGGTTCCTGCACATACATAGTGCACACTGAGTCACACAGGCAAACAAACACACATGCACATAAAATAAAGTAAATATTTCTAAAAAAGAAGAGAAAATTGTAACCTGTCCGAAGGATTTTCTGCCTCACACTTACCTATCTGTCTGTCCATCCATCCATGCGTCCCTCTGTCTCTATTTTTATTTATTGTGAGAAGTAGCCTTTGCTGTTCCAGAACTCCCTGTGCAGACTGTGCTGTTCTTGACCTTACAGTTTCCGTGCCTCTGCCTCCTGAGTGGTGAGATCATGGGTGTGCACCACTGTGTCTAATCCTGACCCACATTTTCATGATGTGGAAGACAGAAGGCCTGCCCTCATGAGTTTGCTTTCATTGGATTCACTTCTTAGACTTTCTTACTCTTACTTGCATCTTAAAACTCATGTGTGAATGTTTAGATTCTGTATGAGAAAATCACACTGCTCTTGTCTTTCTGAGCCTGGTGTGGTGGTTTGAATGAGAATGGACCCCATAGGCTCATATATCTGAATGCTTGGTTCCTCATTGGTGAATTGTTTTAGATTAGGAGGAGTGGCCTTGTTGAAGGAGCTGTGTCATTGGGGGTGGGCTTTGAGGTTTCAAAAGTCTCTCTCTCTCTGTCTCTCTCTCTCTCTCTCTCTCTCTCTCTCTCTCTGCCTACACATCAGGATGTAGAACTCTCAGTTGCTTCTCCAGTGCCATTCCGACCATGATGATTATGGTCTAACTCTCTGAAACTTTAAGAAAGCTCACAATTAAATGCCTCCTTTTGTGAGAGTTGTCTTGCTGTCTTAGGGTTTTCATTACTATGAAGAGATTCCATGACCATGGCAACTCTTACAAAGGAAAGTATTTAATTGGGGCTGACTTACAGGTTCAGAGGTTTAGCTTATTATCATCGTGGTGAGAAGAACAGTGGAGTGCAGGCTGACATGGTGCTGAAGAAGGAGCTGAGGATTCTACATCTGGATCAGAAGGCAGCAGGAAGGGACTGTGAACAACTGAACCTGGGCCTGAGCTTCTGAGACCTCAAAGCCCACACCCACAGTGACATATTTCCTCCAACAAATCCACACCCACTCCAACAATGCCTTGCCTCCTAATAGTGCCACTCCTTCTGGGCTAAGCATTCAAACACATGAGTCTACGGGGACATTCCTATTTAAACCACCACACTTGGTCATGGTGTCTTCACAGCAATAGAACACTAAGACAATAGGCTTATTTCATTCAATGTGATGATCTCTAGTTTCATTCATTTTCTTGAAAATGGCAAGGTTTTGCTTTTATGGCTGAACAAATCCATTTATATATATTATAAGCACATATATGTATATATGAATATGTGTATGTATGTGATGTATATGTATATATGTGTATATGTATATTTATATATACATATGCATATGTATGGCACTGAGTTTATCCATCTGTTCATTGGTGGACATTTGGCTATTTCTGCTTTTTAACTAATGATAGCACAGTGGACCATGTGACAACTTTTAGGATGGTTGCATAGTCATTGCTAGAGTCCTTGCACAGCATGCAGTGAGGCACAGGCCGATTCTAGCAGATCTAAGGGAGTAGGAAGAGAAGAAAGTTCTGCTACTTGGCAAGCCCAGGATGGTTGTGCTTTATCACTCCTTTACTGACCTTGGTTCTCATGATTCATTAGACGAAGCTTAATACATAGTAACTAGTGATGATATTTCTCAGCTTTACCTTGATTCAGTTACCATGACCAACCCCCAGCAGAACCGTGGCATTTCCTTTCATGTGTAGACCTGCCTTTTATGAAGCATTTGTCTTTATTTTGATAGATTCTTGTTCATGTCAGCTTTCCTCAAGCAATCCACACTGAATTTCTACAAATAAACCACTTTTCCTATCACTTAGGGAGATAGAGTCAAAGACAGAGGAACAGCCCTTAGGCTCCAGTTTCAATGTCTCCAGCAGCCATCCTTTCTCAGTGGTGGCACATTCCAAGGCTGTCCTACGGAGACCTTTTTTTCTTGATGAAAAATAGGAGCTGACCTATTTTCCCCTATTAAATTTTGATATGTTCTTTTCATTAATTTAAAATACCTGCACTCAGTGCTTTGATATGTTCTCTCTTTCTTTTTTGATCCAGTAGAAAAATGTACTCTGGTGAGAAACAGTCAAGCAGACTGTATATGTCGAGTCTCAGAGGTAGGTTGTTTTGTACCAATATATGTCATTTGATTTTAATGAAGTTCTCACTATGCATTTGTTAGAACGTTGCTATAATTTTTAGAGACAAGCTCATTAGGAAGCTGTGGTGGAGTTTAAAGAGTCCCTTGCTCCTAGAGGGAGTTCCCTGCATCTTCCTTATCCTCAGAGTCTTGGAGATTGAAGTTTGCACTGTAGTCCCAGGGAATGAATCCTGATGAGGAGCCTTGGTTGCAGGAGGGGGTGGAGAGGGCGCAAACCCTAAGGCGATTTTCTCTGCTGCTGGTGATTTAGTTTGCTATCAAGCCGTTCCTGATATGGCTTTAAACATATTGTCGTATGTCAGATTCTAGCTGAGAAGTAAGACATGACGGGTTTTCTCTTTTCTTCTAGCCCCAGGTTCCCATTTCTGGTTTTATGATAGATGGCAAGAGACTAATAAAAGAAATAGGTAACTTGGAGTGGATAAAAACGTTGAGTGGAGATGCAATGAAGATGGAGTCACTTGCTTTGGATCAGATATTCCTGTTATTTCTCATGGTGTCAATATGAAACACCTTGTGTATTTGAACACTTGAGCCCATCTGGTGGCACTGTTTTGGGAGGTTGTGGAAGAAGTGAATAAATGGGGTGGGGCACAGGCTTTGAGACTGTAAGCTCATTTCCACTTCCTGTCCTCTACTTCCTGTAACAAGGGGATGAGATCTGAGTAACCAGTTGCTTCACACACCCAGCACTGTAGAACTGAACACTACTATGCCTTCCCTGCCACGATAGGTCCCTCAAATCTGAGCTAAAATAAACCTCCCTTTATTTAAGTAGTTTCTTTTTTAAAATAATATTTTATGTGTATGAGAGTGTGCTAGATAGTTTTATGTCAACTTGGTACATATTAAAGTCATCTGAGAGGAGGGAATCCCCAATTAAGAAAATGCCTCTGTAAGATTAGGCTGAGGTCAAACTAATAGGGAATTTTCTTAGTTAGTGATTAATGGGGAGATTCTAGTCCATTGTAGGTGGTGCCATCCTTGGATAGTGTTTCTGGGTACTATAAGAAACAGGCTAAGCAAGCTGTGATGAACAATCCAGTAAGCAGCATTCCTCCACGGCTTCTGCATCAGTTCCTGCCTCCAGGGTTTTGTCCTGCTTGAGTTCCTGTTCTGACTTCCTTTGGTGATGAACAGTGATGTAGAAGTATAAGCCAAATAAACCCATTCCTCTCCAAGTTGTATTGGTCATGGTGTCTCATTAAAGGAATAGAAACCCTAACTTAAGACAAGTTGGTACTGGGAGCTGGGTATTGTAGTGACAGACCTGGCCATGTTGTTTTGGGTAGGACTGTAGAAGGTGCAACTGTGGATTTTTCCACCTGTGCTCAAGTTCCCAAATAATGACTCAGACTTAATTAATTATGAATGAATGCTTGGCCACAAGCTTTGGCTCACTGCTGCTAGCTCATAACTCAATTATCCTGTTTAAAGTAGTCTATCAGGTAAGATTATATTGCATTACTGGACAGGTCCTAAGATGGAGTCAGGCATAAGGTAGGGATTTCCCCATGCCCCCAGCACTGATGAAGACAGATGCATGAAACTGAGACGAGGTGACTAGCCATGTGGCAGAAGTTAGACTAAATGGGATAATGGAGTTATGATCTAACAGCAACGAGCCAAAGCTTGTGGCCAAGCATTTATTCATAGTCTCTGAGTTGTTTCAGGAACTTGGGCACAGGTGGGAAAGCCTGCAGCTACAGGAAGGATGTTGGAGCTTTGTGCAGGAAAAGCTAGGGAATGCTCAGTGCTTGGTGAGCTGCTCTGTGGGAGCTTGGAAGATAAGAAGGTTGAGGGCAGTGCAGAAGATTGGCGGCCTGGCTCGTGAAGTTTCAGGAGAAAGTTTAAAGATTTGTTATTTTGAATGAAAATGCTATGGTTCTAGTTAGTCTGAAGAATCAGTTGTGATTAACAAGAAACCAGAAATAATAAATGGAAACCTTTGTTTTGCTGGGATACTTGCCACTATTTAGCTTGAGCTGAGAAATTAGTGGTGAGTAAGAAGAGGTGAAATCTGGGGAGTGTTTCCTGAGACTCAGCACACAGAAGCTGTTTACCAGAGGTGGCCAAGGTTGTACCTCTTATTGGCAACTAAACTTGCCAACTTAGTTTAAGAGTCACCCAGGTAGTACTGGTTTTGAAGACATGAAGGGGATATGGAGAGCAGCTGAGGCTTGGTACTGTGAGAGGCCAGGAGATGACATTGGTGAAGGTGTAGCCTCAGTGAAAGTTGAAGGACCAGGATTGAACCAGGTCATGCAGAGAAGGTGAGGTTTGGCATCATGAAGAGAGCCTGTAAGAGACTATTGGTGAAAGTGTAGCTTAGTTGCAACAGAAGACCCTAGCATGTTGGAGATGTCAATACCATGAGATGACCACCAAGAACAGCAGCAACAGAGGAGTGGAGCCAGCTGGAGTCTAGAAAACAAGCTGTGTGCTGCAGAGGGCAGAGCCAGAGAAACCATCCAAGGCCCTTGGAGGAGCCCAGAAGATAATGAGTGAATCTCAGATATTGGCTGCTGAGTTACCTACACTTTGATCTGTGACTGTGCTCTGGTTGTATTCAACTTATTTTTGATTTTACAGGAGCCCACAGTTGAGAGACTTTGAATTCAAAAGACTTTGAATTTTGAGAACTTGGCAATTTTTTAACGTGTTTGAATGTGTAAAGACTGTGAGATTTTAAAAAGTTCTTTATATTTTTAGTGTAAGATCTTGGGGATGAATGAGAAAGGAAAGAGTGTGACTTAATGGTCATATGTTTGTGTGTCAAGCTGACAAAGGGTCAATGGTGTTGATAGTTTTGTCAACTTGACACCAGCTAAAGTCATCTGAGAGGAGGGAACCCAAAATAAGAAAATGCCCCTATAAGATCAGGCTGTAGGCAAACCTTGTCGGACACTTTTTAAATTAGTGATTGATGGGGGAGGGTTCAGCTCGTTGTGAGTGGAGCCATCCTTCGGCTGGTGGCTGTGGATTCTATAAGAAAGAAGGATGAGCAAACCTCTAGAAACAAGCCAGTCAGCAGCACCCCTCCATGGCCTCTGCATCATGTCCTGACTACAGGTTCCCACCTAGTTTGAGTTCCTGCTTTGCTTTACCTCAATGGACTGTGATCAGGACATGTAAGCAAATAAACCCTTTCCTGCCCAGCTTGCTTTTTTTGTCATGGTGTTTCATCACAGCAATAGAAACCCTAACTAAGACAGGGTGGTCTGCCTGCATGTATGTCGGTGCACTGTGTTCATGTCTGCTGCCAGTAGAGGCCAGAAGAGGGCATCTGCTCTGCTGGAATCGGAGTTACAGCTAGTAGTGAGCCGCTGTGTGGATGCTGGGAATCAAGCTCAGGTCCTCTGGATATGCAGCCAATGCTCGTAATTGCAGAGCCATCTCTTTAGCCCCGAATTGCTTCTTTTTAGGTGAGAAATAACAAACCTTTCATCTTTTGGGTCTGTATCCCACCCTTCTCTTTCCCTCCATCTCCAGATTTGGCTCCAGTGTGTACCCATGGAGAGAGTCAGTGACTGGTTTAGAGTCTGATAACTTAGGCTGGGCTCTCCCACTAGTTAGCCACAAAATCATAACCAAAATTCCCGCTTTCCATGAGGACTGAGGTTACAGATAGGAAACGTTGAGCGTGGGCCAAGTAAGAGGTGCTTATTTGAGTGCTGTGAATACCCATCAAAGTCCAAACCACAAGTGATGGTCCCCTAATTGAGTGTTTATGTCACAGAATAACACAGAGCCCACAGCAATGCATGTGGTCCTGTCTTCCAGGGCAGCATAATAGAGATAAATGGGGCAATCTCAAGTTCAAATGGGAAATCTGCTTGCTGTAAGGATGCCAGATACTTTGAGGCAGGCAGAATAGAATGGACTGGAATTGGCCGCTGAGAAATGAGATTTCAAGGCAAGAACAGCTGTGTCATAGCTTGAAGAACATATCTATAGTTGACAATAATTATTGCCTGTCGCATTGGAGACTAGCAAGAGTTTACCTTTTTTAAAGTTTGGGTTTGTGCCCAGCAAACATGTTTAGGATTCTCATAATCTGCCATGCAAAATACTGACACTAGAAAGTGGAGTCCTCAAAATTTGTGGTCTAAATAAGGAGGATGGCAAGAAGTATCGTATAGAGTATGTGTTGGTTAGTTTTTGTTGACTTGACTTGACACACACTTAACATACCTGGAAAGAAGGAATCACAATGGAGGAATTCCCTTTATTAGATTGTTCTGTGGGCATTTCTGGGAGGTATTTTCTTAACTTCTAGTTGGTGGAGGAGAACCCTAGACCACTATGGGTGATTCCATCCCTGGGCAGGTCATTCTGGTCACTGCTAAGGCATCTCCCTAGCCCTGCTTTCTTTTTTAAATTTTAAATTTTTTTAAAAAAAGATTGTCTATTGGCCACTTGTAGTTCATCTTTTTAAAATTTTATTTTATTTTTTTATCACACATATATGGGTATGTGTATGTGAGGGCACCTAGAGGTCAGAGAGACTGTTAAGTCCTCCGCAGCTGGAGTTACAGGCAGTTGTAAGCCATGAGAAGTGGGTGCAGGAAACTGAACTTAGGTGTTCTGACAGAATAACAGTACAGGCTCTTAACCACTGAGCCATCTCTCCAGTTCTAATTGCTCTCTTTTGTACTAGTGGCATGACTGAAGAAAATTACAGAATATCTTCCTGTGTGGCACTTCATGGGCTTCTGAGAATAGTGAGAACCTTGGGACTCAGCCTTCCAGCTCTAAAGGAGGCCAAGCTGTGGGCAAGTGCTGCTGCTGGGGTCTGTCTGATTGGATGAGTAGTCACAGCCCAACTTTTGCCTTCCTAGACATGGGTCACTTAGTGAAAGGCAGTCAATGCTCTGTCCCTTGCCTCTGGGTTTATAAAGTTGGCCCCTTTCTGCACATTCCCAGGACAGTAGGACACACAGCAGGTACTCCCTTCCTTATAGCATTTCTGAACAATTTCTGTCACTGTCTGTCTAGCAATGTCCTTTTTGGTAGATATGGTGTCACTGTGGTGGCTCCTTATTCTTCTGTTCTTGTTAATTTTTAAGGTTAGCATAGAAGATGGATTTGGGGCAACATTTTGATAGGGTGTAACTATACTTTGCTTTAATTCATCCCTCTTTCCAACTGCTCCCCCCCACCCCCTGCTTCTGCCCCACTCCATACTTGTCTTTCTGGACTGCTTCCTCCTCTCCAGAGCATCTCCCTTCCCCCTGCTTGATTTCATGTCATATTTTGATCTATGTTTTTTGTTTGTTTTATGAGTTTGGGTCCACTTTACCTTTTTTATTTGAAGCCTCCGCAATGGTCATAATCTGCTTCCTTAGATATCTCTTCTCATTAGTGTTCTGTGGACTTTGTCTCAGATACTTTCCTGTGGCTGTGATAAAACACCATAACCAAGGCAACTTACAAAGGAAAGCATTTCATTTAGGACTCATAGTTTCAGAGGGTTGGAGTCCATGACCATCATGGTAGGAAACATGGCAGGACATAGGCACGGTGCTGAAGCAGTAATTTCGAGTTCATATCTTGAGACACAACCAGGGGAGAGAGGTATGTGTGTGTGTGTGTTTGTGTGTGTGTGTGTGTGTGAGAAAGAGAGAGAGAGAGAGAGAAAGAGAGAGGGAGAGAGAGAGACTGACTCAGTCCTTTGGAACCCCACTGCCTGCCCCCAGTGACACCACATCTCCTAATCTGCTCCAGCTGGGGACCACACATTCAAATACAGGAGCTGTAGAGGCTAACTATTCCCATTCTAATTGTCACAGCTTCAAGTAACAGCATCAGCAACAACAAAGCAAACACTGAGCTGTTTTAGCCCAGTTCCATGGGAGAATCTGTGAGCAGGGCCATGGCCCAGCATTAGGAACACAGCACCCTCAGAGTTGCTGCCAGTCCCTTGTGTCTCTCACTTCCTTCCTGTAAGGCTGAGTTGCCTCCTGGATCTTTACTCTAAATTCCTTGGGTAGAAGATTTTGATCTGTGGCCAGGCATGGTGGGAGTGGATGTCATTCTGTTTAAACACGGGTGTTGCCACTGGAAGCCTAAGGATAATGGGGAGGAGTGAGTCTTCAGGAAAGGTAGTAGGCTAAAGCAATGGATTTAACCATATGAAATTACAGTCTGGCTGTGTTTAAAAATAGATATTGGAAGTTTTTCCCCTCTTGGCTGATGTTTGAAGGGAAAATCATATTGTTACTCTTTGGTTTCTTGAAAGTCCTTGCTTTAGTCAGGGTTCTCTAGAGAAGCAGAACTGATAGAATGAATCTTTCATATGTATGTATGTATGTATGTATGTACATATGTATGTATGTATGCATTATGTATGTATCTATCATTTATTTATCTACCTATCACCTATCTATCTACCTATTATCTGTCTATCTATCTATCTATCTATCTATCTATCTATCTATCTATCTATCT
>NW_021604637.1:2103597-2106498 GCF_004785775.1 Grammomys surdaster | reverse complement strand
TCTATCTATCTATCTATCTATCTATCTATCTATCTATCTATCTATCTATCTATCTATGGGATTTACTAGAGTGGCTTACAGGTAATGGTTGGATTACTCCAACAATGGCTGTCTCCCAGTGGAGAGTTCAAGAATGTAGTAGCTGTTCGGTCCATAGACTGGATGTCTCAGCTGGTCTTCAGTATAAACAGAAAGACATAAACAGTGAAGGAACAAACTTGCCAGAGAGAGTGAGAGCAAGCAGGCAAAGAACAAGAGTTTTCTTTCCCATGTCCTTTATATAGGCTGCTATCAGAAGGTGTGTCCTAGACTCAAGGTGGATCTTCCCATGTCAAAAGATTGGATTTAGAGTGAGTCTTACCATTTCAAATAATTTAAACAAGAAAAATCACAAAAGTATACCTAGCCCCTTGGGTTTTGGTTAACTCCAGACTTAGGTTGACAACCAAGAATAGCTATCATAGTCCTACAAGGGGGTCATGGCAATTTTTCTTCCTTTTCTTTATCTGAGTCTTCTTCTTCCTATTCAAAATGGAAAATTTCTATGTTTTTGAGAATTTTGTAGTGAGTACTGTATTTACCTCATTTCCACTCCACCTTCTCCAACTTGTCCTGTGCCCCTACACTCACTCTTATACTAGTAACCTCTTTTTAAAATTATTATTGGTATACATGTACATGTACATATACATGTACCTTTAATATGCTGAGTCCATTGTTGCTGCTCATGTGTGTGTTTAGAGCTGACCACTTTGGCTTCTCTATCCTGCTGAATCTTCTAATAGACACACTTCACTGGCCTTTCCCTCAGTTACTTCTCTGTACCTTACATGGAGAAACACATGCATGTGTGGGTGTGTTCTGAAGGCTGTTGAACTCGGTGTTCAGTCACATTACAACAATGGATGGGCAGAGAGCTACCTACTGGGATACCAGGGGGACAGAACTGTTTGTAGTGACACAGAGGGAAGGCATGGGTTAAGGAGGAAAGCGTGGTTCATGTCCTATGTATTTACCTTGTGTTCAGATGCAAGGCTGTGGTGTTAGCCTTGTAGAGTGTAGCTGCTGTTACAAGCTGTAGAAATTTTAGAGGTTCTGTGGTATAGTTTGCATTACTCACTCCTGAAGTAGCACTGTGGCTAGGGATGGGATACTGTGGCCTATTGTGACAGGCTGTTGTGGATGGAGACCTTGTAGGCATGCCCTTCCCACTTGACAGTATCCTGTCAAACCATGAGCCAAAGCAAATCCTTTCTTAAGGTGCTAATGGAAGGAACAGGGTCAGAGCAATGAGAATAAAAGTGGATCACCTTTCTCTTTTAACTTTATGCTGAGCATCATGGGGTATCTTTCTCAACAGACCACCACATAGATATCTTGCTGTATTTAAGTCTTATAAGTCCTGGTGGTAACACCTGGAATTGCACATCTGATCCTTGGGAATATTAGACAGCATATCATATTTTAAATCAGGTTACCCAAATATGTCCCATGTCACCTTTGTGAGTGTGGGCATAACATGATATAAAATTGTGAAAATATAATTATTCCCTCTGTGACCCAGAAAGAATTGAAGACCCTCAATGACTAAAGAAAACGAAGTCAGAGGAAAATAAGGGTATGAAAAATTTGATGAAATAATGTGACCATATAAAGCACTCAGATATGGCCCCCAAAGCATGCCTATGGGCTTTTTATCCTTCAAACCATAGGAATAAATAAGATATAAGAAGATTAAGCATAAGCCAGAGGCCTGGAAAAGCATAGTTTTTCTTGCTATAGGATTGCTGACAAGGTTTTCTTGTGGGTTTTCAGTAGGAGGCCCAGTGTGGTGCAGAAAACAACACCCTCAAAGACATTCATTTATAATATATAATAATATATAACAATGAGATTTTCAAAGTTGTTTCTTACAGTATTTTTCAATGTAGGTCAAGAGGGTGGTGAAAAAACACTTTAGTAAAAACTTAAATATAGGAGAAAAATGGTTCAAGTTTCCTCTTCAAGTGTCTGGCAGATTTTAAAAGTTACATTTAAGATGAAACGAAAGACTGAGTGGCAAGTTTCTGCAAACTCTATGCAGTTTTCCATCAAGATTATTTCTTGCAGACAAGTAAGAGTTGCTACCAATAGCTTCAGGCTAACTTCAAGTTTGATGTCGGTCTTCAGACACATAGTTCTATAGCATCAACCAAGTCACTATTGAAGAATAGCTTCCCCAGGTTAGAGGAGGAATGGGCATCCTTTAAAACATCAGAGAAATCTGATCAAGACCTGTGCCTAGACAGATGGCTGGCCCACCTGTCCATACAGGCAGCTCACAGCAGTCTCTAACAACACTTAAATTTCTCTTAGAAGGCAACTCTGAGTCTGTCCTAGTGTACAAATAGATAAATGGCTAAACCTCTAAAGTTTGAGACTCATCTGAGCTAGGGAGATGTTTAATTAGATTCTTTCACTGTGGACTTTACTGAGGTACTACACTGTACCAAGTGTCCCAACACACACACACACACACACACACACACACACACACACACACACACACACACAGAGTCCTTGCCTTCATGGAGTTAGTTGATTTCTATGGAAGATGCTGAAAAAGACACAATAAGTAAAAGGATTGTAAGTTGGGCCAAGTGTGGAGAGATGGATAAAATGCTCAAAGAAGTCATTGCATGTGGAGAGAAGGGCTGGCCATCTGTAATATGAAGAGATGATAATGTTCTGGCCTACGTGAGATGCTGACTTTGCAAAGATCCTTCCAGATAGAAGCAAAGGTGGCCGGGCAGTGGTGGCGCACGTTTTTAATCCCAGCACTTGGGAGGCAGAGACAGGCGGATTTCTGAGTTTGAGGCCAGCCTGGTCTACAGAGTGAGTTCCAGGACAGCCAGGGCTACA
>NW_021604637.1:2014913-2103197 GCF_004785775.1 Grammomys surdaster | reverse complement strand
TATTTAAAAACCAAAAAACCAAAAAAAAAAAAAAAAAAAAAAAAAGAAGAAGAAGCAAAGGCAGCTGGGATTGAAGGAACTGGCAACAGAATCCAGGAGAAAAGGGTGAGAGCATAAGATGGAGCGGGAAGACTTGGTGAGGCATGAGGCAGTCTTGGTTGCTTTTGAAAATTAGACATTTATATTCATATGGTGGTGCAGCTGTCAAGTAACTCTTGGAGTAGTTCAGTGAGTGAGTTCCCTGTCTGGATTGGTTAATACAAAAACTTACAATGAAAAGCTCGAAGTAATATTGAAGTTTTTATGGCAAGTGAATTACACCTCAGATGTAACATTGTTAAGGGAAAGGGTCACAGCTCAGTGATCAACGTGGCCACATTCCCAGATGTTGTATTAGTAATGATTTGATAATTATAAAAAGAATAGTTGGGCCAAGCATGGTGGTGCGTGCCTGTAATTCTAGCACGTTGGAGTCTAGGGGAGGAGAATTTTGAGTTTGAGGCCAACCCACACAGCAAGACCTATCTCAAACAAACAAGCAAGCAAACAAACAAACAGAGGCAGTCTAAACAATTATCATGCACGAGAAGAGGTCTTTCTAATGGCTAACCTCTAGCATGGTATGTTTATTATTACTTTAGTGTTTGATAGTATTAGTGTTTTGTTCTGATGTTTCCTTGTATGTGAAAGTCTGTGCGAACAAGAAATTCCATCTTTAAAGAAATGTGTGTGGAAGTGCATGGATGTCTGTGTGACATGTGCCCTTCCTGATCCATTATCTCCTGATGTATGGGTGCTGGGATTTGAATCAGGTTCCTTTGGAAGAGTAGTCAATGCTCTTAACCACTGAGACACTTGTCCAACCTCTTACCCCGTTATTATTATTTTTTTTAAATTTATGTGCTCTGGTGTTTTACCTGCATATGTCTATGTGAGGGTGTTAGATTCCTTGCAACTGGAGTTACAGATGGGTGTGAGCTGCCATGCAGGAGCTTGGAATTGAACCAGGGTCCTCTGAAAGAACAGCCAGTGCTCTTAACCACCATCTCTCCAGCAAGAAATTCTTGTAATTTGTGTTCAGCATTGTTATGTGGGGTTTCAGCCATACTACAAGAGGTATGAAATCAGGGAAGTTAAAATTAAGATAAGATGTGGGGAGAGAATTACTGAAAAAAGGAGCACTTTTTTTCCAGTGGCAGTTTTTACCAGTCTTGATTATTGATGGTGATAAAGCAAAGGATAAAGAATTAGATACGTAACCTAAAGCTGGCATTGTGGTATTTCAGAGAGAGTTGACTTCTATGTGTCACCTGTTGAGTATCTGTCTGTTTAGTGGAAGTTTCTGGTTTCTTTGGAAACTCAGTTGTGTCATGTGATATTTTTTTGGGAGTGTCTTGTGAGAGGATGTTTTGTTGAAGCAGACACATGAGAGGACGTTTTGCTGAAGTAGACTCGTGAGAGTGCAAATGATGTTTCAAAGGACTGGATGCTTGAGAGGCTACATGATGTTTAGAAAGAATATAAATATATCTCCAAGGACAGTGAGAGGACACTCTTGCATTGACATACCTTGCAATGCTTCCATGACCTTTACTGGTCTTCACTTCTTAGAGAGAAATGTACCAAATAATTTCTTGTGGTATTCCAGCTGATTCATGCCAGTTTGGTGGAGCCTTGAGGTTTCTGCTAGACTGAGCCACTGTCACTGATTCATGTTTGGTGTTTGCTATTGTTTTGCACTGCTGACATCCTGACAAGGGAGATTGGAATCACCCCAAAGAACTACTTCTAAACAGGTCCACAATCCCCTTTTCCTATTAATTCGATTTTTCTGCTACCTCTGGTTGGCAGGTTAGAGAGAGGTTAAAGTGTTTAAGAACCCTAATTAAGGTAGATTTTGAAAAATCTAACCCTACAGGGAAGAGGTGAGAGTGGGTTGGTGGTCCAGACCCATAGAGGCACACAGAGACACTGGTAGCACGAGTGGGAACTTCAGTGTTTGAGTCTCTGCCAATTATAAATCTCTCTTTATCAAGGATTTCTAGAGAAATCTGTGACAGGACACAGGTTGATCAAAACATACATTGATAATAGGACTTGTTCTAAACCTCAAGGATATCTGTTGGACTGCTGAGTGGTTTCCTTTACCAACCTGTTATCCATGGTGACGAGAGGGTGAGATGGAGGAGCATGCCAAAGGAGCTGAGGAGAAATGACAGAACAGGCAGACAGAGCCCTGCTAACATCAGGCTTTCTTGGTGGTATCCCTTGTCTGCTCTACAGAGAGAGAGAGAGAGAGAGAGAGAGAGAGAGAGAGAGAGACAGAGACAGAGAGAGAGAGAGAGAGAGAGAGAGAGAGAGAGAGAGAGAGAGAGAATATGAATAAATCTTGACACTTAACACTTTGTTTTCCTTCCAAGAGGACTGTCACTTCTTTCTGTATGCAACCGGCTTCAGAAACCCTTGTAACCAAGTGCAGTGGGTTCACATCTCGGTTAAGTGCAAAGTCAAAAAAAGCAAAGCCAAGAAATGAAAGAGCCTTCTTTGAACAAAGGGACCACAGGGTTTTTATTTGGGGGAGCCAATATGTTTATTTAGAAAAGAATTTTAGAGGTGAATACATTCCTGAGCATGCTCAGATCAAGATCAGAGATCAAAGAAAGGTAAGATGGGAAAGTACAATTTTGGACATGTTTAGCTCAAGGTTGTAGCACTGTTCAGTGGATAAACTGGAGGATCGTAACGCTTTGGGGCAGGGTCTACTTGCAGAGTAAAGATGGCAGATGGGGATACATCTGGCACATTCAGCCATTGGAGCTATGTTAACATAGGAGTGTGCCTCTAAAGGCACCCATTTCATTTGGTGGTTATACCCTTATAGTTTCCCCAAAATACATGGAAACAAGTTCACTGCTTTCTTTTTGCCATGACTATTTTGTTTAACAAACACTTGTCAACTAGTATTAAACAAAGAAAATCTTCATCCAAGATCAGTTAGTGGCCACAGAAGTCAAAAAAGAACACCTACTGTGCTGATGTTGGATTAGAGTAGGCTGTGCCAACCAATATCTTCAGAAACTTCCAATTCTTTGCCATTGTGTCAAGCCTCTTCTATGAGTGACAAGTAAAAACCCAATTGATCACTGACCTGGGAGAGCTGGCTGAGATTTTGGCAAGATGGCAGAATTGAGATGCTAGCGATACACGATACAGTTCAGTATGTTCTGATCTTATACTCCCTCAGACGGTGCTGATTGAGAATTCTCCCTCAATCCCTCCTGTGCTCTGAGATGGCTAACTAGAGACAGCCACTCTCCTCTTCACTGTTGTAACATATTCCAGACTAGAATCATCCCTGATCCTGGAGATGGGCTCTTATGGCATCAAAGCTATAAAAATGAGACCAAGCCAAGTACTATGAACAAGTCAGGACAGACTCCTTTCCTGGGAGATTAGCTCCTAAGAAGGATGATGACACAGCTCAGAGATGTCACATAACTTGACAGTTTCAAAAGACGTTTTTCTTCTTATATGCAAACCTCCTGGTCTTGAAATTTGAACAGCCAACGGAACCTGGGAACCATTGAGGTAATCTTATAGCTGGCATCACTGTCTTACATAAGTGTCCTGGTTTGCTGGCTTGGTCTGGGCCTGTGATGGGGCTGACAAGACTGCACCTACTTGAGCTGTTGAGAAAGCACAAGGGTAGTGTAAGAAACACATGTTAGCTCCAATAGGCCAGAGGCCAACCTAATCCTGCGTTATAGTCATAGCATGCAGCAGGGCATCATCAAAAGCAAAGTTAGTGGAGAACTGTACTGGCTGGTTTTGGGTGTCACCTCAACACAAGCTGAAGTTATCACAGAGAAAGGAGCCTCCCTTGAGGAAATGCCTCTATGAGATCCAGCTGTAAGACATCTTCTCAATTAGTGATCAAGGGTGAGAGGGCCATCGTGTGTGGTGCCATCCCTGGGCTGGTAGTCCTGGGTTCTATAAGAAAGCAAGCTGAGCAAGCCAGGGGAAGCAAGCCAGTAAGCAGCGCTCCTCCATGGCCTTTGCATCAGCTCCTGCCTCCAAGTTTTTGCCCTGTGTGAGTTCCTGTCCCAACTTCCTTTGGTGATGAGCAGCAATGTGGAAGTGTAAGCTGAATAAACCCTTTCCTCCCCAACTTGCTTCTTGGTCATGATGTTTTGTGTAGGGATGCAAACCCTGACTCATAGCAACAATTCTCCCTATGTCTGTTTACTTTCTATATTTCAAGAGACTTGGGGTATACTAGGAGTTATTTGTATGGGGATTGAGAGTAGATTGTGTTCTGCTCCAAGTTACTTGGTATTATATAAAACCAGTTATTTTATGCTGCATTTTGCCTTGAAAAAACATACTTTATAATCAGAATTTAAATCCATTTGAGGAAATACAGGCAGGCTCATTTTGTGCCTTGTGTACATAAGCAACACCATCTGGCTATCAGCACTCATAAGATTCAGATCAATAAATAACCTGTCCATAAAAGCACAAAAAGAGGTGACACCTTATATATTTATTAAAGTAAATTTGGACTGTAAGGGCACATGGGAATGTTAAAATCCTACCAGTAAAACTAGCCCTGATAACTTACCCAACACACCAGCCAAAAGGGTTTAGCCTGTTCACTTGGACTTCATAAACAGGTTATACTGTGACAGTGATGTCCCCTACCAATCTGGTATGTGTGTTAATAGACTAACAGGGACAAATGCCTAAGTGTCCCATGGGTTTCAGCTCAGCTTGGTCCCCATTGCTACCACAGGCCGCTCAGATGACCATCCGTCCGCTTGTTTGTTAGTCTGGACTTACCATCTCCTGTCTGTCTGCTCATTCTTCATTCTTTTGGACCTGACTTTTGCTCCAGTAGCCTCTAAGTTCTCATATTTCACTTGGACAGCTCAGTGAATCCCTGAGGCTCTACTTAGTTGTGACCATGGGCTGTGGCTAGAATGTGACCAGCAACACCCACCCAGATCCTTAAAAGCTTCTCTAGCCTCCTGCAGTGACTTCCATACATCTGTTCCTAGCCCCCCCTCCCAAGGGGACTCTTTGAACTCTAGTAACAGACACACACGCGTGCACACACACACACACACACACACACACACACACACACACAAACACACCCCCCATGCTGTATATGTGATTTGATAGTTAACTTTAATAATCCAAATTAGAATAAACGATTCTGTATTTACTTCAGCTAGCTATCAAGGGAAATTGAGACTGCTGGCCAAATTGTAGCCAACAGAACCAATATAGTTTATGAATGTATTTATCATAAATAAATAAATTCCAGTATTGAGGGAGGATACAAGTGTGTCTACCTATGATTTTTTGATATAGTACATTCATAACAGTGGTTATCTTGAATCCCACAGGTTTTATGTTTGTCTAGTTACAAGGGGCTCCCAGTCTGTCAACCTTTTGGTCATATCTGGTGATTTGTGGCAGAACTGCTCTGCAAAGTACATGGATGGAAGCAGAAGAAAGCATACATCATGTTAAAGATTAGCACAAAGCGCTTGCCTGCCCTTTGTACTTCTGTAGTGGGCCCCATTCGCCTCCTCGCTACCCTTTCTGTTGATGTAGATATCCTGCCTTTCACACTGGTCAGGATCAGCAGGACTAGGTATGAGTAGAGGATGGAGGGGTTGGGCTCATTAGGGAGGAGTCTAAATAACACAACTCTAGGGAACAACTAGGAGCAAGTGCCCTGTGCATCTGATCAGAGATGGAATTAGTCATCAAAAGGGCTTTCTTCTTTCAGGAGTCTAAGTAGTAATTGAGTTATATAAAAATCAAAATCTGAGAGTTTTCCATACAGCTGTGCTTAAGGCAAACATCTGGCTGGAATGTGATTCCTAATCAGTTGGTTAAAAGTTAGGTGTAGATATAGTATTGAGATGATTCCACTGAATATGGCTTTTAGCTTTGACCCTGGTAGATGCCAACTTCACCCCTTACTAATGGCATTTTTAGGTGAAAGAGAACACAAGGTGAAAGACCTTTTTTCTATGTCTAGGACAAACCCAGGACAACTGGAATGTTTCTACTGGAGTTGGGACATTACTCATTAACGATGGACCATCTTAAAGATGAGGATTTTATAACAAGGGGTCATTTTGGAATGATGGAGGTGGCTTATTATTGGAATATGGGAGACTGCATTCAAGGATTTCTCAACTGTTGCTGCTTGTGGTGGTTTATCTGAGCACAGAGGTCCAGTGAAGAGTGACATCTATGTTTAATCTGTATCCTTAAACATAAAATTGAACACAAACAAGGCTGGATAACCAATGGGATCCAGAGTCCTGCTGTTTTCATCTTCCTAGTGGTTATGGTGATTTCACCAATGGTCAGCTTTTTGTGAGGGTGCTGGAGATTTGAACTCAGGTCCTCATGCTCTGGCAGCATGCATATAACAACTGAGCCATCTCCCAGCCCCCTGCCGCTTTTTTTGAGACAGGGATTCATATAGCCTAGGATGTAGGTGAGGATGACTGTAAACTTCTGATTATTCTGCTTCCCTTCAGAGTGCTAGGGTTGTGGATGGATATGTACTATCATGCCTGGTATAAATATTATGTGTTGTGTACACACACACACACAAACACACACACACGCACACATACACACACACGACATATATATCTCTGAAACTCAGTTCGAACACCTGAATTATCTTCTAGAAAATGAGTCCTTTGTCTACAAATATAAAGTGATTAAACCTTTCCCCCTAGCATATGCTGATTTCTTTACAAAACCATTTTCATAATTAGCATCTCTTTCAAGTGGAACGGAAGTGATTATGGTTAAATTCACAGCTCCTGCCTCTAATGGCTTTAACTAGAGTTTGCATCTCTAAATTCTTAGGTACAACAAATTCCAGTTCTTTTGTAACAAAGGGTGTTTCCATTCTTCTCATTTCATCAGTCCCCAGCTCATCAGGACAAAACCTCCAGGGAAACTCAGAAAGCTCTCTGGTCTAGCATCATCTCCTTCCTGAGGATTGGTTCAGCTGGGATAATTTCACAGTGCATGCCAATGCAGGAATTACAGTGTCCTCATGTAACACCAGTAAGACAGCTGAAAGTCGTAGCTCTGTGCTTCTTAAACTGGAGGAACAAGCTTGCCTCTTGTAAACCCAGCTGAAAGAGGGCACAGGGCTGGAGGATGATGCTCACAAAGCTATGGCTTGCCTGAATATCCCTGCTCATGTTTCTTAGACTAGCACAGGGGTTTTGAGTGTGCTCATTGATTTTTTATAATCCTAGGCCTCAGGCCTCCTTCAGAGCTCAACTCTCAATACAGTGGTTCCTTCGGAATGTTCCGTTAGCCTTCCTGCTCCTCTACCATCATCTTGGTCCATTTAAGTGGTTAAGATATTAACAGCTAAAATTTCTTTAGAATTATCTCCAAGATATCAGGTGAGCTTTGTAATGCTCCTCTTTAAGGTCTTTGGTTCTGTGCATCTGTTAACATAAGACACACAGATTCAAAGCAAGGACAGTGGGAATTGGTCCAGGGGCTAAAAGTCCTTCACCATGGGATGGAGAAGACCAAAGGGAGACAGGCCTTAGATGTAGGAGACCTTGCCCAATGTGGAGCCTTCCAGGCTGCTCTTCCTTTCCCTTCTTATGAAAGCACTGCTCGTTCTGGAGCTCTGCTGGGTGGAATGTTGAACTCAGCAACTCTTCCATCTTCTCAAGGTTGCTAGCCCTTGAATAAACCCTGTCCCTCCAGCCAGCCGTCACCCACTGAACACTGACCCTTCATGCAGTGAGCAGTCTGGACTTTAATCCCATTCACACTCAGGTAGTGTGAGAGCGAGTTACACACGGAGCACAACAACTTTAAACTCTCCAGGGAAGCAACCATGTCTAGAGCAGTGGTTCTCAACCTTCCTCATGCTGCCGCCCTTTAAAACAGTTCCTCATGTTGTGGTGACCCCCAACCATAAAATTATTATTATTATTTTTGGATTTCTTTGTACTATTGTTTATACAAATCCAATAAAGGTAAAACCGCATCAGGGAAAGGTAAGGAAACACCACCAGACAACAATGGCACACATGGGTGCAGAACTTGACAACTAGAAAATAGTCAGCTTATCAACTTAAATGAGAACTGAACACTTGAGAGGAGGGGGACAAAGGAAAGCGTGTGGGCACATTTATTCTACTTGATTCACAGTATAAATTAGATCTATGTAAATAGAACACAAGAGCTCATGCTTGGAGCAAAACCCTCCTGAGTTTAAAGGCTGAAGTCTGTATTGTAAAATTTTGAGGAAAGGGTGAATTCTATTGAAACTTGGCAAAGTATTTTACCTGGACTATGCTTTATACATATCCACAACACGCTTCTGTAACTTCTTGACATACAAAGTAGGCTCTTAGCATCCAGTTAAACATGTTTTCATAGAATTATTTTTGTTGCTACTTCCTAACTGTAATTGTTATGAATTGTAATATAAATATTTATATTTTCGGATGTTCTTTGGTGAACCTTGTGAAAAGGTTGTTCAACCCCCAAAGGGTTTGTGACCCACAGGTTGAGAACTGCTGGTCTAGAGACTAAAGTTCTATTTATATTTATTTATTTACTCTGAAAGGTTTTTAAATTTTATTTTATGTAGCTGAGTGTTTTTGCCTGCGTGTATGCAGTGGTATCCTTATAAATACTGGGAGACTTGAAGAGGGTGTTGGAACCTCTGGAGCATTACAGATGGTTGCTACCATGTACATGCTGGGATCTGTATTTGGGCTCTCTGGAGAGCAGAAATTGCTCTTACTCACTGAGCGACCTCTCTAGCCCCTCTTTATATTTAAAGCACATTAAATGCTTCATGGTTAGTTTAATGTGTTCACTGCACTGGGCCAGATGCTGTAACAGAGATGACAGGGCCCAAGTCTTAGTGTAAAGGAGGAAAAAGTGATTTTATCTTTCTTAGATTGAATCCTTGTAATAAAAGACTAACAAGACAAACAGAAGATTATGGGCATGTGTATGTAGGAGACAGTCAGGGGAAAATGAGTAAATCTAAGAGTTGCCATGATACTCTAGAATATGTAATCACCTTCAGCATCTTGAACAAAGTAAAAGGGCTTTGAGTTCTTAAGGCCAACCAATGGCCAGGCCACAAACACATGAGAAACTGACAGGCAATGGCTGATCATCAGGTTCCATATGTTGCTTTTTTTGATGTCACCTCCAAGTATTTAAGGACCTAACCAGGCATGGTGGCACTCACCTTTAACCTCAGGGAGGCAGAAGCAGGAGGATCTCTGTGAGTTCATGGCCAGTCTGCTTTTTACATAGTAAGTTTGAGTCAGAGTTTTGTGGTGAGACACCCCTCCTCCCCAACAGAAACAGCAGCCACAACAGCCCTGGCTCCCCAAACCACCAACAGGCAATAAGGCTCTAAGGTTAGCTTTGGGGATCAGCCTCATTGCTAGGGAAATAAATAGGAGAGCATAGAGGATTTTCTTTCTTTATGGGGTAGCCCATGCTAGTGTTTTATCCTGGTCCAAGCCTCCTCCTCCTCTTTCTCATCCTTCTCTTCTTTCTCTTTTTCCTTCTCTTCCTCTTCCTCCTCCTCTTCCTCCTCTTCCTCCCCCTTCTCTCTGTGTGTTTCTGTCTCCAAGAGCTTTTGTAGTTTAAAAAATATTTTTTTTTATTTATTATGTATAGTGTTCTTCCTGCATGCCAGAAGAGGTTATCAGATCACATTATAGATGGCTATGAGCCACCATGTGGTTTCTGGGAATTGAACTCAGGACCTCTGCAAGAGCAACCAGTACTCTTAACCTCTGAACCATCTCTCCAGCCTGCTTTGTTGTTCTTAAAAATAAAAATTTCTCAGCAAAGGCCCACCATAAATATGGGTGGTACTTCCTGGTGGAGGATGGGAACCTTTGCTGTTTTGCTCACTTTGCCTTTCAGGCTTGCTGGTCAGTGCATCAACCCCATTATTTCTGAGGATAATTCCTTTGCTGAGGAAACCAACAAACCAGCTTCTTTGGACTGGAGAACAGTGGCTATCCAAGAATCCTCTGGGCCTTTGGCACCAGACTAGGACTATTGGGGCATCTGACTTCATGTACTGAGCACATACTCAGTTCTTGGCCTCTCTGGTGCAAGACAGCCATTGATGGATTTCTTGAACTGAATCACCTGAGCCAACCTAATAACTTCCTTTTAAACATGTATTATTTCTGTCTGTTCTGTTCTAGAGAATCCTGACTAATGTACAAGGTGTTCTGGAAACCAGTGACTTGGACAGTTGGCTTTAAGTGGAGGGATTTGGCAAGATCCAGCCTTGATAGGGAAAAGCCTGAAAAGAATTTGGAGCAAAGCCATTCTTGTTAATTTTAAGGAGATATTTTCATTCATTATATTTACCTTTACTTTTTGTTGTGCTGTGATCAAACCTAGCATATGCTTGGCCAAGTGGTCTACCCTTGGAGCATCTGGCCCAATAGCTTCCTAAAAAGAGCCGTTTCATCACAGGATGCTTTAGTTCACATAAATCACAGGAAAACAGATTTCTCTTGGTTTTAGATCCAATCACTTTGTCTTTCTGTCTCCACACACACTCCCATGTGACTTCAGATTTCTTCCACAGAGACAGGGTACATTTTCTTCCTCCTTAACTTAGGTTCAGCTATATTCTTTCCTTTGTCAACAGTGTCAAGCCCAAGCCAAGGGCAAGTGTCCTTATAGATTTCTATTTCTTCAGCCTCAGTCACAAGATGGCTGCGTCTAGATTGGGCCACTGATCCAAGGAGAATGAAGAACTAGCTGAGCCTGGACGAGCATAGCAACCTCCTTCCATCCTGTTATCTTTTGAGGGTGAAATGTGCCCTAGAGGCTCATGTGCTTGGCCACTTGTTCTCCATCTGCTGGTGCTACCTGAAAGGTTGTAGGTGGGGCCTGGCTGGAGGAAGTGGCTACTTGGGAAATAGGCTTTGAGAGTTATTGGCTGGCTGTGCTTCTGCCTGGATTGTCTGTGCTTCTGGGCCCCAGCTGTACACTCTGTCTTCCACGGATTCTCCTTTTGATACCTTTGCAAACCACAAGCTCATATAGATTCCTGATTCTCTAAGTTGTTTCTGTCTGAAATCTTGTCACAGCCACGAGGAAAACAGCCACTGCAGCCGCACATATTTTGAGGATGAACTGGCTGTTGTTTCTATCTACTGAGTTTTGGGATGGATTGTTTATTCTGCAATGATTTACTGATTATTCCTCTTTTAAAAAAACATAACCATTTGAATGGATGTCTTAGGCTGCTTAATCAAAACATCGGATTCATTATTCATTTTTCTTTGTACAGAGAATCACAACAAAGTTGGTGATGATCTGCAAAATGCAAGTACACCACTAGACAGCTCTTTTAGAAGAGTGTTGGCTGCAGCCCGTGGGATTTTCTTCATGGTATCCTCTGTGGTTTCCTTGATTGCAGCTCAGGCAGAGCCCATCACCGCTCAGGCTCATTGTTTTTGAAGGATCTAACGAGCTTACATTATGCTGTCGGCTCATTGATTAAGAGCATCTTCAGGCTGAGAGAAGATCATTGTTATGGAAATTGCTCCACTCCCATCTATTTTTTCCCCCAATAAACAGGGTGAAAATGAGAACGGAGGAGAGGGAGGAGCGAGCTGTTAAACCAAGCCGTAACTGCAGGCCCAATAGTGCTTTATAATTTATAAAACAGGGTACCTTAATTTTTCATAAATATTACTAAGTTGATTTACCCATGATTTGTATTCCGTTGCTGATTTGAGAGATCAGAGTTTTACATTTTCTGGGAGCCTGTTTTGGTTCCTAGGAGAGGCAGCGGAAGGCTCGTTGGAACTATTGGATAACAAGGTTTATTGCGGAAGAGAAAAGACCTTGACACAATGTTGGTTATTATTATTTTTTTAATTAAAGATTTTATATTTTGAGGACACCACAAGAACATGGCACACAGAATCAACTAAGCAGAGCTCATAGGGGCTCACAGAGACTGGAGTGACAATCATGGAGTCTGTATGGGTCTGACCTAGATCCTCTCTATGTATGCTATGGTTTTGTAGCTTGTTCTTGTGGGACTCCTAGCAGTGGGAGCGGGGGCTGTCTCTGACTCTTTTCCCTGCTCTTGGGACCCTTTTCCTCCTACTGGGTTGCCTTGTCTAGCCTTGATATGAGAGTTTGTACCTAGTCTTAATGTAGCTTGTTATACCATGTTTGGTTGATATCCCTAGGAGGCCTGCTCTTTTATGAAGGGAAACAGAGGAGAAGTGGATCTGGGGAAGAAAGGAGGTTTGTGTGTTAGTGTGTGTGTGTGTGTGTGTGTGTGTGTGTGAATAGGAAGGAGTGGAGGAGAAGAAACTGCAGTTGGGATGTAATGTATGAGGGAAGAATAAAAAAGGCAAAAAAAAGATTTTATGTTTTCATTATGTGTATATGTGCACATCTGGGGTATGGGTTTGTACATGTGAATACAGGTGCTGATGGTATCCAGAAGAGGGCACTGGTTCTCCTAGAGCTGGAGTTACAGGTGGCTTGTGAGCTTCTGACATGGGTGTTCAGGACTGAACTTGGGCCCTCTGCAAGAGCAGTACAATTCTCAACCACCGAGCCACCTCTAATAAGTCTCCGTTCCTGGCTTTCTTTTACTTGAGTGTAGCAGTTCTGATTAGCAGCTTTAGTGACTCAGGAGGCTTTAGGGGCCTGAATGAAGCTGTGTTATGGGCCAGGTCCTCATGGATGTCTCTGTATCTAAGAGGCTATGTGTCTCATGATGCAATTTGTTCTTCATGGGTTCCTGTGCATAAAAAGAAATATGTATTTATCTTTGTCCTTAGGTTTTGTCACAGAACTCCTAAATTTCTTGGGATGCTGGAATGACAAACGTCCTCTGTGTACTAATAAGGTGACTTGTGGCTGGGTGTCCTAGTAGCTTCCAGATGAGGGCTGGTCACTAGCAGGAGCGAAGCATGATGGGAGGGTTGACATGTTCAGCACTTCCTGTTCTTCTGTACTTTTAAGGGGAGTAAAGTGGCTGCAGGTTGAGTTTAATCACCAATGGCCTAATTAACTATATTTAACTGATGAAACCTCTATGAAAAACTCTGAGAAAGGAGGTTAGACTTGAACGTGCCTGGAAGTAAGCCTGGGAAGGGGATGAAAATGCCGTGATCTTTCTCTAGGACTTTGCCCTGTGCATCCTTTCCATTTGGCTCTGGCTAGACTGTGACTCTTATAATTAACTAGTAAATGTAGGTGAGATATCTTCCTACCTGGGTGAGCTGATGGAGAGGGTGCATAAGAACCCACAACTGATAGTGAAGTTGTACAGAAATGTGGGCAACCTGGGGACCAATCCTTAGGACTGTGTGTGAGCCCAGGACAGACTTGGGGGTACTGAGTTCTGAAATGTGTGGACTCCGATGGTAACTCCAGGTAGACAGTGTTAGAACTGAACTAAATTTCAGCATCTCCAGTTGATTGCTATGAGGGACCAACCCCAAATTTGACTTCACAAGTATTAAGAGTGAGAACAAAATGCATTGTCTGTTGGAACCTTCCTTAGAGACCATTCACTTCCCCTGACTGTGTCCATCTGCCCCTTTTCTGGACATTTCCAGAATACGCAACTTAAAACGTAATTTTCTTTGAAAAATTCTTGCATTTATACAACATATCAGATCATCATCATCATCATCATCACCCCTAGTGCCTCCTATCTCATCTCCCTTGCAATTTCATGTCCTCTATTTTTCATTGTTATTGATATGCCCTGAATCCAGTTAGTCCTGCCCATATGTGCATGGGTGTGGGACCACCCACTGGAGCATGAACAACCTACTCAATGGCCATGTCCCCAAAGGACATGACTCTCTCTCCTTTAATAACTACCTACTTCCCTTTTAAAAAATACTAGTACTTTTTCAATTATAATGTGGACTAAAATTGTCTGGATGACTTGCTAAGTCACCCATCCTGGTCTTACCCCACACATCCTGAGTCTGGTGTGAGATGGGCTCAAGTCTTTGTATCCCTAATGAGCTCCCAGGTGGGGCCAATGCGCCTGGATTGCAGACCTTACTTTGAACTGTTGTGCCTGCTTCTGAATTCTTTCATTAAGTACCCCATTGCTCAGTTCTCCAAACTGCTTTCTTTTCATTTTTTCCCAAGTCTTGTCTGTCTTTGGGGTCCACATCTCCCACTGTCTGTCTTCTTTGGGGTTCACATTTACCTCTGCCTGTCTTCTTTGGGGTCCACATCTATCACTGCCTCTCTTCATTCAGAAGACTCAGCCTCCTCTCAACAAACTTTGGGGTAAAGGCCTCATGGTGGCTTGAATATGCTTGGCCCAGGGAGTGGCACTATTCAGAGGTTTGGCCTTGTTGGAGTGGACATGGCCTTGTTGGAGGAAGTGTGTCACTGTGGGGGTGGGCTTTCAGACCCTCCTCCTAGCTGCTGAGGACAGTCTGCTCCTGGCTTCCCTTGGATGAAGATGTAGAACTCTTACCTCCTCCAGAGCTAGGCATGCCTGGACTCTATCATGATCCCTCCTTGATGATAATGGACTGAACCACTGAACCTATAAGCCAGCCCCAAGTAAATGTCTTTTATAAGAGTTGCCTTGGTCATGTTGTCTGTTCACAGCAGTAAAACCCGAACTAAGACAGGTCCCAAGGAAAGTACTTTCTTTTGTAAGAGAGTAACGTTGGTTGTTATTCTTCTTTTAAGGGCTTGAAATCTAGGTAAGAAGACATTTGTATAGACAGGTTTAATCTTGTCTTGTCCTGGGCACTAACCTCTAAGTGCCTACTGGGTAAAATGGTTCTTGGGCTAGATCTGGTAGTTTTTGTTAAGTGTGCCTTTGTTCATTGAGCTGAGGTAGCAGAACACCTTAGGTTGGCTTGCTTATAAACAACAGATACTTATTGTTCACAGTTTTGGGACTGGGACATCTAAGATTAAGGCATCAGCAGACTGGAAGGCTGGAAGCACTGTCTCCTTCAAGAATAGCCATGCTGGGAGGCCAGCTGGAAGCTCTGTGTTTGGCCTCTTCTGGATTCTACTCTGAGTTCGCTTTCTGTTGGTTAATGCTAACCTGCACCCTCTCACTTTAGTAAATTATAGCTGTGCAGACAGTGATGTCTTGGAGTTCCATGAAACTTCCTGGTAGAGTTGAACCTGAGAGTATGCTCACAGATGGCATTAGATCATCAAAGGTAAACATGCTGGGGCGGGAAGAGAAAGTGGGTTTTTAGGTGTCTGGTGGAAGAAGCCAGCCTTGGGTGGGAAAAGCTGCTGTTGGTGGGTTTGCTTTTGGAGGAGAAAGGACTCAAATTATGTCATAAAGGATAGGTGAGATTAAAATGGTGAAAATAACTCTTAAGTCTTATTTTCCTAAAAATGTTTTGGAGACATACAAGGTTATAAAGAAAAAATGGAAAAGAACTCAAATTCTAAAAACCACTATTGATTTAATGTTATTGACTTTTCTTTAGGTCTTTATATGAGCACACAATGGCTTTTAAGTTTTTAATATGGAAAATTCCAGACATTAGGAAGTAGGAAGAGAGTATAATGAGCCCCATCTATGCATCATGCAGTTATTAACTTGTAAATAGGTTAATATTATTGTTTTTATTCCTCCTCCCTTTATTACCTCAGTCTTCTGAGTTATTTTATACTGAACCCAGATGTTGTTTACTTTCATTTGTAAACATTTTATTTTGAATACATTGTATGTATGTATGTATATGTGTGTGTGTATGTATGTAAGTATGTATGTATATGTGTGTGTATGTATGTATGTATGTATGTATATGTGTGTGTATGTATGTATGTATGTATGTATGTATGTATGTATTTGTGTGTGTCCATGTGTGAAGCACAGAGTGTAATTGGAGGTCAGAGGACAACCTGCAGGGGTTGGTTCTCTCCCTCTAGCACATGGTTCCTGAGGATTGAATTCAGGTTGTCAGGCTTCAGACATGGAGCCATCTTGTTTGCCCTCATTTGTAAATATTATTAGTAAGAATCGCTAAGAGATAATAGCTGTACTTCTGAATGTATCACAATATCATCACTACCTCACACAGATCAGCAAAAATATCTTAATTTACAGAATATCCAGCTAATGTTCACATTTTCTGCCTTGTTCTGTAAATTCATTTTTTTAAATATAAATTGTTTGAATCAAGTTCCATCTAAGACCCACATCTGTCATATGGATAATAAGCCTCTTAAATCTCTTTTTAAAATAAATGTTAGTAGGCCAGGGAGACACTCTCAGCCAGTATACTGCTTGCCTTGCAAAACTGAGGGTTCCACTTAGATCCCAAGAATAGTGTGTATGTGGTGTATGTTTGTATTTGTGTGTGTGTGTGTGTGGTTTCACACACCCACAACCCCCAGGCCAGGAGAGAGCCTGCCTCAAAAAACCAAGGTAGATAATAGTATCTGAGGAATGACACTCAAGGTTGATCTCTGGACCTTGTATGTGCTCACATGAGCGTATGTACTCAGATACATATGGTGCACAAATACACATATATACATGCAAATAAAGGGAAACCATATGGAGTGTGATAAAACCACCCAATTTAGGCATACCGTCTATCTGTTGTGTTACACTATTCCCATTAAGATGGAGAATATTTCTACCAGTCTTACACATTGCCTTGGGGCTCTTTAAAATTGAGTACTGAGATCCCAGAGGCCCTGAGTTTTGTTCCCACTACCCATGTTGGGTTGTTTTACAATTGTCTATAACTCCAGGGAATTTGACTTCTTCTTCAGGACTCCATGGGTCAGACAGACAGATAGACAGACAGACAGACAGACAGACATATATATATCCTACATATATACATAAACTTAAAAATAGTAAGATAAATTGATCAACAATAACAACAAAAAAATGCTCCGGCTCACCTCCCCCAGTGGCTCTGACCCTCCCTAGGTAGCTTGGCACTGTGATTTGGGATAGTTTTATTTGGTGAATCTCCCCAGTTTTTTTTGCACTCTGCAATTGACTTTTCCCTCCTCTGAGCTGTCTGGGCTCTCAGGTTTAGCCTTACCTGTCTGTGGCCTTGTCTTTTGGGTGGAGCGTTCTTGGATCTGCTTTCTAGAGTCACCGTAAGTCCATGTACTATCGTCCAGAGTTATTTGCTTACTTTTGCAGCCCTTTGATGACCTTTCTTGTCTTTCTGTGCTAGCTCTGTTTTGTGGAAAAACACCAACCTGCCAAATCCAATGGGGATATGAACAAGAAATAGTTTTTTTTTTTCTGCCATTGTCTCGAGCCACATTTTGTCAATTTTCTTTCCTGTTCCTTAATAATATAGGATCAACTTTCAAGCTTTCTCTTACTTTTCATTTTTCCATATCCAGGGTGGAACTCAAATCTACAGTGGGTTGAGCTCTTCCTCCTCTTCTACCCTATGAGTCTAATTCCAGATCTACATCATATGTATGCTTTGGGAGCAGGGAATTTGTTTGGAGGATCTATTCTTCTGCTTTCCCCAGTCTAGTTCTTCTGGAATCAGGAAGGAGAGGCAGTGAAAGCAGATCTGTTGCAACTGACTGCCCAGGAGAAAAGAGAAGACACCTGCCTCTGCCCTCCTTGGCAAGAAATGTTCTGTGTGGAGGGTGACTCCTCTAAGAGGATTCTTGGGGAACAGTGAGCACATCATGCTCCTGTGAGCCTATGCTGGTCCAGATAATGTGGCTAAGGTGTGTGTGTGTGTGTGTGTGTGTGTGTGTGTGTGAGAGAGAGAGAGAGAGAGAGAGAGATACAGAGACAGAGAGAGACAGAGACAGAGAGAGAGAGTATGAGGGAGACACAAGCATAATTGCTCATAGGAAATTTGTGGTCTCACCATGAGGACAAGACAATGTCCTACACATAAGTTAAACCTTGCTTTTTGAGTCATAGAAAAGTGGTTTCCCCAAAGAAAAAGCCACGACCTCCATTAAAACTCCACTCTCATCTGCCTCCCCAAGTCCGTTACTCTTATGAGAATAAGGGCGAGCACTACAGAGTGAGCAAAAGGGCTTTGGCTTTCCGTGGCCTGAAGTGATCTTTCTTTGTGTGCTGAGGGCATCCTTCCTTTTTTCCATGAAGGGGGTGGGAAAGGCTTGGATTTTGTGGGAATCATGAAAGCTTGATATTTATTTCATGGCATTACAGCTAATCCTAATCTCTACCTGGATTTATTTCTAGACTTGATTGATGGTGACTTGTAACCCTTTACTGCCTCTGAGTTTCCCTGTGGTCCTCATCTCTCTAGCCCACCTTTTCGGATGGCTCAAAAAAAAAGACATCTTAGTTTCTGTTGTTTATCAGGCTTGTTGTTAAATGAAAGATGAAAAGCCGGTGCAGCCAGGTGTAGGAGCTACAGGTTCATCACTTCTCTCCCCAAACAAATTATCTTGAGATCCTTCAACGCCAGGAACACATTTAATGAAGGATCTCATCCAGATGGTAGAAGGTAGAGAGTTTCACATTCAAATATTTTTTTAATTATAATTGCAAAACCATGGACAGATTTCTGCTGACGCTTTGGGGAGTTTACAGAGAAGATGTCTGGCAGTCTGCAGCCAGGCATCACGGGCACTAGGTTTTATTGTCTCAGAAAAGGCATAATGACTACTGAAAGGTACTAATTGCCAGCAGTTTGTCATGATGGAAGGGGATAGTGCATTTGTTCTACCCTGTAGACTTTTACTTCACAAAGACAATTTAAGGTACACGAGAAAACAATCACATATTGTTCTAATCTTAGTGGCATTTGCAAATTATTTCATCTCCATCAAAGGGCATTTTGAATAAATCTTGTGGCATTAAAATCCTTCAGTGAAAGTAGTAAAATACCATGGAAGAGAGTGGGCTTGATTTAGGGCTTTATCCATCTTTTTCCAGGCTTGTGAGCAGTCAGGTTATGCAACCTTCCCTAGTGAGCTTCTTTTACAGTGAGAGAAACACCGGGACACTGGCTGGATAGTTTCTAAGCTCTTGCAGCACTGAGAAATGAAAGTAAGTATTAAGGAGTTTACCTGAGCAGTAAGTATTTATAAACTGAGCTAGTGCCAGGGCTGAATAGCTCTTAGTGGTATAGTGTTTGCCTGGTATCGGTGCAGTCCTGGGTTTGGTTTCAATATTATAAGGTAAGCAAGGCAATGTAGGCTTTAGAGTTTTCAAAATGTACTTTTAATATGGGTTCTTAAATGCTTTAACCTCCCTTCTAGCCCACCACCCACCAGAGGTAGTGGAAAAGAAAGGTTATTAGGATATGGGGGTGGGGGGTAGGGAAGTAGATTGGTTTAGAAGTAGTTCTTTGGAACAAATCCAATATGCATAGTCAGGATATATATAACAACAGTTCAGTTCAGTAGTGTCAGGATAGCAAACACAAATCAGCAGCGGTGACACGACCCAGCAGAAATAGCCAGGCCTCAGCTGAATCGGAACGAGTCAGCAGGAGCTACCAGGACCAGCAGGAATGCCAGAAGTTCTCTGCCATGCCTCTTTTAACAAAGTGAAGATCAGCAAAAACATGAGACTAACAGTGTGTTGCAAAGCTAACTATGCAAGCCTGCCATCACTGTCTGTTGAGTCATATTTATACTCTCTCCAAACATCAAGTGTCCTCCTGTGGGACTTGCCTTTATCACATGAGTCTGTCTTAGCAAAACTCCATGTGAATCTGTATCAGCTGACTTTACTCTGCCAATCATCCCAAGTCCAAGGAAGTGTCAAGAACCCACAAGAAACCACCAGAACACCACCAGAAGGTATTTGGTGCATTTCTTTTTATGATGTTACCACAAGCAGAGCTCAGCAATGCAGTGTAAGGTGAACCAACACATGTGTGTCGTTAGTGAAGAATAGTGAGGCAGAGCAAAGCAAACCTGCACTCAAGCTCCCACTGTCTGTGGGGACATATAGTTATATTCCTTCATCATGTGTCCTTTGATGTGTTTGTTTCAGCAAAACATTTTCTCACCTGTGTTTGCTTCAGTGAAATGCTCCTTCATGTGTCTGCTTTAGCAAAACATCCTTTAGTCTGTGTCTGCTTTAGGAAAACACTCCTTTACATGTCTGCCCCAGCAAAACACCATCTGACACAACTGACTTTCCAAAGAAACCAAGAGTTTTCACTTCAAGACAAAGCAAAACAATGAAACCCTCAGGCTATAGGGAAGCACCAGAGAAACTTGGTGTGTGTGTGTGTCTGTGTGTGTATGTGTGTGTGTATGTATGTATGTTTCTGTGTATATGTGGATGTTTGTGTATGAACATGTATATATTTGTGTGTCTGTGTTTCTCTGTATGTTTGTATATGTGATTATGTATGCATATATATGTATATATATGTATTTGTGTATGAATGTGTGCTTGTATGTACATATGTGTGTATATGCATATGTGTTTGCATATGAGTGTGTGCTTGTGTATGTGCATATAAGTATATATTTGTGTGTGTGTTTGTGAATATGTGTGTGTGTGTATTACATATTTTGAGATGGTTCTACTATCTCGCCATGTTTTCTACTTTCTTCTTGCTATTTAAATTTTGTTTTTTGTATATTTAGTTTTTAATCTAGTTGTTCTACTGAGTGATCTTTGTTATAATAGTTTTTTGAGTTGAAGTTTAATTTGAGGATAAAAATCTATAACAATCTAGAACCTCAATGCTGAAGAGAACTGACAGCAGCACCCTTCTGTGTTGTGAGCTTTAGACTGTATCTTTTTAAACGAAGGGTTTGTTATGGTATATATTATGTGCCTTATCAAATTTAGGCTTAAAAGCTGTTAATTATATGTTGTTTTTATGCCAGCCATCAAAATAGATACTACATCTTTTTCTTTAACTCATTGCTATGATGAATTGCATTGATTTATTTCTGGATGTTAAACCATTTTAAAATATAAAATCATTCTAAAATTTCTGTAATAAGTCCAAGTCACTAACTGCATGACAGAAATATAATTCCAGCCAAGTATGTTGGGACATGCCTGCACTTTCAACATTTTGGAGGTTGAAGCAGGAGGATTACAAGTTCAAAATCAGCCTGAACTCCATTGCAAAATTCTATCTCAAAGGAAGGAAGAAAGAAAGAAAGAAAGAGAGAAAGAAAGAAAGAAAGGAAGGAAGGAAGAAAGAAAGGAAGGAAAGAAGAATTGAGGAGTAAATGGAATAAAGACACATTATATACATGTATAAAATTGTCATAATGAAACCCATGATACTTAATTTATATGTGCTAACAAAAAAGGCTATCTTTTAGTTCAAGGTTATACTTCTTCAAAATTTAGAAAAAAAAAAAAGAAAGAATAAAAACCCCATTTATGGAGATATCTAGTCTGGGCCTGAGCATAGAGCAGATCCCAGATGTCAGCTCCGTACCCAACCTCCAAAACCCAGAGGAAGAGGGCCTCCCAGGAGCTCTAACCCAGGCAGTATCTCAGGTAAAAATGAATCACCCATGATGTCTTCTGTTAGAAGTTCTAATCCAGATATTGGCCTCCGACCTTATACTACTCAGACCTTCGATGGGCCATTGACAAGAATATCAAACAGCTAGAGATTGACATCACTAATCTGAAGAAATCCCTTGTTTCGCTGTCTGAAGAGACCTCCAAAAACTTCAAAGGACTTTATTGGACTTGATTTACTCTTTTATAATAGAAAAGACTGTGTACAGCTCTTGACTGTCTACGGCCCTTAAAGAAGAATATTGCCTTTACATAGACAAGACAGGGATGGTTAAAGAGAGCACGAAAAAGGTCAGAGAAGGCCCTGAGAAAAGACAGAGAGAGAAAGAGAAAGATGAGAGCTGGTACAAGAATTGGCTTTCAACCTCTACATGGTTGTCAACCCTACTTCCTCCCATCTTGGGACCATTAATTGGGTTATTTTTGCTTATTTCTTTTGGCCCCTGGGCCTTAAATAGACTGACTAACTGTGTGCAACAACAGGTAAATAATTTGGTAGCAAAACCTATTCAGATACATTATCATAAGTTAGCTATGGAGGACCATGAGACTCAAGATGAGGTTGTTACTCTATCTAGGGTGTTCCCAAAACCCATCTCCACCCAACCTAAAAGGGGAGACTTCTGCCCCTAGACCAAGCAGAGAAGGGCTACCCAGAACCCCCTCTGACTGGTGATCTGAATTCTTGCTTAGACTGTGAGGCTAAGCACTGCAAGGGAATATAAATAATAGTTAAAAATATCTCTGTCCCTGAGGGACAAGCCTGACTGCATAGGGATTGATGTCAAAAGTATCCCCTCTCCAGGAAAAAGACATCGGGATGGGTATGGCCCTCATGCCTCACTGGACAACAACAGGGGGACTGGAGCCATTACAAGGTCCCCTTCAATTACTGGAGGTCAGGCCTCTATCCCCGCCTTCCCAAGATTAGAATTGCCACAGCCCTTCTATACTTAGAGAAGGGAGGAGATGTCAGGGGCAGCCCTGCTTATACACTGAAGGCCTAAAATCAGCCATAGGCCTAAAATCAGTAATAGGCCTGTCATACATGTATACTAACACCAAGTCTTGTGTCTCTGTGGAAAAACATTGAAACAGATGGCTATAAGCTGTTATAAACAGGCAGCTTTTGTGGAAATTTACCAGCCTGAGTAGTCATAGACCTGGTAAATAGGTAGCCTTGGCGGATAATACCAACTTAGATAAGGACAAGTGAATCATAGACAGAGTCGTAGTGACCTGTCCCCTGAACCTTCACCCAGGCGATACCATGTTCTAAAAGATCTGTATTCCCCCTGAACACCCACGCTCCGGTGTCATCCCCTTCCCCATGTTCTGCCTTTTTGTGTTTATAACCCCTGTGTGAATAAGTAAAAATTATGATTTGATTAAAAAAAAAACATTTACCTCCTCTTGTACTCTGCCTAATTTGGAAACATGGGAAAAGTTGATGTATAATTGTTGACCAGCTCTCTCTCTCTTGGAGATTCATATTGTAGTGGCAAGAGAAAGCCTCCAATCTCCAATTTCTCCTCCAATAATTTTATTTTTCAGCTTTTGTTCTTTTTGGAGGTCACTGTGGTGATTTCCAGCTTCACAATCACCAGGTCCATTTTCAAAAACCCTACAGTTGGTTTTCCTTAGAATATGTAACTTCAAACAGGGAAAGGAGTTATTTTACTTACCTTTCTATTGCTATAATAAGACACTACAACCAAGGCAACTAATAGAAGAAAGAGTTGGGGGCTCACAGCTTCTGGGATGAGTGGAAGCATGGCAGCAGGAAAGTAGGCATGACCCTGGAGCAGTAGCTGAGAGCTTGCATCTGATCTATAAGCACAGGTAGAGAGATAGAACTAACTGGCAATGGACTTTTGAAATCTTGAAGCCTGCTCCCAGTGACGTACCTCCTTCAAAAACATACCTTTTAATCCTTCCCAACTTGTTCCACCAATTGGTGACCAAGCATTCAAACATATGAGCCTACGAGAGTCGTTTTCATTCAAAGCACCATAGCTGTTAATTTTTCATCTGATAGAAGACATACCATGAAGGTTTAAACTCAAAAGTTAACTGCCCCAGGACACATCCTGGGAGGAGCACTTTCCAAAGACTTCCAAAGACACACACATTCCAGGGGAAGGGCCCAAGATAAGAGGTAATCAGGAAGCTGGGCCCTTAATGTAACAAACCTGGGCAAACGGAAGCCGCTTAGCTAATACTCGTTGTTACAAAGATAATGTGCAATTCTGAGTTATCTAGAAACCAGGCCTGGGAACAGTTGTTGAAGTCAGCCTTTGTGGTTATTGATTAAGAGGTAAAACTGCCCTCGTGAACTCTGTGAAAATAAAATGGTATAAAAACTGCTCTCAGCTTTGGCTCTGGGTTCCTCTTGCCTGCGTGCAAGGGAACCCCAGTGCACTGGTTATCAACAATAAACCTCTTGTTATTGCATTGAATCCTCTGTCTGTGAGTGTTTCTGTGGAAGCCTGTCCCCCAGTTTGGATCTTAGAGTCCAACACACCCTCAGCTCCGCATGCACTCCTCTATAGCATACTCTCACCACTCAACGTTTACTAAGCTGCAGGCTGTTCCTATTTTACACGTGTAGGTAGCCTTCTTACTGAAGCTGTCAAAGCAGCAGCACTTTGTGGTATTTACTTGGCGCCGGGCAGAGCTCTCTGGACATTGTCCTTTTACTTACTGAGCCCCCATACTTCCTGTTTTATAAAGCAAGAAACTGAAGCGCTCAGAGCAATCTGGTTAAGCCCTCCACGTTTCTTTTTTTATTATCTTTCCTGCCCAGAGGGTGATCACCAGAGATCTGGGGAAAACTTCTGTGACGTCACACATTGTCACTGAATTCCAGCCTTATGCTCAGCAGGGCTCTAGGTAGCCCTGCCACTCAGGAAGCCCTGGACTAGTAGTTCTAGATGGGTAGACAGCCAACAGAAATCCTTGGGAGCTCAGCACGGGTGCTAAGTCTCACAGCAACAAACCTTAGTGATCACTAAGTCACCACTGCACGTAGGCTCCATCTTCAAGGACTCGAGTCGTTCTTAGTTAGAAATGGCTGGTCTATAATTGAGCTTTGGTGCCTCTGGCTTTTGATGCATGCCTAATGATCATTTGCCTTCTGGTGTTGCTCTGGAATGTTACAACCAGCACTATTAGGAATCAAAATAGCCCTCTGGGCTTTGCAAAGCACTGGGTTTGGACCATTGCAGTCTGAACTTTCTATTTCCATTTGAGAGACTCGTCTTATTATTTTCCAACTTGCAAATCAGTTCCAGCAGATATGTCTGTCCTTTCCCACCCTGTCTTGTCATGTCATTTCACTGATTTTGCTAATAGTGATTTTTCAATAGTTAAAGACTACAAAATATGTAGACATTCGCAGAAATAGGATGCAGTCCAAGAAGCCTTCATTATTCTCAGTGGTGTGACATACGCCATGGCAGGTGTTGGGGAGTGACTCGCAGGTATGGTCACAGTATATGAGAGAATGGGGCAAACAAGGTATTAAGAGAATGAATAATGGCCTCATGGATGCCAGTGTTTGTTCATGCTCTGGGAAGTACTATGCAGGGGAACATCCATACCTATTTTCTTGTTTTTCTTAGTAGCATCTCACTGTGTAGTCCTGGCTGGTCTAGAACTCTGTGTAGACCAAAGCTGACCTTAAACTCATAGAGATCTGCTTGCCTCTCCTTCCTGAGAGCTGGGAAAGAGGGCATGTGCTACCAATCCTGGCCTTCTGTTGTTTCCTGACTGAAAATTTTTTGAGATGCAAGATGTGCTATTATTAGGAAAGTTCCGGGATTAGTTCTTCATTTCATCATCATGCTGTTAAGGCAAAGAAGAAAGAGGCAACTATCCAGAGGCTGCTTCTCTCACCAGTGTTCTTAAGCAGTCCCAATCCAATCCAGTATATTAAGCAGTATAATAAAACTCAAGCTTTGCCAATCAGAAACTATCCACTTGCCTCTAGCTAGGATCTAGCTAGCATAGATGCCCCTTCCTGTTCTGATCTGGGCACTTCTCTGACTGTCAACGATAGTTACCACATGACAGTTAAATGAACTTCCATACTTCATCTGCTGAAACACCACTTCCACCCCCTCCATTCAGATACCAACTCCTATCCTTCAGGTAGGGATTTCATAGTTCAGCTCTGGAGATGTGCAGAACCTTGAGCTCCCTGCTCTGACAGATTGCTTCCAAAGCAGTCTTTCTTGGCTGCTGTCTACTAAGCTTGCCTTTTTGATTGCTGCTGATCCTCTGTATCAGAAAGTCAAACTGTGCCATTTAAGAAGCTGTGTGAAGCCATAGACCCCTTAGGTTTTTACATAGCTGACTTTTATCAAGGCAGAGGTTCTTTAGAAACTTGGATTGGGGCACATGATCTTTCTAATATTTGGGGCTGTAAACTGTGAAGGTTTTAGAGTTTCTTCCTCAAGGTGTGCTTGAAGAGGAAGGTTGTTTTTTTTTTTTTTTTTTTTTTTTTTGTTGTTTTCCTGTAGGAAAGTAACTTTTCAATTTTTGAGTAAGCCTGGAGCTCATATGAAATGAAGTCTTTATGAGATTTTCAGGCAAGCATTGCGATTGAGCCTCAGAAATGAGGCTGCCATGGGCCCTGCAGGTCAGGTTCTGATACAAAGAGCAGAGACAATTATCCTCAATTTACAAACACCTACAGAGATGGCACTCACCTCTCCATATTTTCTTATGCTACTCTTCTTAGAAAATAATTCAGTTGATAGTTAGTGATGTCTTTGGAGAGCAAAGTGACTTGTTGGAGAGATAACTGAGTCAGATCTCAAATCTAAGGAGTCAGATGATCTACGGTGCTGCCAGTCAGTCAGGATAAGTGAGGAGATTCCACCCGTTTTTTGTTTGTTTGTTTGTTTTTTTGTTTTTTTTTTGAGACAGGATTTCAAGCATGTAGTTCAGGATGGACTTGAACTCACGCTCCTCCCGTCTTAGCCTCCTGGACACTGGAGTTACGGGTATACTCTATCACTTTAGGCTCTTATCAATTCCCAAAAGAGTTCAGAAGATGATACCATTCAAAATAAGCAGTTTTGTATACTAATTTTTTAAAAATACTTTATGTAAATAAGTGTTTTGCCTGCATGTATATTAAAGTCAGTTCAGAAAGTTTCCCACGAGAACAAAGCTCTCTATACCAGGAAGAGAATTTTTTTTTTTTTTACCTCTGAGGACTGGGACTTGATGTCACAATGAACCTGAACAAGCTTGTCCAGACCAGCAACTAAGATCTGACCTGAGGTTAGCCTGAGGGCCTATTGCAAGGCCTGGATTAAAAGTGAGCGAGACATGCCACCCACAGCTGCAGGATGGGCTAGCTAGACGGTCTCGGGGCAGACTGGGCCACTGATCTCTGGAGTGAGAGACCATCTGCCCTCATTTCCCAGTACAGCCTGATTCAATCCTTTCATTCTTGCTTGGTCAGGAGACAGATTTGAACAGCCTCCTGTCTCCTGACTGACATTCAGCAAAAGCTCTTAAAAACCTGTGCTGCCACATTGACCCCTGTTTATACTGGCGGCGAGCCCTTTCTAGATATCACTACCAGTATAACCATTATCACATCAGCTTTACTCAGATCTCTCTATACTTCTGTCCCATGATTCATTTCACTTAGCAACTTCAATTTCATTTCTATTGTCTTGTCTTTCCATGGTGATTGGTTTTCTGTTTAATTGGCTTATGGGCTTTTTGTCCTGATTACTTCTGAAACATTTTTTATTAGTATATGCTAAATGTATAAAGCAAGGGTTTCATAATATCATTTTATAAAGTATTTTATAGTATTGTGTACTTTGACTATGCCCAGTCCTCATCACCATCTTCTGTCTCCCTTCCTGTCAAAACTGGGGCCAGGAAATGTGAGGGAAAACAGAGACAGAGCACCTCAAATGCCCTGTATTTCAGACT
The DNA here is from genome assembly GCF_004785775.1 of Grammomys surdaster. Taxonomy (NCBI): domain Eukaryota; kingdom Metazoa; phylum Chordata; class Mammalia; order Rodentia; family Muridae; genus Grammomys; species Grammomys surdaster. The sequence goes on along the minus strand of NW_021604637.1, from coordinate 2,075,692 downwards.
CCAGAGACCAGCATCAGGGTACAGATCTAACTTTTACTCTTCAGTTCAATAACTTAATACAACTTTTCAGCCAATAAGGGTGAGGTTACATAATCAAGGGTCAAATGGGGTGTTGCACACATGGTCCTGTTGAATCTAATTGCTTGCCCATGACTCTCTAGGGAAGGGGGCCCAGGAGAATTTCTGTGGAGACAGAGGAAGCAGCCAATGCCTTTGGCTCTGGTCCTTTGTGGTGTCTCACCGGTTTGCTAGGAGCCACTTTGGATCTCTGGTTCTGTACACCTAGATAGATCAGGATTCCTCGAGTCATCTCAGGAGACCATGGTTTAGCACTCCATCTCACTCCTTCCTCATCCAGACTCACTCCCACATCCCCTGCAGGTCTCTGGTCTTTGTTTCAAGGCTGAGTATTTCTAATAAAAGGGATCTGGTGTGGAGTTGCTGAGCTTTAATATGTCTAATGGCCTGGATTATGAAAAACACACCGTTCTCTCTTGTGTTAGCCTTCTTCTTTTGAAATAGTTTTCTTTTACTTTCACATCAAAACCAAAGTTCCATATATGAGAGAATATGTCATATTTATCCTTCTGGGCTTGGCTTATCTTGTTTAATGTGATGTGTTTTAGTCCCGTCTATTTTCCTATCAATGACATGATTTTATATTTTATGTCTAAATAAAACTACATTGTGTTGTATGCCACATTTTCTTTATCCATTCACCTGTCGATGGGCATCTGGACTGGAAACACACTTGCTGTTGTAGGGGATGGATGTGTAGGCGTCTCTGTGGTCAGCTGACTTAGATCTTTTTGGGTATATTCTTGTTGCACTTTATTTTTTTTCCCAGTAGTGTTAGAGGTTGAACCAAGTGCTTCTCACACGCTAAACAAACACTCCGTCTTAGTTAGGGTTTTATTGCTGTGAAGAGACACCATGACTACAGCAACTCTTATAAAGAAAAACATTTAATTTAGGATAGCTTGCAGTTCAGAAGCTTAGTTCATCACTATAATGGCGGGAAGCATGGTGGCATGCAGGTGGACATGGTGCTGGAGAGGTAGCTAAGAGATGTTCGACATTTGGATCAACAGGCAGCAAGAAGATAGAATGACACTGGGCCTGACTTGAACGCTTGAAACCTCAAAGCCCACCCCCAGTGATTCACTTCTTCCAAAAGGTCATGCCTATCCAATAAGACCACATATCCTAATCCTTTCAAATAATGCCAATGTCTATGAGCCTATGGGGGCCATTTTCATTCAAACCACCACACTCTCTATACTGAGCTCCGTCCACCCCCAGTCCCCACTTTTGAAAAGCCTCCTCACTGGTTTCCATGGCAGCAGCCCTATGTTTCCCTTCCTTCAGCGTTGTATAAAGGTCGCTCTTTTCGACTCCCTGTCCAACTCTTATTTGTTTTCCTAATCTCAATGCCATGGTCTTAAGTTTTTCCTGTGAAGGTTTCTGTATACATATAAAAATAAAATAAAACATGTATGCTTATTTTTCTGCTGTCTTACCTCAATTTAATTTTCAAGCGCATACGTAGAACTTAAGAGGATAAAGCTCCCTTCTTCCAATATTGTTTCTCATTGAGTTATTTGAATTTTTTCCTTTTACACTTTTGGAGCGAACAATAGCATGCTATTCTGGGATGTTCACTGTCATGGCTAGAGAAAGGATCCAGCTCGTATTCGAAGGGAAAAAGGCCTTTCAGAATAAAATGGGGCCTAGTATCAAATGTAAACCCCTTATCAGGGCTGGAGGGAAGAGTCGTTTAGGACCACATGAGTACTGAAGAACCGATGATTATTCTCAAAATGAAAAGAATAGTTATAATTCAGGATGTGACTGAGGGTTCACTAGGTTAAAGCAGTAAAAAAATGTAAGTTGAACTTGGAAGGCTGCTGTCAGTTGCTTTTCTGTTTTGCTGTGAGAGGATCTGTGACAGAGGTGACTTACAGAAGGAAGACTTTGCTCTGGCTCACAGTTTAAGTTTAGATGTTGAGAGTCCGTGATGGTAGACTGGCACGAATAGCTGAGCGCTCACATCTTGAACTACAAGGAGAAGGCAGACAGAGTTCACTGGAAATGGTGGAACACTTTTGAAACCTCAAAGTCTGCCCTCCCTCGGTGACATGCTTTTTCTAGAAAGGCCACGCCTCCTAGTCCTTTTCAAACACACACCAACTGGAGACGAAATATTCAGATATATGAGCCTATGGGGTCCATTTTTTTTTTTTCAAACTACCACATTCAATTCCCAGGCCTCCATAGTGTTGTGGCCATATCATATTGAAAAATGCATTTAATCCAATTTCACACATCCCCAGAGTCTTTCACAATCTCAGTGTTGTTTAAAATTTCAAAGTCCCAAGTCTTTTTGAGATTCAGGGCAATCTCTTGACTGAATCCCTTATAAACTCAAAAAACAAACTTCCAACATACAATGGCATAGAATATACATACTCTTTCAAAAGAGATAGATTAGAGTACAATGAAGAAATACTGGACACAGCAGGGAAAATTCTGTAGCCCCATTTCTGATGCCAAAGGGCTTGCTTAGAGTCTCTGTCCTTCCAGCTTTGGTGCCTGGAGCACACTTCTCCTCACCGGCCATTTTTGCTCCCAACCTGCAGCTCTCCTCGGCAAATATCCTATTCAGGCACCTCTAACACACTGGTGTCTTAATATAATCCAGGATTTACTTTATGGCTTCATGCAATGACCTCCCAGGGCCTCTTGCCCACCCAGGGCCTCATGCAAGGACTTCCCTGGCACAGGTTGCTTGGCCTTAGCTGCTCTCCTTAACTATGGAAAAACACTCCACAACCTCTTCATTTGTATATCCTCCATGAGTTCTTAGTCAGTACCATGACATCAACACTGCCAAGTCTGGCTGCCTACTTGGGGTGAAGCCTGCCTGTTTGGGGTGAATCGTGCCTACTTTGGGCAAAGCCTGGGGTGAATCGTGCCTACTTGGGGTGAAGCCTTTCACATCACATTTGTTTGAATTTTCATTTGTTATTGTTAGGAACAGAAAATTTCTTAGGTAATTTCCTTTCACAAGTTGGATGCTTAGCTGATTAGGGACTTGCTGTGAGGATGCCTTTCCTGTTACCTCAGCCTGGCATTAATCTCCTTATCCTTTTTAGCGTAAATCTTGGGTGTGGTAGTGTTCTTTTTCTCTTCAAACTGTTCATCTTGTGTTTCCCTTTGTCCTGCTTGCTATTTTTCCTTGTAGAGCTACATAGACATGGTCGCTACCAACCATGCAGCAGAGTCAATATTAGGCTGTCTTGAAATCTCCACCACCAAAGAAATTAGTCAGTTACTTTCAAATTTAGCCTCAGGCAAGTTCTTTGACTGTGGACACAAAGCAGTCACATTCATTGCCAAAATTATCATAAGAATGATCTGTAGCTGGTTGCTAATCCAGTCACTAAAACCTCTTGAGCTGGGTTTCCACAGCTGTATCCCCCTCAGCTCTACTGTTTGTCTCCTCAGTGTCTCCTAGGATGGCCCATTAAGCTTGACTTACAACATTCAACCACTTCCCTAGACCAAAGTCTCAAAGTCTTCCTCTAAACCCCCACAGGGTCAGGCCTATCACAGCAACAGCCACTCCCTGGCAGCAACTTCTTTATTCTTTTATTGCTGTGATAAGACATCATAACAAAGGGAACTTATATAGAAAGAGTTTGTTTTGGGCTTATGATTTCAGAAGATTAGAGTCCAGAGGTGGCAGAGTGAAGGTGTTGCAGGAGGAACAGCTGAGACCACGTCTTGAACTGCAAGCAAGAAGCAGACAGAGCTCACTGGCAATGATATAAGTCTTTCTTTTGAAACTTCAAAGCCTGCCCCCAAGTATTTCCTCCAGCAAGGTCACACCTCCTAATCCTCCCTGAATAACCAGTAACTGGGTACTAAGTATTCCAAAGCCTGAGACTTATGGGGAACATCTCATCCAAGCCATTACAGTTACTATAGTACAGTTTCAATTTTGAGAACTGGAGAAGTGACCAGACCTTGATCTGGACCCTGGTGGATATTTGCCTGAACCCCTGCTGATCCTGCACCTGTAAAAGGAAGATGCAAACAGTCAATTATGCAAATATAATCCAAGGCAGGGCCAAGTTCCATTCCAAGCAGGCAGAAGAGTCTGGCAGCTTCAGCCATATGGTTCTGGCTTTATCAAGGATATAGGGGTAGAGAGGTTGTGGAGTCTTTCTTTGTGGTTAAGAAAAGCTTCTGAGTCCCAGTGTGTAGCAGGGAAGTCCCTGCATGGGCATCCAGAGATTGCCATTTATTAAAGCTGTGAAGGTGAAACCTTGATTGCATTGGAGGCCCCAAGACCTCAAATATGCCAGAGCCTGTTGGATACATGTCAAGGAGAGCTGCAGTTAGGATGTTGAACCAGCCAGGAAAGAGATTTGAGTTGCAGTCTGAAAAGCTGGAAAGGAAGAGCCATATCTAATGCCATATCTAATTGTTGGGTTTTAGACCTGGTACAAGCAGCAGAGGTTCCTATTTAACATATAAAAATAGACCTGGCCCCCAGGTTCTCCCAGAATCCCTTAGTCCTTATCTGTTATAAGGTATGGCTGGTATATCCCTCCCCCTACGCTGCACTTTTCTGCCCAAGGACTGGGCTTCCCCTCTCCCTCTTCTTCTCCCTCCCCTCCTCCTTTCTTCCTGTCTCTCTCTCCTCTCTCTCCCTCTCCCTCTCCCTCCATCTCTCTGTCTGCTTGATGATTTCCTTGGCCCAGTTCCTTGGGATTGGTGAACTCACCTGAGAGCTGTCCCCAAATAAACCTGCCTTTCTTTTTAAACCTTCAATTCAGCTTGGAATGGCTTATTTTTCTACGGAGAAAAACCAATTACTAATAAGCCCTTTAACATCAGACATGGAGTAGGAGGATTTGGGGTTTGCCTTGTTGGTTTTCTGTCTTGCTTTGGTCCAGTTTTTACTCACTATTCCCTTTCCTCCCTTTTGACCTGGTAATCATGTATGTTCTGTGCCATTGTATGTTGGGAGTATGATTTTTTTTCTTTCTACTACGTAGCTCTGGCTGAAACTCTATTTAGATCAGGCTGATCTCAGACCCACAAACCTTCCTCTTTGCCTCCTGAGTACTGGGATTAAAGGCATGTGCCACCATACCTGGTGGACTTTGGATTTTTAAACAGTGTTGAGACTGTTATAGACTATGGGGACTTTTGATGTTGGACTGAATGCAGTTTGCATTCTGATAGGGCTACAAGCCTATGGGTGCCAGGGAGTAGAATGTTGTGGTTTGAATGAGAATGGCCCCATAGTCTCACATCTGAATACTTTGTTTCCAGTTGGTACAGTTTGGGGAGGATTTGGAGGTGTGACCTTGCTGGAGAAAGAACACAAACAAGAAAAGCTTGAGCAACTAATATTTAATGATATTAAGAAGTTACTATCAAACAATGATAATGATGATTTAGTCATGCTGGTGCACACAAGGCCATCACTGGTTGGACTTGGGAAGAAAAGAGTTTATTTCAGTTTACTCCTCCAGGCAACAGTCCATCGGGACTGAAGCAGAAACTTTGGAGGAACCCTGCTTTCTGGCTCATTCTCTTCCCCACTCTCTTATATTCCTGAGACCTACCTGCTTATGAGTATGGTGCCTGAAGTGGGATGAGCCCTCCCATATCACTTATCAATCAAGACAATTTCTCAGAGACATGGCTACTGCCCAACTTGGTCAGGACAGTTTTTAAATTAATATTTCCTCTTCCTGGATCACTCTAGGTGTGTCAAAGTGACAACAGAAAGTACTCAGAACACTGACATGGAGTTGAACCTCATTAAACTCTCCCAAAGAGTTCTCTGTTCCAAATATTCCCCAGAAAAAATAAAAGCAAGTTTACTACCTCCATGTTCTCTCTGTCTGGTGGGCACCTGAAGGTGGATGTTAATAAGACCCTAGGACTAGGAGAGTCACGAGATAGAAAGAACCTGGCTCTCCATGGAGATTCATCGCCAACCACAGACATTACCTCCACCTCCGACTGCCATGTGACCAGGGAATTTGTTCTGTATATGAATATATTAGTTACTTTTACGTTGTTGTGACCAAATGCTTGACAGAAGCAGCTTAATGAAGGAGAGGCTTGTTTTGCCTCTCAGCACAGGTTCTACAGAAGCTATGGCTTCATCCAAGGAAGGCATCTAAGGGGACCTGTATGGGTAGTCCAGTGATCTCTGAGAATGTACTCACTGCAGATAAAATCCATTTGAAATAAAGGAGAAGGCAGGGTGCTGGGTGCTAGGGATCAGAACACAAAACCCTCAAATATAACTGTAGCAGACCAGAAAATATGGCTACTCTAAAATACTTCATTTTGTCACTTCCACTAAGCTGGTCACTTTTGAGAAATTGTAGAGTTGGTAGAATTTCTGAAAGTTGCCCTGGGGTAAGGAAAGTTTTCATTAGTGAAGGAACAAGGAAGATAGAAAACCCTGATACTTTCAGTGCCTGAGAGATTTTTATCTGCACAAGAAGCTTGGAGTCCTACCCTGCCAAATATAGGTGAATAAGTCACAGCCGTCTCCTTCCAGAATCTGTCCCTAGGCCTCCTGAGAAGCTGCAGAGCCCTATTTCTTTTCCTGTCTTCAGATACTGTTCAAGTTTTAATTTTCTGGAAGTTTCCTTGACTCTCATAGTTTTCCTGGCCTCTCATGTGCTTATAGGTAATTAAAAATGATTTTTACCTCTTAGTTACCTATCTTAGATTATACATAACCTAAGTCCTTAGCAGGGTAGAGTGAAGTGCAGCTTTCCCTTGTGTGCACTGGTCTGAAGAGGGAACCAAAAGGGATGAAATGCTTAGTGTGTTCTTCATGGGGCTCAAAAGATTTTTCTTTTTTCTTTCTTTCCTTCTTTTTTTTTTGGTTTTTCAAGACAGGGTTTCTCTGTGTAGCCCTGGCTGTCCTGGAACTCACTCTGTAGACCAGGCTGGCCTTGAACTCAGAAATCCGCCTGCCTCTGCCTCCCAAGTGCTGGGATTAAAGGCACGCGCCACCACCGCTGGCTCCAAGAAGACTCTTTGGTCACACTATGGAGACCACAAGAAATCAATAAAGCACTTCTTGTCATTTGACCGAGAGCGAGCCCCGACTTGAATTCTCTATTTTACTCTCTCTATGTCTTCTGTCATCCTTGTCTGTCTGTTGTCTGACTCTCAGTCTGTGCCTGCCTGAATGCTGTCTTATGAATTGGTTTGTCCCTGTTTCTGTATATCCCTCACAGAGGACTCTGCTCTCTCTTTTACTGAACAGTACAGAAATCATCACATGGGAAAGGAGTAAGAGACACTTCACAGAAATCCTTAACCATTTTACAAGGGATGGAGTCACCAACTCCAACTGACCCAAATGCATTATAAACCCATTGTTTATCAAGCAACATTTTTCTTATTTTTATATTTTTCAGTATTTTTCATATATTTTCTTCAATATTTATGGAAATCCACTTTATGAGATTGCTTTCCACCTATATTTCTGTTTTCAGGCAATGTTATTGCAACACACATACAAACACACATGTGCTACTCTTAGGTCAGGGTCAGGAAAGGTATATAAGATTACAGTCATTCATTAATTTAGACTGTAGAAGTTGATCGGGTGGGAAATAGGGGGCAAGTAAGGGTGCTTGTTGCATTATTATTTTAAAGGAAGTTAAACAAACTGGCTGAGTACACAGCAGGATAGCCATCTTACATCTTGAGTGACTTTAGGATGTATTATTAGCTCTGGCTGTTAGGAACAGCAAATGTCTCTTAGGATATAAGAGATATGTGTTTTGTAATGCATTGCCACACTTTGGGGCTGGTAGTGGATGAGCCCTGAAAAGCTGCAGGATTGACAACAGGATCATGTTTAATTCTTCACAGTCCTGTGCCTTTCTGCAGCCAGTCCCCTTTATCTTTAATGAGAGTCTACATCCCTCAGCAGCCCACTTTGGTGCCTGACTTTGAAAGAGCAAGGAATTGGTCTTAGATAGGAATCTCTGAAACCAATCTTGTATTTTTTTTTTTTTTTGTGTGTGTGACTCTGAGTCTATGCCTCAGCTTTAGCTGAGTTTGCTGTGTATTTGGCAAATAGAAGTGTTCTAGAATATTGTGATGCATTAGTACACAGCATTGTTGGCAGTGTAACTCCAGTGTTGGTGATTTACAAAACTTAACCAGGTTTCCTAGACTTTAGACAAGACTGAATGAAAGAAGTCTTTAGGGAGCTCCTTAATAATTCTTCAGGTCCTAGTTGTCCCTCTAAGATTTCTTTTTGTTTCACCTCCTTTCTGAGTGTAGTTTCCACAGGGAAAGTTATCTTCAAATTCAAAACATAACTCAGGGCTGAGGAGATGGCTCAGTGGGCAAAGCACTTTCCATGCAAGCGTGGGGACTATAGTTTAGCTCTCCCCCACCACATACCCATGTGAATGCCAGGTAGGAATAGCAGCTCACTGGAAATCCCAGTGTTTGAGAGATGGAGACAGGGTTCCATGGAGCCTTACGCTCTGGGCAGGCTAGCCAAACCAGTGAGTTCTTGATTCAAGTGAGAGGCTCTGCTTCAATATGTAATGTGGAGAGCCATTAAGGAAGTCACCCAATACCAAGCTCTAGCTTCCCCGCGAATGCGCAGACAAATGCATGTATGAGAGCATCACAAGCCCATGATAAAGTTAACTGGAAATTGAAGCAAAAGCGAAGATCAATATAATAGGATTAAGCCTGATTAAAGGAGATTTTTCTCTTATAAAAATCTGAAACTTCTCTAAAAAAAATTGAGATTTGTTTGACAGTCCTTTTTAATCTTTAAGATGTATTTATTTTATGTGTATGAGTATTTTGCTTGTGTATATGTATGTGTACCATATGTGTACTTGGTATCACAGAGGTCAGAAGGGAGTGTCAGAGCCACTGGAACTGGAGTTACAGATAGTTATGAACCACCGTGTGAGTTCTGGGAACTGAACCTAGGTCCTCTGTAACAAGTGCTCTTAACTGCTGGGTCATCTCTCCAGCCCTGGTATGGTACTTCTATGAAGTACACTATATGAGTCAGCTTTTAGTTACTGTGACAAAATATTTGATGTAATCATTGCACAAAGAGGAAAAAGCAGGATTTTGTCTATGTTTCAGTCTAGCTTCCACAATTGCCTTGAAGGCACACCCCCAGTGATCCAAATGCCTCCCAATATGCTCTTTCTTCTAAAGGTTCTACCATTTCTCACAGTACTCCCTGGGAAACAGATTGTAGTAGTTCAAATTAAAGTGGTCCCCAGATGCTCAAAGGGAGTGGCATTATTAGGAGACGTGGCCTTATTGGAGGGAGTGTGTTGCTGGGGGTAGGCTTTGAGGTTTCAGATGCTCAAGCCAGGTCTAATGTGTCTTTCTCTTCCTGCTGCCTGTGGATTCAGATGTAGAACTCTTAGCCACCACCATGTCTGCCTGTGTGCTACCATGTTTCCCACCACAATGATAAAGAACTGAGTCTCTGAACTGTAAGTCATCCTCAATTTAATGTTTTCCTTTGTAAGAGTTGCCTTGGTCATGGAGTCTCTCCACAGCAATAGAAGCCCTAAGACACAAACCATTAGTACTTAAGCCTTGAGGAGATGTCAAGCCACAACATACTCAGCTACAAGTTGCTGATGAGTCATACTTAGAGCATTTTTTTTTATTGGATATTTTATTTACATTTCAGATGTTATCCTCTTACCCCATCTCCCTTGTACCCCCTACCTAGGAACTCCCTATCCCATCCCCCTCCTCCTGCTTCTCACCCCACCTACCCCCCTACTCCTACCTCTCCACCCTCAAATTCCCCCACACTCGGCATCCAGCCTTCATGAGACCAAGGATCTCCTTTCCCACTTATGCCAAGAAGGCCATCCTCCTCTACATATACAGCTGGAGCCATGGGTCCCTCCCCATGTGCTCCCAGGCTGGTGGTTTAGACCCTGGGAGCTCACTCAGAGCATTTTTACCCTATCTGTTGGTGCTTCTTCCTCCAACAGTTCCATGCTCCTGCTGCAGCCTCACCAGTGGCACAAGCTCCTGTTTGCTAAGCTCTGCCCGGTTCTGCCAGACTGGTATTAAAATAATACACACCGCTGATGAGCCATGGCGATTTTCTTTTTCTCTGATTTCCAGCTGTGGGGGAGTTCACAGCAGATGGTGTGGGACAGGCTGACTCTGATCATATGCCCTGGGGCTACGGAGCAGAGTTCCAGTCATGGAAGCAAATCGAGACAGGTTGTGCTGTGGTTCTAGCAGTGAAATACTGACCTGGATTGAGTTCCTCCCTGAATATGGCTATATGTAAGTACATGGAATACTATAAGAACTTTAAAAAGAAAATTACAATGATTTTATACTTCTATGTTATAGTGCCCAGTTCTCTAAGGAGCCAGTTGCTTGGCTGATAGTTACAACCATTGATTGTATGACCTGAGGCAGTAGGCAGGATCATTTGTCAACCTTATTTTCATTATCAAATTAATATGAGATGAGAAACATTTACACAACTTGAACCCGGAACCACCACTGCCAACATTTTGAAGCATTTCCTCCTAGCCTTGTTTTTTTCAATGCATAAGATTATAAGCACATTTGACACTGCAGTGGGCTCAGTGGTTAAGAATACTTTCTGTTCTTACAGATGACCAAAGTTTTGTCCTCAGCCCCATATTCAGCCAGAGGTTCACAATTGTCTATAACTCTAGCTTCAGGGAATCTGATTGGCTTTTGTGACACACACACACACACACACACACACACACACACACACACACATTAAAATTTTAGCAATAGTTTCAAAACCAATGAAAAGCAAATTTGGTTGTAGGCTGTATATACAATGATAGCATTTCATTCCTTATCATGATATAATAACTATCATGCTTTCCCCTGATTATTACATTATTTAAATAGCCAAGTTAAAATGCCATTTAAACATCTATATGTTTTATTATTTATCTACATTGTAAATGTACAGTATTCTCTTTTCTTTGAAGAAAATATCTGCACCAATAGACTTCATGCATTTGTGATTATTTTCCTGGGAAAAATTCCCACAGGCAGAACTTAGAAGGACTCTAAGGAGTGTCAGCAGTGTGCTTCCCAGCACGAATGACCTCATCTCCTCTTCTCCTGGTGTAGAACTGTGCTGGTTGCACCATGTCTTCACCAGCCTGGTATGGCTGATATTAGAAAGTCCCAGCACAGGAGGGTAAAGTTGAGTTGAAAGAGAAAAGCCAAACTGTCTTTCTACTCTGAGGAGAGTCCTAGAGAAGGCAGAAGACTCACTATGAAGAGGGAAATCAGCAGATAGGCCCTACTCAGAGCAAAAGGATCAAAAAAGAAAGACTTTGAAAACCTTAAAACAATTCACTTTTTTCTGCTTGTTGTTTTTCAGTTTCCACCCTGGAGATGACCTCTGTAGACGGACCAGTATGAGCAGGCATTTACTCCAAGACACCAGTGACCCAAGGGTCCTGCCGTGCCCTCTACTTACGTTATTTCCCCAGAGCCCACCATGTGCTCTGGATATGATGCAGAGGGAGAGGGCAGGACAGGGCTATTCTAACAGTAAGGAGTGGGGGGGGGGTAAAGTCCAGCGTTTCTGCCCTTTGGGAGGAGCAAACCTACAGGTTTGTGTGAAGCATGAGATGCAACTGTGCAGTTCTGGAGATGCTACAGACTAGATGGATCATCTTGTGTTTACGTTTAAAATCAGAATTGTATACTATAGAGAGGAATGGTGAGATTCACAGCAATAATTTTCAGTTTTCTCTCCATTTAGTTTCTGCTTAGGACAACATTTAAATAACATATAAAATACTCCAACAAGAACAGCTTTGGGGTAGGTACAGGGAATGCTTAAGAAAGAAACACTTTGGGGGTAAGGTTTGAATGATAGAACACTTGCCTAGTGTGCATGAGGGCCTGGATTCAATCCACAGTACCATATAAAACTGGATGTGATGTTGCAGGCCTATAACCCCAGAGCTTAGGAGGTATAGGTAGGAAGATCAAATGTTCAAAGTCACCCTTAGCTACAGTGTGGTGAATTTGAAGCCAATCTAGGATACATGAGACCCCATTTCAAAAAAAAAAAAAGCAAAAGCCTTTATATGTTAAGATCTTTGGCACATTTTCCTTGCCTTTTGAACAAATGCTCCCCACCCCCATCCCACAAATCCCTGAAAATTATGTGACCAAACTTTGAGACTGCAGGTGGTCCAGTCCTCCAACTCTGATTGCACTCTGGAATCTGGATGTTTTGCCCAGCCGACCTAGTCCAGCTAAGATGATGTGAGGGGAAAGAACCCCAGGCATAGAGTCTGACAACTTGACTCAGAATTGCTCCTCTGGCTGAGCGATGCAGTGAGTGATGTTTCTCCCCTATGTTGGCCTGTGAGGTGAGCATTGTCTCCATGGTCATCTTCATCAACACTAGAGGGGTATGAAGGTCACAGTAAGGGTAGGAAGGAAAAGACACATGCTTATTAGGACAGGGTCAGGAAGGTTCATGGCCAGCATCCCATCCTTTAAGCTCAACCTGTGGTCTCCCATCTGTAAAATGGATGCCTACGGTGGACTACCGTGTTTGTTTCCATCACTCATTTGGGACAGTTGCAAGGGGCTGGGAGAGTCTCCCACACAACAGCTGGACAGTTGCATCAGTCCTAAACTCCCCCACAGGAGGAAGTACTGAGCAAAATCAGAGCCATTCCCATGGAAAACTCTTTGCAGACAGTTGTGCCGATAAAAACAGTTGAGATGTGCAGATTCATACTGACTTAACATGCTTGCTGTGTGGAGTGTTGGCCTCTTCTGTGACCTGGCTCAAGAGCTCCAGCCTGTACTTGTTGGAAGATAACCAGCTGATAAATAGACTCCCCTTTCTAGGGAATTTCAAACTGATGAGTGGAGAACACCATAAACAGAGAAAATTGTAGGGTGAGAGCTGAACTTGAAGGATAATGGGGGCTGGCTTTTACAGGGGTAACAAGATGGACAGGCTGCTTGGGTTGCTCCTGGGTCACTGAAGTGACTTGAGCTAATGTGGATGGTGGAAGAGAAGTTTCCTCATTATTCCTGAGGATACTGAGGGAGCCTCCTAGGACATACAGCCTAGGTGATTCCCAGACTACTTCAACACAAATGTAGGAGTAGAGAGAACACTATGTCCCGTGAGCATAGCAATAGCAGGGAGGCTTAGAAGCCACATGCCACAGGGTAGACATGGCCCGTCTCCATGCTTCTGAGTCAGGGTGTTTCTCCAGGTGGGCAAACCACAGCACCTCGTTCGTGCCCACAGAGCTACCGTGGCTACTTAAAACACACTTAGTTAAATAACTGCAGAAATAATACTCTTCTCCCATTCTCCCTCAAGATGCGTATAAGCTCATTCTTGGCAGGAGGTCTGGGAGTGAGGCTCATTCAACTTCAGGGTGATATCTAAAAGTAGGTTCTGGGTCAAAATACACATTAGACCGTTATAGGAATGATACTCTCTGTGGAGGGACACAGAGTGCCAAATCATGGCTCTGTGCTGCCCCTTGACTGGTTTGGAAAGAGAGGAGACACATTTTTGCTCACATAAATTATACATCATGACAAAGTACTTCTTTCTGCTCCATGGAATGCCATGAATTGTGTCTGCTGAGGCCCCCTGAGGCACAAGCTGCCATTTAAGGCTTTTTAATTAGCTGTGTACTGTACTGTACTATACTGCACTTTGTTATACACCGTTCTCAGTCCTGTGGAAGAGTCTGTGTTCCAGTAACACTTGTGAATCTGAATTTTATTTTAAACCCCTCTTTTTGGTTAAGATGTAGTTTGGTTCTCTGAAATGTGCTTCAAAGATGTGCTAATAGACTCCAATTTAGTCAAGGGAAGTCAAGATCATTAATGTTACTTTCAGTAGTCAAACAATCCCAGGATAGGAGAGGATCAGGATGGGGTGGATCAGGTGTTGTGCTCAGTTCTTTATAAGCACACACAACCTCATTTAATTCTTCTAACAGTTCCAACCGCAGCACACACAATCCAACAGCCGCTTAGGGATATAGTCCAGCAGTGTTAGCTGTATTCAGGTGGTTATGCAAGAGAGTTTTTTTTTTTGTGGGGGGGGACTTTTTCATCTTGCAAACTTGAATTGTAAGTCTCCCATTCTACTTCTGTGAATCTTCCCATTCAAGATGCCTCATGTGAGTGAACTCACGCAGCTTTATGTTTCTCCAACTGGCCTATTTCACTTAACATAATATCCTTAAGTCTCATCAGTGACATAATTCCCTTCCTTTTCAAGGATGAAAATTTCTGTGTTGAATGTATATATTATTTTTTTGCATCTATTTATCTGTTGATGGCCATCCAGGTTGCTTCCCTGCCTTAGCTATTTCAGATTTACCAGCCTTGTGTTGCAATAGACACGACTGTGCAAATTGAAGGTCAATTTATCTTGTCTTTCCATACTATCTGAAGATCAGAGAGTTTTACTATTTTCACGCAAGTCCCAGCTAGAAAATGGTCAGTGCGTGTTTTGGATCTGAATCCTCCAGCTTGTGCATCTTATCTTTGTACCCACTAGGATACACACTCTTTGTTGTTGTTGAGAGAGCTTCTCAAGGTGGAATATCGCAATTGAAGGGCTAGAATTTATTTGTGGGAACTTTGTATCAGGCATTGGAGCTTGTTAATCATATCGCACGAGGCAGCTTAGGGATGCAGAGAAGTGGAATAGACACACATCCCTGTCTAGGTAGAAGGATGATGCTATGCAGAAACAGAATTTGAAGAAAGTTCCAGAAGTGAATCCTGCTCCTTTTACATTTATTTTTCTCAAGATAACATCTTGCTAAGTAGGCCAGGATGGACCCAGTTTATTTGCTACTCTGCTTTTCTACTTAAGAAATAACAACAACCAAAACCCAAACCACAAATCAACAAACCATCATGTAAAAACATTCTGGTGATCTTGGTGGCATAGACTTATAGTTCCAGCTACTCAGGTGGCCATAGTTTAGTTGCTGAAAGTTCAAGGCTAGCCAGGGTTGTATAGCAAGACTGTCTCAGAAAAGAATATGGAGAATGATCCAGGAAAGTACTTGATATTGACCTCTGGTCTTACATGTACACAGACAGACATATATAAACACGTACATACAAAACACACACACACACACACACACACACACACACAGTGGCCCTGGGAGACAACTCTGATACAGTGTCTTTCTATCATTTCTGAGTGTTAGGTTCTGCAAAAAGCAAGCAAATAAACTGAAAAGAAAACAAAAGCATCCCAAATGTCTCATGGACCATGTTCACAGATGTGTGTGTGTGTGTGTGTGTGTAGTACATTAAAAGCAAGCTTGTGAGTTTGAGTGACACTCCAGATGATAAATGGTCTCTGTTTCTGTACATTGTAGGTAATCAAACCAAATTGTTTAGACAAGTTTGTTAACAGATGCGATCTATTTAGCTAAATACATATTAATTTTCCAGCTCCTTGACCCACAGACAAATTATATCCATTGGAGCTACATCACAACGGATTACATTAAAAGCCGAGGTTGCATATGTTTGTCAAGACACAGTTCAAATGAGATGAAGACTTGTCACGTATTTTGCTTAGATTATGTGCACAATGTAAGGTTAGAGGCTGTCTTAGTTTCATTTCCTGTTGTTGGCATAGAACAGCCTAACAAAAGCAGCTTAGAGGGAAAAAGAGGTTATTTGTTTCATAATTCCAGGTTATAGATTCTCACCGTAGGGAAGTCAAGGCAGGGGGAAGTGAAGTTGAAGTAGCTATTTACATTCACATGAGAGAGAGAGAGAGAGAGAGAGAGAGAGAGAGAGAGAGAGAGAGAGAGAGAGAGATAAAGAGAGAGGGGGTGTGGGAGGGAGGGAGGCTGTGCCTGGTGGTGCTCAGTTTGCTTGCCTTCACTCTTACATAAGCTTGAAAGCCAAATCTGGAAACAATGCTGCCCATTAATGCAGTGAGTTCTCAACCTGTGGGTCCTGACCCCTTTGGAGATTGCGGGTGTGTGTGTGTGTGTGTGTGTGTGTGTGTGTGTGTGTGTGTAAAATGACTCTTTCACAGGGGTCACATATCAGATTTCCTGCACATCGGATATTTACATTACAATTGACAACAGCAGCAAGATTACAGTTGTGAAGTACCTTTGAAAATTATTTTATAGTTGGGGTGTCACCATAGCATGAAGAACTGTGTTAAAGGGTTACAGCATTAGGAAGTCTGAGAACGACTGAATTAATGTAATCAAGACAGTTTCCCACAGGCACATCTATGAACCAACCTAATCTAGCCAGTTCCTCACTGAGACTTTCTTCCCAGATGGTTCTAGATTGGGTCAAGTTGACAATTGAAACTAACAACCACAGAGATGATATCCTATAGACACCTGGTCATAAATGATTTTTGTTATTTGGCAAACTTGAATTTAGTACAAATCTGCTCGTATCAATCCAAATGGACCATCAGCCACTTATTATTTCTGGTCCAGGTTGTAGAATTTTTTGCCTTTAGATATGATGCTGTCTCTAGCATGTTTCCTGTAGACTCTTAGATACTACATAGTTGGTTTGAGACATTGCTAGGCTACAAAACAAAACCAGATGGGGGTGGTCTGAAGTATATGTCCATTTTGTGTGATATACGCTCATAATTTAGGGTTATCCATGATTAAGAAGTTTATGTTAATCTCAGTGGATGCTTTTTCCTTTGGTGAAATGCAGATTTCTGGGGCTAGGGAGATGGATCTGCAGAATCCATTAAAAAAAAAATCCAGATGTGGTGGACACACCTGCAATTCCAGCTTTGGGGAGGAGGAGACAGGAGGATCCCTAGAGTTTAAAGTCTAGTCAGCTTAGATTAATTGGTGAGCACCAGGTTCAGTGTGAGACCCTGCCCCACGTATACGGTGGAGAGCCGTAGGGGAAGACACCTGGTGTTGACCTCTGACCTCCTCGTTCACACATGTAGGCATGAGTGCCCACACACACATGTACTGTGGTGCTTCCCCTACAGGCTCTACAGCAGGCAGCGAAACAGATCAGGGCGAGGTAAGAATGAAACTTGGCTCGGCCCGATTTCACTGTTACTGGTGCTAGACCAGGACTTCTAGTGTCTATCTGGTCCAGATCATTTTATTTTAGCCATATTTAAGTATAGCACAATGTTGGGAAAAAAGTATTGAGATAACTCAATCCCAAGTGCACAACAATTTAAGACATGTTTACATTAAAGCTCTTTGCAAAAATAAGTACAGCTTTAACCATAATATATTGACTTAGAAACAATGCTCAAGAATCTAGGGAGACCTCTGACAGGCGATCTGAATTCTTGCTTAGTCTGCGAGGCTAAGCACTGCAAGGGAATATAAATAAAAGATAAAAATATCTGTGTGGGTTCCCTGAGGGACAAGCCTGACTGCATAGGGGTTGATGTCAAAAGTATCCCCTCTCCAGGAAAAAGATATCTGGATGGGTATGGCCCTCATGCCTCACTGGACAACAACAGGGGGACTGGAGCCATTACAAGGTCCCCTTCAAGTACTGGAGGTCAGGCCTCTATCCCCACCTTCGCAAGATTAGAATCGCCACAGCCCTTCTATACTTAGAGAAGGGAGGAGATGTCAGGGGCAGCCCTGCTTACACACTGAAGGCCTAAAATCAGCCATAGGCCTAAAATCAGCAATAGGCCTGTCATACATGTATACTAACACCAAGTCTTGGGTCTCAGTGGAAAAACATTGAAACAGATGGCTATAAGCTAATGTAAACAGGCAGCTTTTGTGGAAACTTACAAGCCTGAGTAGTCATAGACCTTGTAAATAGGTAGCCTTGGCAGATAATACCAACTTAGAAAAGGACAAGCGAGTCATAGGCAGAGTCATAGTGACTTGTCCCCTGAACCTTCACCCAGCCGATACCCGGTTCTGAAAGATATCTGTATTCCCCCTGAACACCCACACTCCAGTGTCATTCCCTTCCCCACATCCTGCCTTTCTGTGTTTATAACCCCTGTGTGAATGAATTACGATTTGAGAAAAAATAAATTATTTAAAAAAAAAAAGAATCTAGGGAGAATGAATTGGGTAAACTTACCACCTGTGGGAGTCAGGATTGTCCTTGCCCTAAGACCACATGGAAGTCACTTGGGCTGTTGTGAAGCCCAAGTGACATCACTCACAAGGGTGGGTTTTATGGCCGAATAGAAAAGCTCACCATTTAGAGCAAAGGTCTGGTATAGGTAAAAACGAAGATTCTGAAAGATATGGGCAAAGGCTGTCTCATCAAGACAGCCAAAGATAACCAGGTTGTAAAATGACTTCATTCCTGGCATCCCAGGAAGAACAGCTAAGCACCTCATTCCAATAAAGAGGTAAGCTGTGTATTAAACTTTCCTGGCTTCTCTGGTGCTTGTCTGTGTGCCCAGGGCCTTTTTGCCCGCTATAATGTATAACACACACACACACACACACACTCACACTTGTGTGACTGTGTCCTAGATTATGGGTTGTTTAAGGTTACTGCTGTTCTTTGCCTATGAGGTAGCACTTCTTACCTGTGACAATAAAAAAAAAAGTCCTCAAATACTGTCCAGATTCTCCAGGGACCAAAAATGGCCTCTATCAGGTGTCTGCAAACTTTTACATGTTGCCCTGGTTTTATGAATAGTTGCAGGGAATACCACATAGACTTTGCTCTTTGCAGCAGTTATTAATATAAATATTCTTATTTGTAATTCTGCTAGCAGCCTGGCAAGGAAGATTAACAGAGGGGTGAGAAAGCAAAAATATCCTCTTGCGATAGTGTGGTACTCTGAATTATATGCACTGAGGTGCCAAAAAAGGAGACAATAAATGCAATGACCTTCAGTTAAGTTCTGTGTTCCCTGAGGATGCCGCTTCATCATGCCCCCTAATGATAGCCTGTCTCTCCGGATCAGCTAATTGCAGGTTTCTTTCTAACCTCCATTGATATCACGCATGGTGTGTTCCCCAGCGTTTCATTGTTTCATTATTGCTCACCAGTAAAGCATTGCTACCTACCTGTTCATCGGTATGTGTTTCATCTCATAGATCTGGCCAACTTCCTGCTTGGAAGGATGGAATAATCCATTAGGTTTTGATGGAGCTAAAATGATGTTTCTATTGATCAGTGGCTTTTGCAAGGTAAATCTTGTTGAAATAAAACCATAGAATTTCAGCCTGCGCAGGTGAGCGATAATACCTAGGACAGACGTGGCACTCATTAACAGGGGAGAGTGATCTCTTCAGCTACATTCCAGAATATATCATTTAGATTACATGATAATGTAACTCGGACTGTGAAAATAAGAAAGTTATGTTTCTTTTAAAAAAGTACTCTGCCTTCTCACATTGCACGTGGAAAAGCTTAGGGTCAGGAGAAAAGAAGAGTGATGTCGCCAAGAAGGAATGGTAAGATTGGAGCTGAGGCGATGGTGTAGTCAGCGTGGTGATTGCCAGGCAAGCATGAGGATTTGATTTCAGTTCCCAGAGTCCATGTGAAAAACTTGGCATGGTGGTGTATCCTTTGGTTCCAGTGCTGGGGAGGCAGAGGCAGATGGCTCTTGGGAGCTTATGACCAGACAACCTAAGCAAATCAGCTGGTTCCAGTCCAGATCCAGTAGGAGATCCTGAAATTATAATATCAAAGGCTGACCTCTGACCTCCATATGCACATACACACATGTGCATATGTACTTGAAATCTACACATGCACTCCTATAAACAGGAACACACACACAGCTACACACACAGCCACACACACAGAGACACACACACATACACAGACACACACACAGAGACAGACACACACACAGACACAGACAGACAGACACACACAAACACACAGACACACAGACACAGACACACACACACACACATACACAAATGTATGTTAAAATAGATAGTTCCAGATAGGACTCAAAACCTCTGTAAAAGATTTTAGTAATGGTCTTTATCCAAGGGTTGGAAACAGTTCCCAGGCAACTGTGCTTGTTGCCTGTGTTTCTAAATAAAGTTTTATTGAACACTGTTATGCACAAG
The DNA here is from genome assembly GCF_004785775.1 of Grammomys surdaster. Classification (NCBI taxonomy): domain Eukaryota; kingdom Metazoa; phylum Chordata; class Mammalia; order Rodentia; family Muridae; genus Grammomys; species Grammomys surdaster. Next base: position 2,055,542 of record NW_021604637.1, on the reverse strand, counting down.
TTTACTTATTGCTGCTTTCACTCATGATTGCAGAGATGAGTAGTTGTGGCAGAGAAGGTATGGTTTACAGAGCTGAAAGTGTTTTATAGACAGCCTTTCAGAGAAAGCTGCACATAATGACCAACCACCACTTACTTTGTTTTGTATTTGCAGTGTCTCTGCTGTGGTGAGAGTGTGAAATGCCCCACCCTAACTTATGTAGTTTTGCCATTCCTGGGCAGGTGGTCTTAGGCTCTATAAGAAGCAGTCTGGAAGAAAAGGCCATCCAGAGACTTCCCCACCTGGGGATCCATCCCATATATAGACACCAAACCCAGACAACTACTGGGGATGCCAAGAAGTGCTTGCTGACAGGAGCCTGATATAGCTGTCTCCTGAGAGACTTTGGCAGAGCCTGACAAATACAGAGGCGAATACTTGCAGCCAACCATTGGCCTGAGAATGAGACCCAGTGGAGGAGGTAGAGAAAGGACTGAAGGAGCTGAAGGGGTTCTTCCTCATAGGAAGAACAACAATATCAACCAACCAGACCCCCCAGAGCTCCCAGGGACTAAACCACCAACCAGAGTACACATGGAGGGATGAATGGCTCCAGCCACATATGTAGCAGAGGATAGACTTGTCTGGTATAAATAGGAGGAGGGCCCTTAGTCCTGTGAAGGCTCAATGCCCCAGTGTAGGGGAATGCTAGGACAGTGAGATGGGAGTGGTTGGGTAGGTGGGGAAGCACCCTCTTAGAAGCAGAAAGTGGAGGGATGAGATAGGGGGGTTTCCAGAGGGGAAACAAGTAAAGGAGATAATGGTTGAAATGTAAATAAATAAAATATCTAATAAAAAAAAAAGAAACAGTCTGAGCAAGCCATGAGGAGCAAGCCAGTAAGCAGTTCCTCTGTTCCTCTATGGCCTCAGCAACGCCTGCTTGAGTTCCTGTCCCACTTCCTTTGATGATGAATGGTGATATGGAAGTGTAAGCCCAGTAAACGCTTTCCACTCCCACTAGCTCTGGCCATGGTGTTTCATCACAGCAATAGTTACTGTAAGACAAGGAGGTTGTGGAACCTTTTGGAGGTGGTGTCTATTGGGTGGAAGTGAGTCTCTTAGAGGGTAGGGGCGGGCCTGGAGCATTGCAGCCCAGCTCTTCTTCCTGCTGTGCCTACTTCCAGCAGCAAGCTCTTACCTCCAGGGACAGAGCTGCCCCAGTAGCAATGTTTTCCTCACCATGATGGGCAGTATCCTTTAAACTGTGAGCCAAAACAGGCACCGTGTCTTAGAGATAGGGAAATAGTTGATGCAATTCCTGTTCTCTCCTTCACATCTGAGCTTATCCCTGTACCTTGCTTTGGGCTTATGTATCTTTGTCTTCTACTGTTGACATGAAAAAAAAAATGACAGGGCTAATCTCCAAGAGGAGGAAGAAAGGTGTATGGGGTGAAATCAGCATCTCTTAAATTGTTCCACCTCAGGCCAGCCTCTATCTACTGTCTCTAGCCAAACTCCTGGCCCATGAACCAGAGCAGTCAAGACCTGCAGCTACTAGACCAGTGGTTTTCAACCTGTGGGTTGCGACCCCTTTGGGAGTGGTGTCACATATCGGATATCCTGCACATCATATATTTACATTATGATTTGTAACAGCAGCAAAATAACAGTTGTGAAGTAGCGACGAGATAACCTTATGATTGGAACTCACCACAACGCGAGGAACTGTATTAAAGGGCTGTAATATTAGGAAAGTTGAGAACCATAGTACTAGGCAATGAACAATAAATTCCAGTTGCATATGCAGAATTACAGCAGCATATAGATAATACAGCTCTCTCAATAATTATATGGTAGTGAAGGACAGATTTTAGAGACAGATAAAGCTAGATTTGGACCCAGACTGAACTGTTTCTAGCTAAAGGGTGACATTACTGCCTTTCAAATCATGCTGTCCCCCATCTCCTTCTCCTGGCTCTTGCAGACACCATTGCTTTCTCGACAGTGGCTTTCCTCACCTCTGGAGAAACCATGATTGTATCTCTGTCTCTTGAAGATAGACATGTTCCATGACTTGCTGCAGAGAAGACGGGACAAAAGTCACTTGCCATTTCTGGCGGCATCCTCCAGTTACTGATTTCCATCTATTTCTCTCCCTCATCGTGGCACCAGAGAATAGTTTGATGTGGGAGTACAACACTTAGCCTCCCTATAGGGTACAGTCTTATTGCATGGTAGTCTGGATTGGAGCCACAGGGGACCTGCCGAGTGGGTGGGACCAAGCTTTGCTGGGTTAAAGTTCTGGAACTTGAAGAATGAGTTGCTACAGTTGAGCAAACTCTTTTTTGAGGATACTTTTAGAAATGGCTACAGATGGGCCAAGTTGGGGTACAGAGAATTATCAAGCAGCTACTGAAGAAGGCCTATTGCCATGCAAGGAATACTAGGAGAAAATGTTGGCTGCTCCTGGGGTCAAAACCAGAATGCCGTCACAACGGTATGCTCTGATGAAGCAGCTATGTCCTTTGATCCTTAGGAGACATGCAGACTATTTTCAAAAAGTTGTGCTAGATTCTAAGAGGCAGCGGTGTGGGGGCACGTCTACAGTCTTGTGGCAGAGTTGGTATTGTTATCTGTGTGACAGGGTAGGGCTAGCTGTGGCGCACAGGAACTAACTTGCGCCACGGACTCTGGGTTATACTTAGGGAACTCCTGGGTCATTTCCAAAGAGAACCAAGAAGGTATATGAGGACCTTAGGAGCTGTGAGAGTAAGAGGCCAGACAAGGAGACTAAGGAAAATCACACACACACACACACACACACACACACACACACACACACACACACACCCCTTTGGTCATAGCCCCCATCCCATTTACTTCCTTTATCCCTTTGTCCTTCCCATTGAACTCCTTCTTCCCAGCCCCTCTCTCACTTCATTCCTTTTCCTGTGGCATCTCCATTTAATTAGGGTTGCCTAAATGAACATGGTTGGGAGATATTTACATGGGTGATGGTAATGTACTAATGGCTGAAGAATTGATTTCATTATTGAAACAAATCTACAAATTTAGGGGCTGTGCCAGCACACCCCCCCCCACCCCGGATCCAAATGTTACCTACTCAGTACACACACACCCCCACACAGCATACAAAGCTAACATTCTTGAAAAGGGATGCTGTGGGGGCAGTGGTGGGCTGAGTTACTCACTGTGCTTCTGTTAATGTGGTGGTGAGCTTGCCTGGCTAGTATTTGTGTCTCAGGGGCATAATACTTTGGAAACAGACTGAACTGGCCAAGATGCAATAAGTTCTAGGCCCGATGATACTAAATAAAAGCATGCCCTGCGGACGCCTTGAAAACCAGCCGACCTCATTCAAGCCTGCCTGTGTGGCTATGAAACGGGTAAGTGAGTGCTGGCTCATGGTATTCTAAATCTCTTAGCCCAGAGGGCTTCAGTAGGAACTTGAACTCTCTTAGTGGCTTTAAAATTTTTACTCCTTTCAATGGGGAGTTGGGGAGGGAGAATTAAAATTTCTTAAGTTATTCTCTGGTTGCATAAAGGTTAGAAGCCCTCACAGATTAAATTATGTGGCGATTTCCATTTCTACCTGGGCAGTGTGAGCAATCTGGGGACCATGGAAAAAGAACAATTAGATTTTATACAGGATGTATGTGTTCCAACCAAGTACTTTTGATCCCTTCTTTTAATTGTTAAGTGCCTTGGGGATTTTAGCTTATTGGAAGAATCAGGAAGCAATATGTAAGTGGGCCAAGCTCCAGAAGTTGGGGATGAGAGCAGGAAAGACGTTCCTTACATTTCTCTGGCAAATAGGAGGGATAAGAATAAATCACCCAGCTTGGTTCTTAGCAAGGACTAGCAGATGAGCCCAGCAGGGCCTATTGCTGGGAAGGCACAGAAGAGGCCCCTGTGGAAGGTTCTGAGTTGGTTCTTAACAGCTACCAGTGGACATTTGAGGACACCATTTCAAGTTTACAATTACATTTTTGGCAGCAAAGTCATAAATGACTTAATAAAGGATGTTGCAAGCTAAATATGCTGGGAGCTAAGAGTTGGTGTGCATACCATTAGATGAGAAACCCTCTCCTAACCACAGGCAGGCACTTGGGAATTAATTTCCCAGCATTCACTCTCTTTGTGGTTAATGCTCTGTGCTTGGGTCAGGGTATAAAACTTAAAGATCCCAAATGAGAAAATGAACATGTTTAAGCTCATAGAGAAGGTTTCTGTTTGCATTGGAAGACTTTGAGTTTAGGAGGTTTCCTCTCTCTGCCAAGCTGAAGATGCTTTCAGAGTAGATATTAAAACGCTTTTAAGGTGAAGAGTCAAGCAGATGTGGCTATGGTTGTGAATTGAGCTCATAAGCAGAGCTTCTACAAAAGACATTGGTACCTCATAGGAATCCAGTAACTAAAGTCGGTTCTGAAAATGTAAGCAATACTGCTGTACATGACTCTGCAGGGCAACTTTTGTTTTTTGACTTCTAATGGGACTTCTCTATATATCTTTGTAGTTGTTTTGGGGTATAGGATCTTTTGTCATCTTGTTTCTAATCTAAGTTTTAGATGAAATTTTGTTTAGGGGGATCTTTGGAAGGATCTAGGAGGAAAAAATCACATTTTTTCCTGGTTTTTCTGAAAATGAAAAGGATGTTTTAGCACCATTGTGAAGCCCACTTAACATGCTTATATATTTTTTTAATATCTTCTAAATTCCAAGTGAATAGTGACTGAATAAGTGTGAAATAGTGGATCAGATTCTTGACTCCGATAGTTCCATGATGTGTGGGCACCAGTCACTGGAAACAAGAGATGCTTCATTGCCACACACTGGGTCATCCCAGCATGCATTAGATGCGTGCACACATGTATGTATGTATGTATGTATGTATGTATGTATGTTTCCATAGTTTCAAATAAAAATTTATCACAGAAAGACAGAAATTCCTCAAAATTCCATGGTTTCAAGTCTCAAATACAAGTTGACAGTAGGAACATATTCTGAGAAGTGTGTTGCTGTGTGGACATCACAGAACGTACATGCATAAGAGTCTATGGTTTCTAACATTACTGTAGTGAGTACTCTTGGACACTGTGACATGATGCCATTTGTATATCTAAACACATGGAAACATAGAAAAAGCACATTAAGAATACCAGGTGGTAGACTGTCTCAGAGCCACCATAATCTTTGGAGATCACTGTCACACATCTGGCTTGCTGTTGACAGAGTGTTTTTGTTATGTGCACCTGTGTTTGTTATGTGCACCTGTGTTTGTTATGTGCATCTGTGTTTGTTATGTGCACCTGTGTTTCTTATGTGCACCTGTGTTTCTTATGTGCACCTGTGTTTGTTATGTGCACCTGTGTTTCTAACACACATCTCCCTTGGCTCCCACATTTAATATGTAAGAGTACAGCATATCAATTTGGTTGAAAAAGTCAAAGCAATTTGTCTTTGTGGGGTTGATGAGTCTGGTTTTAGAAACTGGTCTTGCTGTCTTAGAGTTTTCAAAACCTACTTTTAATATGGGTTCTTAAATGCTTTAATCTTCCTCCTAGCCTACCACCACCAGAGGTAATAGAAAAGAAAGGTTATTAGGATATGGGTAAAGTGGACCTGTTTAGAAATTGTTCTTTGGAGCGAATCCAATCTGTGTTGTCCAGTTTCTAAACCAGCAGGGGTTTGTGCTTAGAGGAGTCTAGAGATCCAAATTTCCCACCAGCATGCAGAGTAACCTTACGACCAAGGTCTCACGTGGGAAGCCTTATGATCTTGGCTTAGGCTGGCTTCCTGAGGAAATCTAGGACCCAGGAAGTTAGAGGCAACACATTTAGGAAGTAGGAACACTTGTTTGAAGTCCATGATTAATATGTCCATGAAGAGACTTTTAGGTCTTCCCCACCAATCCTTGCAACTTTCTCTTTTAGCTCATCTTCATTACTTTGCATCAGCTGCTGATCCACAGAAACACTTCTGCCAGGGAACTCCAGTGACCACTCTGGGCTGAGACTTGTATAGCAAGTTTTCATCCTCCTCCTTGTCTTCCATTGCAGTCTAGATGTCCATCAATGGAATGAATAATGAAAATGTGGTAACTTATACAACAGGAATGCTATTCAGCTGTTAAAATTAAATTATAAAATCAATAGGTAAATGTATGTAGCCAGAAAAATTCATCCTGAGTGAGGTAACCCAGACCCCAAAAGACAAATATTGTATGATTCTTCTTATGTGTGGATATTAGATTTCAGGCCTTTAACTATATGTGCTATAATCCAAATACCACAGAGGTTAGGTACCTAGTAAGGATCTAGGGTGGAGAAGAGGATCTCCTAAGGAAGAGGAAATAGAATATGTTGTTATGGAGAGACAAAGGGAAAACTAGAATAGAAGGAGTCAATAGAGAGAGGAATGCAGGATAAAGGAGGAAATATTTGGAGGGACAACTAACACTAAAGGCTACTTGAAAACCATATGAAAATTTAGTACTGCAGAAGCTTCCTAAAATATATACATGTATGAATAAAAAAATTCCAAATGGAGTCATCAAATAATAGGGGAGACAAATCTTCCAATTAGACATCTTATGCCACCAAGTTACCTCCAGTGCCAGCTGGATTGTTGAACTGATGACTAAAGGGAGCCCACGGAAACCTCCAAATACCACAGGCTATTAACAAATCTAATTGGTTACTCTCTACAACCTGATGGTAAGGTCCTAATGCCGAAGACCATACTTCCATATCTCTTGGAGTATGGACAAGCCAAGCTGACACTCATCATAAGCTACATCACTACTGACTAGCAAGCATAGTTCTGGAAGGCTCTCCACATGCTACCAGAGGAAAAAGGCAACCAGTACTTCCTAGCTATAATTCCTATGATCTAAAGCGATGACTTGCCTTCAAGATACTGCAACCAATGTTTGAGGCTCACTCCACAAAAATGGAACCTATGCTTCACACTATTCAAGTGGCCAAGAACATGACACTAGGTAGTTCGTAGGCTTAGGGGGAAAACTAATATGATTATTCTATTAAGGGAACATAATAAAATGACTCCTTATGACATATTGCTACAATGATAAGTCTGTGCCTTGCTCAGTCATCATCAGAGAAGCTTCCTTTTGCAGAATGTGGGAACCAACATAAAACCCTACAACTAACTGGTCACAATGCAGAGAGTCAGAGACTTTGGAGAATTCAGGGCTTTATCAAAGCTCTACCCCTCAAAGCTTAGGGATCTATGGAGAAGAGGAGACAGAAAGACCATAAGAACCAGTGGCGATGGATGACATCAAGGCAATATTGTTTTCCAGATATGGCATATGCACATAGGAACTCACAGAGACTGTCATCAGCCACAGGGTTCAAGCCAGACAGGATATCAGCATTGAGATGGAAAGGAAACACAGTCTCCCACCGCTGACCAAGAAATTATCTCCAAGAAATTATGATACCCACTGGCAAAGACAAAAGTCAATTTTCTTCAGTGGAGTCTCACTGTGTATATAAACCTCACCTCAGGGCAAGCCCCATGCCCAGGAGTAGTTGACGAATACATGAGCTCAGTGTTGTTTTTGGAGACTTTTGGTCTCATTTTGCTTTGCTTTGGCATTTTGTTTTCTTGGTCTTATTTAACTTTTGCCTATTTTGATTTCTCTCTCTCTGTGTGTGTGTATGTTTGTATATGTTTCTTTTTGTTGTTTTTGTATTTTTTTTTAAGAAAGGAAAACAAAACATAAAGTTATATGTGTAGGAGGTAGGGGTGATCTGACAAGAATTGAGGGAGGGAAAAATATGGTCAAAATATATTGTATGACAAAGGTTTTCCAATACAAAAAGTTTTTTTAAAAGAGGCATTTAGGTATAAAATGGTGTATCTATAAATAGCTCGTGTGGGGTTATTAACTTTCTGACCATATGCAGAGATAATGGACTATAAGTAACTGCTTCCCAATCACAATAAACCCTTGAGTCTCAGCCTGACTAGTGACCAGCTCTCCTTTGGTTGCCATTGCAAAGCTCCTTTTCTGATCCCATAACTAATCAAAGGCCAAAGTTTTCTATTCCAATGAAGTGACTCTGGCTGGCCTGGGGAGGCTGCCTGTGGGCTCACTGATAGGCTCTGGTATCCCCAGAGGAAAGTAGCTGGCACATGTTTTGGGAGCTCACATCACTATGGCTGAATTTTATTTTTCTATCTCTTGAACCAACCCAAAAATGTTCCTTCGGCAAATCTCTCCCTTTAATCCTTCAACTAATTGGAATTGGATCTGGTATTGACTGGTTTACGATATTATTGACATGACTTAAACATTGTAGAATTTTGTGACTCTTGGATAGGCTTGCTGAATCACAGGAGGAGATTTAATTTACTCCTATGATATTTTGAGGTGTTTTCTCTCCCAAGAAGAGATTTTTCCCCCAAAAGAGAGCATTTTCTTTATAAATCAGTTTCATTCTTGAGACATTTCATTTGAGAACTGTTGAAGTCATCACGATTCTCCTGGATCAGACTTTAAGCTGTTTGAGGGCAGAGACATGACTTTGAATTTATTTTGCAAATAAGCTAACAGGACATGTGTAGGGAATATTTTTAACATATATTCCGTAGCATTCTGCACAGTTTTGGCTTTATGACAGACATCTAGGAAATAGTATTTAACATGGTATACGTGACCTGTGTGTATTTAGCTGTTTTGTTTCATTTAAAGTAGGTAACACCTGGTTCTGAAAGTTTTCATGCAGACTTGAAATGAGATGGATTTTAAATATCCTAGTCTCCCTCTCCCTCCCCCATCCTTCCCTCACTCATTCCAGTATAATCTCTGCTTCATAGAACATTGCTGACCCCCATCACCACACACACACACACACACACACACACACATGCACACACACAGGCACGCACGCACACTCACATGTATAACCATACCAATCATGTGGGTGAGGAGGCTGTTAGCTGGACTCTGTATTGAGCACAGGTGGTAGATTTGAAGACTGAGTCAGATGTGGGTGTCAGGGTGACCAACAGTCTGGATAATGGGTATCAGGCAGGAAAACTTGGGAGGCAAAGACATAAAACTGCACAGTTTATAATGTATTCTAGAGCACTTCTTTTTCTTTTTTTGAGACAGAGTCTCACTATGTAGTGAAGTGGAAATTTCTGGTTTCTTTGTAAAGTCAGTTGTGTCAGATGGTGTTTGGCTAAAGCAAACATGAGAAGGAATGTTTTGCTGAAGCAGAGACAGGTAAAAGGATGCTTTGCTAAAGCAAACACATGAAAGTATGCATGACATTAAGAAGAATCCAGAAGATGGTAATGGCACTGGATGGTATTGGTATGCCTTGCCATTCTTTAATGGTCATCGTTTGTTGTGACTTCATAGAAAGAAATACACCAAAAAAGTCTGGTGGTGTTCTGACAGCTTCTTGAATCTGCAGGGATTCAGACGAATCGGTAGAGTGATGTCAGCTGATACAGACTCACATGGAGCTTTGCTAAGACAGACTCATGTGCTGAGGTAAACCTGTGGGGAGGTCATGTGATGTTTGAAGGAGGTTTAAATAGGACTCAACTGACAGTGACTGGGCACTCGAATAGCTCGCTTTGCAACACTTATTGGTCTTGAGTCTTCATCTTCACTCATCTTCACTTAATTGAGAGAGACACAGCAGAGAGCTTCTCCTGGTGTCCCTGCTGGTCCTGGTCCCTCCTCCTGATTCATTGGAGGCCTGGTTGTTTCTGCTAGGTCATGCTACTGCTGCTGATTCATGTTTGCTCTCCTGACACTACTGAACTGGACTTTTCATGAGGTGTTTGCAAGTGAATCAAGCTGCCGCTGCTGATTACTATGAACTGAACTGTTGACAACACAGAGAGAATTTGCTCCAAAGAACAATTTCCAAGCAGGTCCACTTCCTCTGTATCTCAGTAACTTTTCTTTTCTACTGCCTTTGGTGGGTGGTGGGCTAGAAGGGAGAGTAAAACATTTAAAAACTCATATTAAAAGTAGGTTTTGAAAAATCTAAGACAACAATGTAGTTCTGGCTGGCCAAGAATTCACTCATGTAGACCAGGCTGGCCTTGTAAACTCATTGAGATCCACCTGCCTCAGCCTTCTGAGTGTTGGAATTAAAGGTGTGTGCTACTGTGGCCAGATCTACTGCACATTTTTGTAGTGGATGAATGAAGTGAAATAAGGAAGTGAAAGGAATGACCTCATCCTTCCACAAGTTCTAGAGCCCTGAGAGAAAGGGGAATGAGTTCACTCAGTGGGCACAGGGCATATAGCAGATGGTACTGTTGTATCACATGACCAGCCCTCCTGGCTTAACTGGCTGGCTGGTCTTTCAGTCATAGGTGCATCCATTCAGGAATGGCTTGGGAATGGTGGATAGGCAGCTAAGAACAAGCAGAGACTGTGACGGGCCAACCGAAGGCAGGATGGTGGGAGGTGCCTGGAAGGGGCAGTTAGTTACTGCAGATGCACTAGAATAGGAGTTTGAGAGGGCCACCAAAGCCAGGTGGGCCCTGTGACTCCCTGTGCCACAAGAGACTGCCAGGAAGAAGGCTTTTACCAGATACTGTGGCTTGCTTTTGCTACTTTGTGGGTTCTTTCTTCTACCCTTGCACCCCCTAAAACTAATAAGAGAGAAAAAAGGATAGAGAGGAAAGAAAGACATCCCTGAGTAAAGTCAGGAGTCAGAAAGTGGCAACATTATCATTAGACAGCTTCCTGCTGATAAGAGGTGTCAAGTTCCTTGGGACAAGCTTGATCTTTGCTGTCAGGAAGTATAATTTCCACTTTTGGTGATGTTTTTCTTTGTGTACAACTAGTTAACAAACTGTGACCAACACTGACCAACAACAATCAACAACAACCAAAAACTCCCCACCCTCTTGGGCCCCTACCATGTATACACCCTCTGAGAAGTCCCCAGAATTCCAATTGTCACACAATCGTAGAAACTATCTGCAGCTGGCAAAACCATGCCTCTTCTAGAACACGAGGCAAATCATAGTCAGCTGATATAAAGAAGCCCCATATCTCCCACCTGGGATTAATCAGAACATGCATTTTTTAAAAAGAAACCAAAATTCCATAATTCTTAATGCAAGATATATAGTCTCTCGTTATTTACAAAAATGTTTTACTTATTCTTTGAAAAATGTCTATGTTTATTCATTCTGATTATATCTATCATTAACCCCCCCCCCAGCTCTGCCTAGTGACTCCCATCGTATCTGTCTTAGAGTTACTATTGCTGTGATGAGACACTATGGCCTAAAGCCATGGGGAGAAAGGGTTTATTTAGCTGAGGAAACCAAGGCAGGAACTCAAACCCAGAAGGACTTGGAGGCAAGAACTGAAGTAGAGATCTTGAAGGGTGCTGATTATTGCTTGTCCTTCCTGGCTTGTTCAGCCTGCTTTCTTGTAGCACCCAGGACTACCAGCCCAGTAGTGGACTCACCCGCAACAAGCCTGCAGCCTAATCATATGGAAGGAATTGCTAAATTGGGGTTCATTCCTCTCAGGTTTATGTCAAGTTGACATAAAACTAGTCAACGCATCATCTCCCTTCTAACTTCATGCCCTCTGTTTTTCATTTTGTTATTGATAACCCCTCCTGAATCCAGTTAGTCCTGCCCATATGCCCATGGATATGGGGCTGTCTACTGAGGCACTGGCAAGCAATTCACAGCCATGGCTACAAAGTAGAATGACTCTCTTTCCATCAGCAGCCATCCGTTGTTGATAGCCCTCAGGGGCCCTTCCCTTTTGTTTTGTAAGTTTTACTGGTTCTATATGGTGTAGGTCATGTTAAGGGAACCACAGTTGCTGTGAGTGTTGACCTCCCAGCCTTCCACCAGAAGGCTGAAGATCCCTCTACACCCCTACCCACAACAATATACCATCACCACAACAGAAAACGAGCTATTAGAACAGGGGAAATGATTTTATAAAATGAAGGAAGAAAGAGGTGAGAAAAAGACAGCTAGCCAGGTATCAGGGACCAGAGCTAAGAAGGGCAGAGAGGAGGCAGGTTCCTGTCAGCAAGGTGAGGAGGTTCCGCCACATGCTTTGAGACTTGGAAGATGGAGTTGTGTGTGTGTGTGTGTGTGTGTGTGTACGTGCATGTGTACATGTGTACATGCATGTATTGGTGAAGGGTGGGGGCTAGAAAGACTGTTGTAGGAGGTTCCAGGACACTACCCTTGAAGAGCAATCGTCATATTATAATGATGAAAATAGGGAATGCAATATCCTACATGTGTCTAAGCTCTTTAGTAGATACAGCAAACTGTTTAATGAGCCATAGAATCATTTTTTAGGGGTTCTGTGGTGTCTAAACAGGGTTAGTGTACTCCAGCACATGGGTCAGTTACTCTTGGTTGCGTAGTAATGTCAGGTAAACATTTTTTTAACTCTGAGGACGTGTTAGCTGATGCGCTACCATTTATACTATCTGTGTGTTGGATTAGCAGAGTGTGAGTTTAAATTCTTGAGGCAAACAACCCTGTGTGGCTGCAGAAACACACCTCACTTACGAATGGTTGCTGGTTTGGCAGAAGATACCCGGTACCCTTGTCTAGAGAAAGTGATCTTGGGATCAGTGAATAGACTTGATCAAGCATCCTGAAGCTCATTCCCAGAAAGACTTGAGTCTCATGACTACTTTTGTGGCATGTAACAGAAATGGCTCCTTGGTTAGTTGAATCTACCTTTCCTTCTAGGTCATGAGGGGAACAAACAAACAAACAAACCCATCCATCCAGCTATGGCTTTTTTGAGGCTTTGATATTAAGAAGTAATTGTCTTAAGAATTTTCTTCCCTCATTTTGTCTTTCAGGTCTTTCATGTATATAAACGTGCTCCATAGGCTAGTAAGATCAAAGTTCTAGCTTGTGAGTGTAACCCTTATTTCTGGTCCTTTAACTTCTCTCTCCCCTCAAACTGCAAAGCACTTGCAAGCTTAGAAACACAGAGAAATGGAAGAGTTCTTTGGAAGGTCTGAAGAAACAGGATGGTCTCTGCATCCCACCTGTGACTAGGGACTCTGGCAGCCCAGGGTGGGGTGGGGTGCGGTGGAGTGTCTGACTTCTCATTCTTCAGATCCTTTATGAGTGTATCATCTGAGATGTGATTTCAACACCCAAAGAGGTGCAGGCTAAGGTGGCATCCCTTTCACTGATGAGTTGTCAAATTCAGTTTATGAGATAAATTAATCCAATTACCTGGTGCAGTGGCTTCATTTGCAACGATTATTTGCTCACTGAGCTGGCTAAATTCTGAGCTTCCCATTCGCTACCTCATTTCAGCACCCTGGAGAGCAGAGATGGAGCCGGGCAAGTTCTAAGGGTGGGTTAAGGGCCCTTCTCAGCACTGGGCTTTGTGCACCCTTTGTGCAGCCACTCTCTCGGTTCCCTGGAAGCAGCCACTTTCCTGGCTTCTCATGTACTTCTTTGTGAGTTGAATATGTGTGCATGGATGCACCCCCTCACTTTATTCTCAAACGAGGGATAGAGTCAATGTTCTTGGATGTCAAAGAGAGCACAGAACATCCCTTTTCTGACAAGTGGGCTGGTCTTGGCTGCTGTGAGACACTGGGCACCAGCCCAGGAGTGTCATGAGGCAGAGTTCTTCATTGCACACGCCTCTCACTCCATGTCCACGTCATTCTTCACAGACTGAGATGTTAGGGGATCGATTGGCAGACTGTCTTCTCCAGGTTGGAAATAGCACAAAGACCCCATAGAGAGGAGTGGGAAGAGCCAGTTGTGGTGGCTTATGCAAGTAGGATTTTCTAGAGGAGGCAGAGGTAAGAGGGTCACAAGAAAGATGGGAAGTGTCAGTTTAGAACAAGAGAAAGCATAGAGTGTTCTGTGTTGTCTGTGGGCCATGAGCCCTGGGTCAGTGGCTTCTGACTTGCAACAGTCCACACTTAGCATCTTGAATACTCTCAGTGACACTCATTTCCTGTCCACACTTCCCTCAGCAGCTGTAAATTCTACTGTGTTTCTGAGGCTTTCTGGTGCATTATTTTGCTGTTTCTCTCTGGGAATCAGTCAGCAGTGACTTTTACTGAGTCCTGTTCTGTGTCCCTGCTTGTATGCCAAAGGAGCGTATTCTTCCCAGATCGTTAATTTAGTGGCTGCAGCCCTTCCTTCTCAAGCTTCAAACTTAACCAGTTATATATAGTTCTGGCACAGTGCAGCTTTGGCCCCCTTCCACCCATTTAGACACCTTTGATTGCCAGGACTGGGGAGGTGCTGCTGGTATGGAGGCTGGGGATGCCTTATCACAAAGCATTCTCCATCCCACAGTATCATATAGTGCTGAAGCCAAGGAACCCTGCTTCAAAGAACAGTGAGTCACAGTGTGGCATGCTGGGAATATGGGAGTGCACGGCATCTTACGTACGTGATGCTTGTAGTGCTTAGCCCAGAGCTGAGCCCATAGTGAGATCCTAGAGATGGCCACATCTCTAGGATAAAGGACTCAGTTGCTGACTCTGTAACCTAGAGGCACACATAGAACTCAACTGGATTTACTAGTCCTGCAAAGTGGAATAATCCTTTGGAGCTGATTACCATCACTTTCAGTGGAAACAGCTTGCTTTTTTTTTTTTTTTTTTGGTAGTAAAGGTGTTGTTGACTACTTATCAGTGAATACAAGAAACAAGAGATCTTGCTGGGAAAGTTTTTGGTTTTTGGTTTTTTGTTTTGCTTCATTATCAGTAATATTCTTCCTTACAAGTTCCAAGAAAACTGCCAGGAGCTATAGTTTAATAAGAGAAGACTGAAATACAGCTCTTTGCTTTTTGACCTAAAGTTTTTCTCTGAGAGTGTAGAATGCTTGGGCTCTGAGAGGCTCTTATCTTTTCTGGAAAATCCTGTACTGCCTTTTTCTCCCTTGAGTAGCTTCCCTTTCCTCTCCTGGGGAGAGTGGTCATATCCTATTCTGTCAAATTTTCCCCTGATTCATCCCTTTTTTCTGCCACACAATTAGACATCACTTTCAGACATGGCTGCTTCCTTCTACAAACTCACTTTACCTTCATTTTTTTGGATTAAGGGTGAGTAGTAAGGGCACACCTGTATTCCAGCCAGAGGGATTAAAGGTGTGTGCCAAGGGCTGAGCCACACCACAACTAGAAACAGGTTCAAATATGCTGTAACAAAAGATGAAGGCAGCCTGGCTGTGGATAGGATGAGGGACGTAAGAAAAAAAAGTGAGGTGAGCCATCTTTTCAATTGTTTGGGGCTTGACTTGAAGATTCTCTGGAGAAGCTGAAGGGTATAGAGAAGGAAGACATTAGTGGGAGTTTTAAGTGATAGTCTGCAGAAGGGGAGAAATTCCTTGCCAACCATGTATCTGGTAGGATTCATGTCTAGAACCTATGGAGAAGTCAGAAAATCAAGTACTCCCTATACGATAAATAGGTTAAATAATTTTTATAAATAGTTTTTAAATGAAGAAATATAAATGACCAAAGTTATTTGAAAAAGTGTTTTGTATCCTTAGCCATCACAGGAATATAGACTAAAGTTCTGTGAGGACCTATCCCAGCCTAGTCGTAATGTACATCATCAAGAAAACCTATAAGAAACATGGGTGAGGGTGTGGAGAGACAAAACTCTTTGTTGAAATTTAGAAATTGCCATGCAAACCATTTAGACTCTGGTATCAGTTAAATAGGGCTGGCTTATTGAATGCACACCCCAAGACTGATCGATTAGGGACACAGCCTAGACTCAGGAGCTGAGGCTGGACCCTGAACATTTCTCTGGGCCAGATTATAAAAGAAAAACAAAAACCACAAGGTGGTAGCCCTGACCCTAGCTACTTTGGTTAGCTAGACAGAACAGTTCTAACTGACCTTTATTCTGATTGGTCCTAAGTGGAGCTTATGGTTGGGAATTTTTTTAAGATTATCAAACCTCAGAACACAACAGGGTTTGTGGTCAACATGACCCTGCTCTGAGTCAAGCTATTTTTCTGTGTCAATGACTGGCAGGCATGGAACAAAGTGGCTATAGCTATGCCATGGCGGGGGTCAGGCCTCAACACTCTTTATACACTGCTGATAGGAATATAACCCGGGGGAGCCACTATGCAAACGAGTGTGACTGTCCCTGCAAAAGCCAGAGGACTCAGAGTCAGCATGCCACAGAGACATTTGCAAGACCAAGTTTATTGCTGCTCTTTTCACAATAACTAAGATGTGGAACCAGCCTAAAGACCCATCATCACCAGAAGAATGGATAAAGAAATGTGATACACATCCATGCTGGGGTTGTATTTAGCTGTAAAGAAGTGAAATGGTAACATCCACAGGAAAGTGGATGAAGACTGTTAAGTGAAATAAGACAAACCGAGAGAGACAAATCTTATGTGCCTCCCTCTTCCATTTTAAAGATAGGGTCTCATGTATCCCATGCTGGCCTTGATCTCTCTTTGTAGCTGATGATTTCCTTGAATTCCTGATTCTTCTGTCTTTACTTCCCCAGTGTTGTAATCACCACACTTGATTTATGCAGTGAAGTGGAAATGTCTGGTTTCTTTAGAAACTCAGTTATATCAAATGATATTTTGTTAGAGCAGACAGGTAAAAGGATATGTTGGTAAAACAGACATGTGAAAGAATATTTTGCTAAAGCAGATACATGTGAAAGGATGTTTTGCTGAAGCAAACACATGAGAAGACATGTGATATTTAGAAAGAATATAAATATGACCCCATAGACAGTGGGAGGAGGTTTGAGTATTGGTTTACCTTGCTCCTTCTGCCTCACTAGTCTTTGCTGACAGCGCTCTTGTATTGGTTTGTCTTCCTAACGTTGCTGATCTTTGTTTGTTGTGACTTCATAGAGAGTAACTCGTCAAAGAATTTCTCATGGTATTCCAGTGGCTTCTTGCCACTTCTGCAGACTTTGCTGATTGGTAGGCGGAGCCTTTCAGTTTCTTCTGGATTGAACTGCCATTGCTGATTTGTGTGTGGTGTCTGCCAAACAGACTGGACTGCAGCTGCTAATTTGTGTGTGGTGGTTTGTTATTAGACTGAATTGCTGATATCCTGACAATGAAGATTGGAATCGCCCTGAAGAACTATTTCTATAGTTCCACCCCCCCATGTTCTAATAACCTTTTTTTCCCCACTACCTCTGGTGGGTGGTGGGCTAGAAGGGAGGTTGAAGTGTTTAAGAACCCTTGTTAAAGTAGGTTTTGAAAAAAATCTAAGATCACAATGCAGTGATAGGGAGAAAAATCTAGGGCTATATCTTGCTAGATAAACACTCTACCACCAATAAAGTCATATCCCAACCTCCTAGTCCCCTATCTTTTAGTTATCACCACCCTTACCCTCAGCTTCCAAGGCCCTGGCAATCACTGATCCTCTGCCTCCATGGACTAGCCTATTCTGGACAGTTCATTTAAATGGAAGGCACATAACTTTTGTGACTAGCTTCTTCTGCTCATCATCTTCAAGATCCATCATGCTCCAGCACACATTGGCACTTTCTTCCTTTTTGTAGTCAAATAACATTCCAATGAGTGAACTAAGTATGTTCTGATAATCTAATTCATCAACAGGAAACACTGCCATGTGACCAGCAATTGTTTAGGTAATAAAGGACACATCTGTTCGTTCAATCTGTATTTTTTGATGGTCTACTGTGTGTCCTATGTTGTCCTAGGCTTGGCAACATTTCAGTGAACAAAACAAAGCTATTCTGGAGCACAAGTGGGAGAGACCAGCAGGACATAGAAGAATTAGCAGTGTGTGTGTGTGTGTGTGTGTGTGTGTGTACGTGTGTGCAAATGTGATTCTAAGAGCCACAGAGAGCTGTAGAGTGAGATGAGGATGGAGAATTTGGAAGCTTTGTGATTTTACACATGACCACAGGTTCATTTCTCTTGCATCATCCCAGATTTTACCTGTAAGAATAAAGCAGCAGTGGTTGGTTCTGGGAAAGAAGCTGACATTTAATTACTATTCAGGAATTAGCTTTATTAGGAGAAAGGGCCTTAATACCATGATTGACCTTGATGCAGAAGGGTGTTGGAAAGGAACAACAGTGTATCAGAATTGTAAGGGAAAGAGAAGATGGGACCAGAGAGATGGCTCTGCAAATAAAGGCATGGGTGCCAAGCCTGATGACTCTAGTTTAATTCCTGGAAACCATAAGGTAGAAGGGGGCAATGAACAGAGAAATCTCATGAACAAAGGAAATACCCACATTTTATAACCTCTGTGGAGCTGGCAGAAAGTTTTACATCACATGATTTAATTCAGGATAGTCTACATGCTGAAGAGCATGGAGAAACCAGGTCCATCAAGTAGGAGCTGTTAGGCCACAGCACACACAGCCTCTTAAGTCTGTCTCATGAAGAGAGCTCCTGAGGGTTTTGGGGTGGGATGGGCATGGCCTGAGGTCTGGAGGCCATGGGATCTGGGCTCACAGAGCCACCAGCATCTTAAAGGGGCAGGTCATGTGTTAACACCAGATTCCATTACTTCCCAGAGAAGTGGAGGCAGAACCTGGAGAGAACCTGTATATCAGGAGAAGAGCCAGTGTAATGGAGAGTAACTGAGTCTATGTTTCTCTGTGCATCCTACAATCTCTAGTTGTCCCTAGAGAAGGTTGTGTCTTCCTTTCTCTCTCCTGCATGCTATGTTCTATATCACACAGGTGTCCGAAGCTGTAACTACCGCCATCAGGAAGCTCTCTGTCATTTTGCTAGCTTTTGTTTCTGTGACTATCAGACATCCCCCTTTCATCACTGATTTCACGTCTACCAGTCAACTGTGGAGGAGGCTGGTACGGCTCCTGTCTATGCCCGGTGCTTGCTAGCATCTGGAGGGTCCCTTGTGCTGGAGGTGACTCTGCTTTCTGTGTGCTGTAGGAGAATTGCTCCAATGTCTTACAGAATGTTTGGTTTCCTTAGCTCCCCTGGAATGGCAAAGTTAACAGTCTGCTTTTTAAGAATGGGGAGTGCAGGAGAGAAGGCTCAACTATTGAGATTGCCTGCTGCTTTTGCAGAATACCTGGGTTTGGTTCCCAGCACCCATATTAGGTGGCTCCCAATCTTCTGTAACTCCAGCTCTAGGGAGTCAGACTCCTATTTCTGACCTCTACAGGCTCACATATGTAGCATACATCCTCTTTTGTTTCCTCGACATGCAGAAGCATAGGTCTGAGATACCTAGGAGTGGGAGGTTGAAGTCCACAGAGGAGAAGGAAGGAGAGGAGGAAGAAGAGGAAGAGGAAGAGGTGGAAGAGGAGCAGGAGGAGGAGGAGGAAGAAGAAGAAGAAGGAGAAGAAGAAGAAGAAGAAGAAGAAGAAGAAGAAGAAGAAGAAGAAGAAGAAGGAAGAAGAAGAAGAAAGAAGACCTTTGTCACTGTCAATTTTATGAAACTGTCTTTTTCATCTGAATATTTTAAATGGAATCCTCTGAGTCTTGATCCTATAGCAGGGTCTTTATTTATGACTTGAGGGAAGGTGACACTTGACACTTAGTGCCACTAGTGAGGTCCCCTCTACTGTGCAGGGTCAGATCAGAGGCTCTGCCCTGAGGTCTGAGAGGTCCAGGTGGAGAGGCCCCTTGCTCTCACTGAGTAGGAAGTCCATGGTGGTGGAGAGGGGCACTAAACAGTGACTGGGATAATTTATTCATCCAAGTCAAAGCTACTCACTGCCTCAGGGAGACATGTAGAAGTTCATGGAAAACCCAGCAGTATTTTCTTCTTAATTAAATGGTTAGAGTCCTTGGCTAGAAACTATAGACTGTGACTGGGACAGCATTCAGAATGACCTCACCCTTAACAAAAAGCAATACTAAAAGATGTAAATATGCTTGCCAGATTTGCAAATTAGAAAATTTTTAGTTCGGGGCTTAGTTTTGTTTCAATAAAAGTATTAGCTGGGTGGTGGTGTGTGCCTTTAATCCCATCACTCAGGAGCAGAGGGAGTCAGATCACTGAGTTCAAGGCCAGCTTGGTCTATTGAGTGAGTTCCAGGACAGCCAGGGCTATATAGAGAAATCCTGTCTTGAAACACCAAAGCCAAATCATCAAATCAAAACAAAACAAAATAAAAAATCAGAAACAAAACCCAAAACAAACCAACGAACAAAAACAGAGAAAATCGAAAAATATCCCAAAATATTGTTTGGGTGATTCAAGATATTGTTAGGCTAGGTAACTGTTGCCTGTTTAGTCTGTCATTTTGTGCTGTTACTAATATTATAAGAAAACTTTCTCATGTGATGTTACCAAACACAACAGAAGTCAGTTAGAACTGCTTTGTATAGTTACCCACAATATGCTTGGACCCGAACCAACCACCCAGCAGCACTTCCTGCATCTGTGTATAAGCTTTTATGGTATTTTTTTGGTAAGCTGCCCCTGGGATGGACCCCAATGTAAGAGAAACACCTGCACTGATATAAGAAACTATTTGAAAAAAGACCTCCATTTTGAGTAGGGGTCCAGTAAAGTTTAAGTTTCCAAGGCCTTCCTGGGAAATGACATCCTACTTGGCAGAAAGAGACATGTACCCGGGTAATTAACATCCTGATTGGCAAGTTAAGACAAGTTCCATTCTGATAGACAAGTTAAAACATGAATGTTAGACAAGTCAAGTCCCCTGCCACAGTTGAATACCCCAACCAGTGGGAGCAGGATACATGTACAACAAAGACATGTTCCCAAGGAACTTCCAGATTCCTAAATCCTGATTGGTAGAGTAACTTGGCACAGATTTTTGATCCCTATAGGATCTTGACTCAACTCATAGTTCAGCTCCCAATTCTGTCCTGTGGCCCTGATTGATCAGTCTTGGGTTGTGTTGTTCAATAAACCATCCCTATTTGACTGAAGTTGGTACTTGAGTGGTTTGTGTGGTGATTCCCTGACTCTAATGGCTGCATATGGTAGTTATGATAGCACAGATTTGTACTTCCAGTATTTGGGAGGTTTGGGCAGGAGAATTTTAAGTTCGAGGCCAGCCTGGGGCCTGGGCTCCATAGTAAAAACTTGTATTTAAGAACAAAATAAAACCAAAGAACCAACCAATCAATCAAAACCAAACAAACCCCTTAAAATTGCATAGGTTACCCATGTTCATTAAACAAAACAAAACAAAACAAAACAAAACAAAACAAAACAAAACAAAACACCCCCAAAACCAACAGTGCAATGAATGGTAAGCATGAAGCAAATTGCCCCCTTTCATCTCCAATTTTCAATTCTCTCAAAAGGCAAAGTGATGTCCATTTTATTCCAAGGACATATTTTGGTTTGTGTGTGTGTATGTGTGTGTGTGTGTGTGTGTGTATGTGTGTGTGTACATGTGTAGTTCTGAAGACAGTCTTGACCTTTCCTCAGGTCCACCTTGTTTTATGCTGTTGTTTGTTTTTGTTTTTGTTTTTATTTTTTTGAGTCAGGGTCTCTTACTGGCCTGGGGCTTGCCAAGTGGGATAGGCTGGCTGGCTAGCATACCCCAGAGATCTGCCAGTCTCTGCTTCCCTAGGGCTGGGATAACAAACACACATCATCACACTTGAATTTATTTATTTTTTGTTTTGGGTTTTAGTACTTAACTAAAGTTCTTGTGCCTTTAAGGTAAGCACTTCACTCACTGGCTATATCCACAGACCACCCTGTTGCTATGATATTTGATACAGGCATCTCTCAGCATGTAGCACTTCATCGGAGGTTACCTGTAAACAGTGGTCAAGCCAGGATTTGTGGTCTGCTCTAGCCTGGTGTGATGGCTGTTCTTGGTTGTCAGCTAGACTACACCTAGAGTGAACTTCAATCCAGAAATGGAAGGCCCACCTGTGAGAGATTTCTTTTTTTTTTTTTGCTTGGTTTGAAGTGGGTGAATACACCTCTAGTCCAAGTCTTTGAGGTAGGACACAAGATCTGGATCTTGAGGCAGGAAGATACACCTTTAATCTGGGCCACACCCTCTGCTGGAAGCCTGTGTAAGGATGTAGAAGAAGGAAGCTTTTGCTCTTTGCCTGCTTGCCCTTGCCTTGCTGGTACATTCATTTCTCCACTGGCCTACTTCTTTGGGATTCTGGTATATACTGAAGACCCGCCGAGACATCCAGCCAAGTGGACTGAGCGACTACTGGATTGTTGGGCTTTCCATTCACACCCAGCCATTGATGGATTAGCTGGACTGCAGCCTGTAAGTCATTCAGTAAATCACACACACACACACACACACACACACACACACACACACACACACACACAGAGAGAGAGAGAGAGAGAGAGAGAGAGAGAGAGAGAGAGAGAGAGAGATCCATTCCAAAAAGTCTGCTATTACATTAACTGCTGTAATGTTGGTGTCATAGGGCTTCTGTTCAAGTAACCTTTTCATGGTAAAGGTTTACCCTTGTGGGACCCACAATCCCATGTCCTTCTCAGTTCATTAGATATATAGTTGTTGTCTAATGTCACATCATCACAAGAAATGTGGGTGCAGTACCATGAGATCTATTGAGAGAAACACCTCACTCACAATTTAGCATGCTATTATAATTGCTGTATTAAATCACTTGTTTTGTTTGTTACTCTTTCAATGTGCCTAATTTATAAATTAAACAAAGGTATGTTTGTATGTATGTATGAGAGGTCCCCTAAAAAATAAAAACCTTGGGAATGGAAAAGTTTAGGATTCCCAGGGTGGCAGATTTGGCTCCTCAGAAGGAGCTACGGACACTGGGCTGTTAATCATGGATGGCTCTGACAAAGGGAGGATGAGCTCGGGCTGAGTTGGTTCCTGGAATTTTCACAAGGCCTCACCAAACACAGTGAAACTAACATAACAGCCAACCAGAAACTGGCCCATGTAACTTCCCCAGCACCCACCAATGAAGTTTTAGATTGCCTACCCTAACTCAAATTCCCTTAGTTTTTTACAGAAGGCTTGTGTGCCTTTGTCTGGGGTTGTCATTCTGATGAATGGTTGACCCCTGCATGATGGTAATTTCTGCAGAGTAAACACTCTTTGCCTTTGAATACTATTTGAGTCTGAGGTCTCCCTTCAGTGATCCTTGGACCCCAATATATATATTATGTATATTAATTAATGCAATTGATGAAAATATAAATATAAATATGGGTATGGATGTATACAAAAATAAGTGTGTATGCAAGAATGATACACAGAATAGAATGTGACACTCTGTGGTTTAGGCAGTTGCTGGTGATCTTGAAGCGTGTTTTCTGCAAATAAAGGGGAGATTCTGTGTGTTCTTTGAAGCCCTCAGAGTGATGCTTGGCTCTCCACACCATAATGGATACCTGAGAGGCTTCAAGTCAAGGAGGAGAGGGAGGAGGGGCTGACTTGCTGTCTCAGAGTCCTCAAATCCTTGGTTGATTTGCATTGTTACTTGGGATCTATGGTTCGGTAGCCCATTGCAATGGGAATGCAAATAGAGGAAAATGCTTATGACATGGTGGCCAAGAAGGAGAGAGGGAAAGGGAGGGGAGGAGGAGGAGGAGCAGGAGGAGCCATCATTCTAGTATCTCTTCTAGTGGCACATCCCTAAGGATACAACTTTATCTTAAAGGCACAGTACCTCCCAATGCCTCAGGCTAACCCTTTAATATATGGGGTTTAAGAGGACTCTAAGGAGCCTAAGTTAGTTTGGCAGGGTGGTGTTCCCCTGTAATCTCAGAATTTAGGTAGGAGAATCTCAAATTCAAGGCCAGCTTGGATATACTGTCAAACAACAAACAAACAAAAGACAAACAAACAAACCCAAGTGAATTCCTTCTCTCCAAATTAAAAAGATAGTACTTATAAGGTTTTTGAGATGGTTAAAGCTTGTTCAGTTTGAATGTAATTGATGATTGATTGACAAAATGGTGTCTATGTAGCAGTTAATTAAATACAAAGATTAGTTTTGTCTTGTAACAAGATTTTAGGTGTGTTATTTCACACATCTGATATTCATGTTTGTTTAAGGATGAATAAGCATTCCACTTGGGAATGACAGAGGCAAAACCAGTACATGCTATGCATGCTGTGAAACGTGACCCATCTCTGTGCATTCTAGAAGGGAAATATGACTGACAAGGAAGAGGTAAGATCTGGGTCTGGAATAGTAACAACTTCAGTGAGTTGACAGTTTCATGAGGTGACGCACAGACTCCTCTTGATGTTGCTGATTAATTAACCCTTGGCTTGTTCAGTAAACTTAGGTATTGTAGAGTCAAGATTTCCTTCTGTATAAACCCAGATAAATCTTGGTCATCCTGCCCATAATTTATATAACGGGACTTTCTTTGGGACTGCCTTAGCTTTGAATAGTGACAAGGAGACTTATATTTATTTAAAATAACTTTAGGCCTTTGGTTGCTCTAGTTCCCAATTAGCTCCTATAATTTATATTAACCCATTTATATTATTCTATGTCTGGTTGTTACCTCTCAGTCTCTAGTACTAGGCCTGCTCCTTCCTCTATGTCCTGCTGGTGACTTCACCCCATCTGACTCTTTCCCAGAGTTTCTATCTGCCTCACTTCTTTTCCTGCCTTTGCTACAGACCATCAGCTTTTTATTAAAACCGATCATAAGGTGAGAGAGGGGTATTTACAAAATATGATGTAGCCATGTGAAAAACAACACCAAAGTCCAGTCTGAACTCAGCTACCCACAGACACAGAAATTAGCATCTGAATAATCTTTACCTAGTGCACAATAATATTATCCCAACAAATTTATCTAAAGCAAAGCAGGAAATATGAATTGTATGCCAGCTGCTAATGAAGACAAGAGCTGTGCACATAGAGTTAACTGCTTAAGGTTGCTTTGGCAGGGTAGATTGACACCAAATTAATGCCAGTGTGTTATGTATATAAAGAATGCCAGGTGGTAGTGGTATACACCTTTAGTCCCAGCACTCAAGAGGGAAAGACAGGCAGATCTCTGAGTTTGAGACCAGCTTGGTCTACAGAAGCAAGTTACAATAAATAAAGAAAGTCTACAGAGTTAGGTGTTGGCACATCTTTGTTTTACTACAGTAGCTGAAGTACCTATTTTTGTTTGTTTTGAAACATGTAAAAATTACTGTGGACACATCTTTGTTGTTCAAACCATTTTTTTTTTTTTTTTTTTTTTTTACTATTTGGGATTGAACCAAGGGCCTTGTAAATGTTAGGGAAGTGTTCTGCCACTAAGCTATACTCTAAGTTCTTGCTGCCTCAGTTTTGACTGACACATAATAATTATAGCATATATTAATGGAGCAAGTATAGTAAGTAAGTATGTGGAGATTATGTAATGAGCAAATAAAAACATTAACAGATTCACCATTTAAATTTGTATCATTTCTTTGTACTGAGAACACATCTTTCCCTCTATGCCGTTTAAAGTGTATACTAGGCCATTTATAGCTGTGATCTCTCTATAGTACGTTACATGTATGTAGTATCTTCTATCTAACTGTACCTGTAGCCACTGACCAGCCTCTACCTCACGTCCACGTAACCCTTCAGTCTCATGGTCATCATTTCACTATCAAGTTCTAGAAGCCCTTTTGAGCTACACATGAGAGAGATCAAATAGTATTTTATATTTCAAGATGATTTATATTTAGCCCACGTGTGTTTCCTCGGATTATTAAAGTGCTTTATGAAACTATTCTTTGACTTTATAAAATAAAGAAGCTGATCCAAGACAAGGTAGAAAAGTTATTAACGATGAAAATTCTGAGAATGCATTTTTCCTGTTTTAAGACATAGAAAGAAATCAAAATACAAAGTTTTATTAAAAGAAAATATTACATAGATGCTAAGTGTTATGTATTAGAATATACTAGTTATATAAATTTAATAAATATCTACCAAAGGGCAGATTTCTCTAAAATAGGCAAGGATGAAAGGTGGAGTGTGTTACCTTTATGAATTCTGAATGGTCCTTGTAACATCCATGAATCTGATAAAATTCCCCATTTCTTCAATGTATGATCTGTCCTTTCCCACTGAGTTCTCTTGCATTTGTGCCATAAAGTTCACACAGTTGTGTTTATAGCTTATTTGTGTTTGGCTGCTAGGGAACAGAGCATTTTAATAATCCAAGGAATGGCTCTGACAGGGTCCATGGCCTCCAACACCGCTGAGATAAGTGTCCACCAAGTTCAACCTAGCCAGCTCTCTACTCAAGACAAGAAACATTTAGCTATTGGTCAAGAAAGCATAGCCATCCTTTAGAATCACATAGATTCATTGGCAACAATTGTCCTCCAAAATCCCAGAGGATTAGATTTGACTATCACAAAAAGGAAAGACAGATGCATGGTTTTAAACGAAAAATGCCATTTTTATGCTAAACAGAAATAATATGAGAAAATGCCAAAAAGTTATTAGAAGAGATTAATGCTAGAAACACAAACAAGAACCAATGGAGGACAATACAGATGCTGCACCAGAAGCCCTGACCCCATTCCTGTACGATAGGTACATAGGGTATTATGAAGGCGAAGAGGAAGGAATGGGGTGGAAGAAAGTAAACAGGACCAGTTATTAGGTTCAGGGTCCTTAATCTATTTATTAACTTACTTAAAGCACTGTCTGTACTGCCTGTCTGCAACCATGGTGTATGTCACTTCCTCCTTAAAACAGGATGACCTGCAGAGATAGCTGAAACAATGTATCATTTCCCTTAACAACCTGCTGACTGCAACACACACTTCTATAAAATCCACTTGCTTGCTGCCCCACCCCACACACTTCTGCTTCCTTGCTGCCATTGCCCCTCCCTTGGTGGTTTTAAAGTATAAAATGAAGTGCATTCTGGACCTGATACCAAGACTATTCAGTAGTTGTCCTGGCTTGGCTCTGGTGACATCTCCTCTCTCTTGCTCTCAGTGGGGCAGGAGTGCTTATTACAAAAAGGTTCCTGCAACGATGGGAGGGGCTTGAGGGAGGAATGGGAGAAATGATGCTACCGTATTAAAATCTCAACAATAAAAAATGAAAAAAATAATAAAATATCAGTCATATGTAAATGTGTTGAAATGGAGTAGAGAGAGGATACTTATTTTGTGGTGTCAGAATAATTTTGACACGTGAAACCATACAAGGAAATTTAAAAGCACAAAAATGGCCAAGAGATAATTTCTTGATCACACACTTAAGCATCTTAATACACTGCCAAATAAGTTCTGCACATTTTCAGGTATATGCATTTTTTTGTTTATATGACATAGATATAATTTTAAAAATCTCTCTCCTTTAAGAAAGGAAAACAAAGGAATGAGTCTGGAGAACAAGCCGCTGGTTTCAGCACTATGTCACCTGGATGGCAGGCAGTGGTGGAATGGAGTTATTAATCACTCCGAGATCACCTGGAGACTGCAGGACGCAAGAAAGCACCATGGTGGGAAGCAAACCCAGACACAGATGTTTAATTTCCTTTGAAAACAGCAGCCAGTCACAGAGGCCAGGAGTGGGCAGACTGGCATAATCTATCTACAGTTAAATAATAGTATTTGCCTTTAACTCTTTGTCTAAATCAAGAGGTGGAGAATGAGACATTTCATAGCCACGGTCACCACAGACACTGGAACTGGCTTTAAATTACTGATACCGTGCTTCCGTGAGCTGATCTCTGAAAGCTGCCTGTGTGCTGAGAGACTCAGTCTGCTGACAGTGGACCTGATCCACTGAATGTGCTTCTAGGCTCCAGTGCTTGGAACCAGCATGAAACACATTTCTAAGTCTACTATCTTCTCATTCCAGCCGTGCCTCCAGATTCTAGTAAATGAGAGGCTACTTGTACTCCATGGGTCTTACTGATCTCTTTGATGTGTGAAGTCTCCTACGCCCAGCGTACCCCTCACTCACTGAAGAGCTAGCAAGCTCCCATTTTAGTTTCAGCTTTCAAGGGCTGGTCATCCTGTGACAGCCCTTACCAATCTTCACCAGGATCTTTATGACGGTGTGTGTTTACTGGGCTACTAGAGCAGATATTTCATTTGTCCTTTGTGTTTGCTGTTAGGTAAGTCTGTCTCAACAGTAGTTTGAGGTACAGCTTGTTTTAGATGGTTCTTGTTGCTGAATTTGTTTTGATAATCTTCCTTACCAATCTTTAAGTTGTTTCAACTAACTTAGTTGTTTCATTTGTTTGAATGTTCTGTGGTTTACAGCTTACTGGTTATTTAATGTATGGTCATTAGCTCTATGTGTCACACAAGGTCAATAGATATTTTGATTTATAGGCATGGAATTATCTTTAAGAGCCAGATCTAGGTATATATCTGAAATCAGTGTGATATTTGAACTACATTTGATTATTTGGCTGATATTTTTATATTGACCTGCTTATTTTTAGTACTGGTTGATTTGATTTATATATATATTTGTATAATGTCTAATGCATTTTTGTTACTTTCTGGATTCTCTTGTATTTATTGAAGGCATGAGGAAGTGGTCCATAGAAAATAGTGTAGGTGCCAAAATATCTCTCATCCAGTTTAAAGTAACCTTGAAGACTAACAGTGGAGGTCTCTAGGTTGGTGCCAGTTCATGGTAAGGGGACTGACCAGACTTTGCAGTTGGTCCATTACAGAGTCTTCATAAAAGGCATTCTATAAAGTTGTTTGGAGATTTCTTGTTTAGCACATTGTGTTAGTCTGCTTTTTGATATAGCAAAAAAAGCCTGAGATAAATTCAGTTATAAAAAGAAAAGGGTTCATTGAGCTCCCAGTTTTAAAGGTTCGGTTTATAAGGGCGTGTTCCTTTAGGCCACTGATGTATTGGAGGCAGCACACCATGGCAAGAGTGTGTGGAGGGACAGAAATACTTCCCTCATGGCCAGGAAATGAAAGACAGGAACAGGAAGAGATGATGTCCTGTTATCTCCTTTAAAACTATTACACCACCAATGACTTACAAAGCTCCTAATAGGCTCTGACTCTAAAAGATTGTGTTTCCTCCAAAGAGCACTGTGCTGGTGACCAAGCCTGTGAGACCTGGGTCCCTACAAACAGATTTATTGGTGCATATTCTCTATGCTACCTGGCGGTTTTAATACAGGATTGCTTTCTTGCTGATGTCTTCTTTCTCCTTCTCCTAAGAACAGTTTCCTACGGGAAGCTGAGCTAATTGTCATAACTCTTGTGCTTTCCTTAGTAAATGGTAAGCATACTTTTGCTTTAGGATAACATTGCTCATATGGGCAAACTGTTGTTATGTCAAAATTAATGCATTTAAGAAGGACTCTGGGACTATCAGGGAGTAGTGATACTTCTTCAGGTTTAATGGCTTCTTTAAACCATAAGCATTGACTTTCACAGGACAAATATTGAGTATAATTTTCTTTCTTCTAAGTAAACAACTCTAATTCCCTCCTTTTTATATCACTCAAACCCTCCCTCCAAGTCACACCACTGCCACCCACACCAGCCGGGTCATGAAGTTTCTTTTCCTGAGACCCATCCTGACTCCAAGTGAAGAGTTCTTTCTTCAGAGTTGCCTTGAAGGAAAAGAACAATCAGGTTATAAAACTGCCAGAGGGGAAAAACTGATGTATAGAAGCGGATTTTAAATCAGTCTCTAGCTGAGGTAAGGACTATTGTTAACGATTTTTAAATCTCAGTGAGATAGAAATCTACCGAATTAGACATTTAATTAAATATTTGATGTTCTGGATTTGTGAATATTTACTAACTAGGTCATCCAGCTGCCAGACTTCTCTGATGAGGAAGAATGACTGGCAGTACAGAGTGGGAAAGACAGAGAGGGCATATGAGGAGCTCAGCTCCGCCTTGGTTAACTATGGCCTTTAGAGGGCAAGGATATGACGCAGTATATTCATTATAGTAAGCTAGTGTAGAAACTTTTCCCATTAGGAAGGTTGGGGAAAGAGACACAATTATAGATAAAATAAAGATGAATGAACGGGAGGCTCATTGTAAATCTCAGAAAGGATATCATGAAGAAAGCTTAGCAGTGATGGGTATGCTTCCTGTCCTTGACCTGATCACTATGTACATGAATCAAAGCATCACACTCTATCTGGGGATGTGCACACATATTACATATCAATAAAAAATTAGACTGATATAAAGAATATATCTCAGAAACTGCATAAGCGGCATTAAACTAGAACAATCAGCGAAAGTAAAGACACTTCATCTTCTCTTTGGGTGCACAGGTTTAGAGCTGACATGGAGAATCTCACTATGAGTAAATTGATAGGAATAGGAAATTTTCAGTTTCAAAGATCTCCCATATTGGACAATTATCTTAGAATGTAGAAAAGCTAGAAATGAACACAGACTCTTGTATCTCCACCTATAACAAACAATCAGCCCTTCAATATGAAAAGGACAACACAGGATAAAAAGGCTACATAAAATGGAGACACTTTCAAGAAGAGCCATCGGAAGAACCAGTGTTCTGTGTTGACAAAAGAAGTCAGACTTCTAAACCCATCTAGTGTCATCCAGGGGGCCTCATCTGTGCACCCAGACTTCTTCTCCTTCCCCTAGACTTGCAGGGAGAAGCCACAGATGCAGCTTCCCTATGGAGGTGGCTGTCACCAGCTACATCTGCCCTGTGCACAGCTCCTTGGAACAGTAGCTCTCTGCAGTCCAACCGGACAGTGGGCTGTGGTGCAAGACAGCAACTGGTTGTGAATGAGAGAGGAAAGATGCAGGGTAATCTTGTTCTGAGGTGTCTGGGTGTGCCAACACAAGCTAGGTGTGCAACATGAGTTAGGTGTGCCAACAGGAGCTGGGTGTGCAACACTAGCTAGGTGTGCTAACATGAGCTAGGTGTGCCAACAGGAGCTGGGTGTGCAACACTAGCTAGGTGTGCTAACATGAGCTGGGTGTGCCAACAGGAGTTAGGTGTGCCAACAGGAGCTAGGTGTGCTAACATGAGCTAGGTGTGCCATCATGAGCTAGGTGTGCCAACAGGAGCTAGGTGTGCAACATGAGCTAAATTTAAAACATAAATTAAGAAGGTAAACTGTGAGTTACAGAAACACAGGCGAGAAATTTCACCAGAACCGCCTAAGTAGTAGACAATTTTACAGCTTGAGTCCTGTCTCATGTTCTAACTGCTATGTTGGGATCCAATTCAGAAGGCTTTTCTTTTCTGTCATGGGACCTCTATATGTGTAACAAGGGATCTACTTTGCATGTAAAGATCTCAGAATTATGTTGTGAAGAACACTTGCTTTTAGAAAATTCTTGAAATTTTTCTACATATGATTAGATTTTTGTGGGTCTGGAAAAGAGAAACCACAGAGTCTTAGAAATAGCTGAAGAATTAGGTATTCCTTATCGTTTGAGTTTCCGTGATAGCCAGAAGATTGAACAGGTTCTCAAAGTCCAGAATAGTCTTCTGCATATTATTATAACTCTTCTTTTCGTAAACACATGAGAGGCTTTGTAAAGATTTAGTTTATTTTGAATTATGTGTGCCTTTATGTAGGTACATACAATGTGCTTGCAGGTGCCATGGAAGGAAGAAGGAGCACAGATCCCCTGCAGCTGGAGTGACCGTCTTGTATGGGTGCTGACAAGTGAACTCAGACACTCTCCAAGAGCAGTACAAGCTGTGAACCACTGAGCCATCTCTCCAGCCCTAGCCCCTTAACAAAACATTAACCTATGCTGTAGGAGTAGAAACTCAGAACAACAGTCAGAAAATTCTTATTTTATATAATGGCTATTTCCTGGGTCTAGTGACCAAGGCTTATCTTGCTCCCCTCTGAACGCTTGAAAAATTTCCCTACATTAATCAAAACATCTTCAAGTCTTGGACCAAGTAGCTGACAGAACCATCCTGATGTATGGGAATAATTTTCTACTAGCCAATTAACTACAAATTATTCTTACTTTTCCCCACTGTGTCTGTGCTGCCAGACACCAATCCACTGAGTCTTATTAGAAAAGGGAGTGGTCATATGTTTGTGGTTTTGTTTGAAAAATGTCCATGTCCAGCTGATTTCCACCAGATTCTGACATAACATTACTAAGGTAAATTTATCGTAAAAAAGAAAAAAAGGGATAATGAAAGACTGAATAAGCAATAACTATTTTAGATTCTTGTAAAGTTTAATCCTTACCTGGATGACTGGAGCTGTGGTCCTATCTAGGGCGTGTTGTTACTAAGAGGGTAAATACATCCTAGTAGCTGCTTGGAGACTGAGTGAAAACAGTGAGTCTTACTTCCATGCCTGATGGGTAAAGATTTTTAATGGATTCATCATCCCTTGCTCTTTCTTTGGGTTGAATCAGGTGAGCAATGGGACCTTAGATGCCACAAATTTCATATCAGAGATCCATGAAATGAAGACTCCTAGGTACAGTGCCACCTCAGGAGCTCTCATGCTAAAGGGAACCAAAAAGTTAAGAGGGAGAAAGGACATGGTTGGCAGGTACAGCTTTCAGATGGGGCTCTGAAAAGCCAATAAAAGCTCATAAAAGCCAAGGAAGGAGGATGAACCCTCCGGCTTACTCCTGAGCTGTCCAAGAGGACTCAAACCCAAGTGGGATGTGGGGTGCAGATAGTCTTAGGCAGAAGGTAGTGGTTTGATTTCTGAAGATTCACCTGCATCAACCTAGAAGTTCCAGCAGAATGAACCAATCTTCAGACCTCAGGTTCTCCCTGTTGGCTGCAGAATGCAGAAGGTGAGACAGACCTATAAGTAGAGAAGGTTTGGTGGGGGCGTGTCAGTGGAGGATAGAGAAGAGAGACAGGAAAATATGCAAGAGAACTTCCCTACACTGAGGTTGAACCTCAGGAAGAGGGAAAGAAAGGGGGATCTGTAGGATGAGCTGCAGGCTGCAGTGCAGCCCTGAGAACTTCCCCACAGAGGAGCCCTAGGATAAGGACTGTCCACAGACCACCACAGGTGAGAGAGTAATGGGACAGTCTCTGCTAGCCTCAGTCCTCAGGTGGACACATACCCAGGGGAATGGGGCTCAGTGTGAAGGCTGTGGCTTCCCAGAGGTGCAGCAAATGGAAGCTGTCAGCTGAGTCCACTCCACACAGCAGGTTTTCTCTTTTAGGGGGATCTTGGTGGTAGACTTCCTGAATCACGACTTGGAGGACACATGGCTATTGAGTGCTACATCTACTTTAAGGTGTGCAAGAGATAGACCCTCCTCTCCCCTCCCCTCCCCTCCTCCCTTCCTCCCTTCCTCCCTCCCTTCCTCCCTTCCTTCCTTCCTTCCTTCCTTCTTTTCTTTTTTCCTTCATTCCCTTCCTCTCTTCCTCTCTTCTTCCCTCCCTTATCCCTCCCCTCTCCCTCTCTCTGCACATGCACATATTCACTGTGTGTGTGCACACCTGTGGGTGTGTGCATGCACAGGATGTATGTGTCACTCAGAGAATGACTTCAAGTGGTGGGCCTCAGATGGTCTTCACTTTTTTCTCATTAGCTTGAAATGTAACCAGCCTGTTTCTGCTTCCCATTCCTCCATCACTGGGCTTACAGGTGTGTGATACTATAGCTGCTTTTTTCATGTGTGTAAGAAGAATGCTGTGAGAAACTTCAAGCTGTCAACATGTTTCTAACCAGCCTAGTCAGGACCCAGCTCTAGCCACAGTGAGAGAATGTGGAAGTGGATCTTCTGGGATCTGCCAATGATCAAGATTTTGGGATAAGATGCAATTCATGGGCCAATATTGAATCTCATAATAAATCTGGAGATGACCTCAAGGATTCTAATGGACCCATCAGAGATCCAGAATCTGGATCACCAGTGAAGCCTAGAACCTTGTCCCTTAGAATCTATGAGGTAATATGTACTCACTGGTTCAGATTTCTAAGTTTTGAGGAAAATTGTTACCTGGCAACAGATAAAAAAATTTACAAACACATAGACACTATTTGGGGGGATGGATTCTCACCAACACTTAGCCTGGGGGTTACTACTGAAGGGAAATTGGAGTGGTGGAATCTAAGGAGAGTGCAGAATTTCAGGGTCGTCCTCTCCAGTGCTCGCCCACCAGGCTGCACATCAGGAGAATCAAAGCAATTAAAAGGAAGAAAACCCTGATGCTCAGGCTTCTTTCCCGTCCAGTTAAATCCTACCCTCTGAAGCTGTCATTGTTTTGGAAAAGCTTTGGTAATTGACACTAGCAGTCAGGAGTGGAAACCACTGGGGTTATTCAGCTGTTCTCAAGATCTAGTGCAGCATGCACTTACCTAGATGTTTCATTTAAAATGTATGCTTCCAAACAATCCTTCTTCTCCCTGTCAGAGTCAGCCTCTCCAGGCGGGGCCAGTTTTCACAGTTTGCCTGTTTCCAGGTGATTCTGGTGAAGATTTCTGTGAAGTACACTTTGAGCAAGGGTGGGTGCATGTGAGGTGAAGGGACCTAGACATGCATGAAGCAGGTTTGTGATGTAAGGGTATTGGTGTTACAGAGGAAGAGAACTTGTGATTCAGCAGACAGTGAAAGGGTCAGCAGGCAGGGCTCAGTAGCAGGCAGGGCTCAGCAGCCCTGGGATGACAGAAAAGAAGGGTTCATTCATGACTCCATGACTCGAATTGTCAACTTGGTGATTGGGTACCAGTGGGAAAGTGCAGGAAAGCCAGCAGAAGAGAAAGTGATTGTTCCCAGTGAGTGGGAGGGCAAGGGGCTCTACTGTGTCTATGATATTAAATAATCCAGGCATCAAAATGAGGAGGGGAAAGCTGGGAGGGAGAAAAAAATTGAAAATGACCTTGTAGGTGGGGGTGGGGGGAAAGCATCTCAAATGTAGCATGAAATTGTCCAAGGAGCAGAACACGAGGCTCTTGTGGAATCAGAAAACAGGTCAGGAAAATAGAGCTAGGGATGAAATACTGCCATGGAAAACACAATTTTAAGAATCACTGGGGGGAAACACATAGCCTCATTTCAATGTTACAAATACACCTGTTTTCAGGAATATTGGAGTTGTAGAAAGATTGAGAGGGCAGCAGAGAAGCTGCCGTGGACTCCAGCCTTACTGATTTATGTTTCTGACACTGCATGTTGGTCTGGAGACAGTGAAAGGGCATTTTGAGCAATTAATGAGTTGTCAATTAATAACATCTTTAAAAATGTACCACTATCATCACCACCATTACCATTGCCGCCGCCGCCGCCACCACCACCATCATCATCATTTTTGTGTGTGTGCACACACATGGCATGCATATTCCATGACAGATTTCAAAAGTCACTTCTCTCCTTCCACAGTGATTTCCAGGAACCAAACTTTGTCCTTGGGTTTGGGCAGAGAGTGCTGTGCCATCTCACTGGCTCTAACAGTTCCATCTTTGCACATATTTCCCTAATTTGACCTCATGTTTTTTCTTCTTATTTAGGACCCCATGCAGAAGTCCACCTTACATGTTTCCTATGTCTCCTTGGGCTGTGGGCAGTTTCTTAGTCTCTCTCTGTCTTTGGAGACTGGGACATTTGAGAGAGTACCGGGCAGGGGTTTCACACAGTGTCCCTATATGGTCTGATATGTTTGTCTTATGGCAGATTGAGGCTATGTGATTTTATGATTTTTGTGTTGGTATGGGGACACCATGGAGGTAAAGCACCATTTACAAAACTTCATGCCTGGGGGGAAACTCTCAATTCGACATGGCTGTTACATGTTGACCTTGATTCCCTGACTTGATTTCAAATTGTGATGCTAGCTTTGTTTATTGGCTTTCCTTTACAGGTCTTCTCATTGCCTTTGACCAAAAGCAACGTTTTTTAAAACTTAGAACTACCATGATGTCACTTACAAAATGTTCATAGTCACTTGGACAAATAGTCAGTTTGGTTGCTGTTGTACTTGTTCAGTGTGTCCATTGTATAAAGTTTCTCTTTCCCTCTACAGAGGAGCTTTAACTTGGCTTTGGTGTCCCTGTGGTATAACGACATCACTGTGACTTCAAGTTTTTACTTTTCATATCCATATCTTTGTGACATGATGGAACTCCTCAGGCTTGTCCTGTGTTTTGCTCTCTTTGTCCTTGGCATAGTATTTATCCTGATATCCTGGTTCTTTGTTTTAGAGATTAGTGTTAGACCAAAGATGTGGAGGTAAGGTATGCTCATAGCTCTGGACTGTCTGTTCTAGACCTCTCAGCAGACAGAACACACTGTGTGTAACCCATGTATCTAAATATGTATGTTATGACTGTCTGGATCCCACAGTGTGTGTAACCTGTGTACCTAACACTCCATCTCTGGTTTAGTCTACTACCATAAGGATTACTTTAGCTATCTGCCTGTTCATCTTAACTTTGCCATTTTTATAATTCTTTCAACTCAGTTTGCTGGGAACTGATGTCCCTCACTAGTTTACAGATATGAAAAGAAAATTTGAACCTACAATTGAAAATCTGAAGAAAATAATTCCTTATAGAAGGTATCAGAGCATTTGGAATAGATAAAAAAATCTTTTTTGAGACAGGATATGACTACTTAACCCCAGGCTGGCCTCAAATTCATAATCCACAGTCCCTCTGCCTTGGTATAGTGCTTTAAATGAGAATGGCCCGTGGTTTCATATATTTAAATGCTTGGTCCCAGTTGGTAGAACTGTTTGGATAGGATTAGGAGGTGTGGCTTTGTTGGAGGAAGTGTGTCACTGGGGGGTGGATTTTTGAGACTTTAAAAGTCTAAGCTAAGCCCAGCTCTCTCTCCTTTTGTTTGTGGAAGATGTGTAGGCTCTCAGCTACAGCTCTAGCACTGTCCTACCTGCTGCTGCCATGATGGTCTGAAGCTACAAGCCCAATAAATTCTTTCTTTTATAAGTTGCCTTGGTCATGATGTCTCTTCACATCAATAGAACAACAACTGAGACCCTCAGCTTCCTGAGTTCTGGGATTACAGGAAAGTTTACCACACACAACTTAGATCAACTTGAAAGAACTTAAATCAAATATATCAATTTTTATTTTCTTGAGAATTGCAGTTAAGTTACAGAGGATTGGTTTTATCTTCCTTAGATTTCTTTCCCAACCCTCTTGACTTTCCTTGCACTCGGTTGTATGTTGTCTCCTCTGCCCAAATAGCTCTTGCAATTAACTTTGGAGATCAGGAGCTTGTTTTTGTGTAGCAACGCTATTATTTTGTTTAATATTTCTGATTTTATGGGTTTTGTTTACGAGCTGTGCTTTACAGTCCTTGTCTTTGCCTTCGGCTATAAGCAGCAGCATTTAACAATCTGAACTCCAGTGACATTAATTACTAACATGCGCAATGCCCTATTGAATAGAGTCTCAGGATATTGTCTAGAAGGAAAGTCAGGCTTCTACAAAAAATGAAGTATAGAGTAAAAATAAATAAATAAAGAAATAATCCCTTTTTAATTGAAAAAATTCACACAATATATTTTGGTCACATTTCTTCCATCTCCCAGTTCCTCCAAGATCTTCCCATCTCCCTACCTACCCACCCAACTTTGTACTTTTCTCTCTCACTCTAAAACAAAGAAAAACCAAAATAAAACAACAAAAAACAACTCCCTCCAATAAAAGTCAAAATGAACAACCAAAGAGGGGTAAAACAAAACAAAAAAATGTTCAAACAGAGCAAAACGAAACAAAATACTGCTGAGTTGGTTTTGTGTTGGCCAACTGCTCCTTGGCATGGGGTTCGCACGGAAAT
This sequence comes from Grammomys surdaster, assembly GCF_004785775.1. Classification (NCBI taxonomy): domain Eukaryota; kingdom Metazoa; phylum Chordata; class Mammalia; order Rodentia; family Muridae; genus Grammomys; species Grammomys surdaster. The sequence continues at coordinate 2,017,898 of NW_021604637.1, read as the reverse complement.
GTACGTAGTTAATACGCTCAGTGAGCCTCCACTGGAGAACGCCGAGTTTGCCTTTGGCCGCGGGTGTCTGCCACTGCCTCTGGGAGTTTATCTGTGCATCAGTCCTGCAGTGTCTAGAAGACTGTTTCAGAGCACACTCTTTGAGCTAAAAGAATCTGTAATTTTTGTTTTTGCCTCCATGTGTGCCATGAGAACAGCATTATACGGACACAGATATCCAAGGCAGCCATCTTTTTTTGAGAATTAATTCTGTTGATCATTTAATAAAACCCTACCATCATGAATGTAACTGGATGAGGGAAATGAGAAAATCAGTGAAGAAGCCTTTGCTGAGCTCAGTGCTTTGGGCAGGTATGATCGTGTTATATAACTATTTCTTTTCTACATTCAACAAGAGAGAGGGGGGATGGGGAGGGGGATGAGGAGGGAGTAGGAAAAAGGGGACGGGAGAGAGTGAGAGAAAACATGTGAGAACACACATGCCATGCTGTGTGTATCCCGTGTCACATGTGTGTTCACCATGTGTGTCCCAGGGATTGAACTCAGGTCAACAGCCTTGGTGGCAAGCACTGTCATCTATCTACTGGTCCATCTCACTGGCCCCATAATTATTTTGGGAAGGATTTTTTTTTCAGTGATTACTTTTAAAGCACTGGCTTTACAGTCTCCTGGAATGTTCTTTCTATAAGTCAATACATACTTCCCCTGAACCACTTTCTTATATATCATCATACTGCTGTGATGTGTGTGTGTGTATGTGTGTGTGTGTGTGTGTGTGTGTATGTGTGTGTGTGATCATAGAGCATGTGTAGAGGCTAAAGGACAACTTGCAGAAATTCCCTCTTTCCATTTTTGGGGTCCAGGGATCAAACTCAGGCAATCCAGTTTGGCAGCAAGCATCCTTATCTACTGAGCCCTCTCACAGTCCCTCAGCTGGAATCCTTTTAGAAGCTGATCACTGTGGAAACTTTGTTTCTATGCTGTATCTTCAGGAACTGACCGTTCTTTGCTGAGACACTGGGTCATGCTGTACTGCTTAGATTTTTCTCCTCCCAGAGGGCAGAGCTGTCAACACCTAAAATAAAGACACAATTATGAGAAAAAGACTACTGTGTCATCATTAGAGCTAACCTTGGATACATTAACAGAAGACTTTGCAAATATGACTTTGTGGATTTTGTCATTTTTAAAGGCTTATGAAGTAAACAGATTTCAGATTAATGTCAGCTTTAGTCATGCTACCCAAAAGTGCATGCCACAGCATATAAAGTTAAGAAACTTCAACAACACATTAAAATATGTAAAGATTTAGGTTTTTCTTTTTTTCTTTTTGTTTTTTTGTTAGGCATAGAACATTCCTTAGAACTTACTGGATTTTTCCTTCCTCCATATTTCTTCATTACACAGAAGAAAATATAGGAATCAATTTTTAAGTTGACCACTAAAAGAAAATAGTGCCATCATTTCTCTTCAAACACTTAATTTTGGAAAGGACATAATATTTTTTGAGCGTATATTAGGCACTTTCAAATGCTCTATTTTAGGTAATTGTCCTAGGTATTTTTCCTTCAATTTTTCTTTTTTAAAGTCCTATTTTTATTACTTCATTGAGAATTTCATTAGATGTATTTCTGATCGTACCCCCTCTCCCAGTTCCTCTCAAATCCACCTCAACCTCCTATCCACAAAACTTTGTGTCATGTCTTTGTTTCTTGTAAGAGTCCAATTTGTGCTGCTCAGAACTCTTGGGTGTGGGCCATCCCCTGGAGCTCTGTCAGCCTAGGAGGGCTAGTTCCCGTACAGAGAACAGACTATCCAGCTGCCTTTGGCTATCAACTTCCAACAGCTCCTGAGCTTGATGTGGGACTGACTGGGTGCCTAATTTCTCTGTCCAGGTCTTGTCTATTAAACTTGTAGAGGCCTTGTCCATCCCACCACTGAGATTGTGTGTGTAGTTGCCTGCTGTGTCTGGAAAGCTTCTGTTGTAGTCACCCATTTCCTCTGGCTCTTTCCTTGATGATCCCTGAGCTTTGTGGAGGAGGGGTGTAATGTGGGCATCTTATTTAGGGCTGAGCTCCCTGTAGTTTCTTATTTACTGCATATTAATGGTTGTGGGTCTCTGTGTTAGTTTCCATCTACTGTGAGAAGAAGCGTCTCTGATGAGGCTTGAGCAAGGCATTAATCTATGCATACAGTTATGTCATTAGAAGTTGGTTTTAATACCATGTCCATTCAGTGGAGTAATATAGCACCTTCTCCTCTAGGGCCTGCCCTATCTAGCCACAGGTCCTTGGCTCCAGTAATGGTGTTGAGTATTGGCTCCATCTTTTGGAGCAGGCCTTAAATCCAACCTCTATAACATACATATTGCATCACACTAGTGGGCGTGTCTGCATCACACTAGTGGGCGTGTCTTGGTAGGCAGGTTGTTAGCTGGCTCTCAGGTTTAACACTGGGTAAGGCTGATGTTCATGTTTCTCCCCTGGTAACATATGCTTTCCAGTGCTGTGGAGAGCAGTACAGACGAGGCTCCCAGTCAGTACCATGTTGATTTCTCCATGCTCTATGATACAAGTGTGCAGTGCTCAAGCAATAGGGACTTACCGTCCAATTCTGGAGGGTAACCAGGAGCAATGGCAATTTTGTAATGTTTGGGCATCTATGGGACCTCACTGGCCAACAGTTCTAAAAGAGATGCGGTTTTCTTTTTAATTGATATAAAATTGTACATATTTCTGGAATGCAGGCTGATGTTTCAATAGACATACACAATGCTTCCTGCTCAGATTGGGGAAATTAGCCTTTCTGCTTTCCATTGTCTTTTCTTCTCATAAGGACAATGTCAGCTCCACTATGTACCTCAACCTTGTTCTACCCCATACCTTCCCTTCTTGTCCCCTTCCCTGTCCCCTTTCTGCCAATTTCCTCCCTCCCTCCCTCCCTCCCTCCCTCCCTCCCTCCCTCCCTCCCTCCCTCCCTTCTCCC